>NW_022196905.1:210406765-210428096 GCF_008632895.1 Mastomys coucha
CTCAGAAATCCACCTGCCTCTGCCTCCCAAGTGCTAGGATTAAAGGCGTGCACCACCACTGCCCAGCCACTTGTAGTTTTTAAATGTTTTGCTTTTTAAAAACGCTTTGGCTGAGCTTTGGCTACTCTACCTGTGGCTATTATTAAAGGACTCGTGTAGGTTTTTTTTTGTTGTTGTTTTTGTTTTTCGAGACAAGGTTTCTCTGTATAACTCTGGCTGTCTTGGAACTCATTCTGTAGACCAGGCTGGCCTCGAACTCAGAAATCTGCCTGCCTCTGCCTCCCAAGTGCTGGGATTAAAGGTATGCGCCACCACCGCCCGGCTAGGACTCGTGTAGTTTTAATTGGCTTAATTAGACTAGTTGTCAGTCTAACTATCTCGTATGGTTTTTCACCATCTGGTATGTGCCTCTTGAAGTCCTTGAAATGACATACTTTATCTACCTGGCCTCCTCTCCAGACCACTAAAGTTTCATTGCAAAGGCTGGAGTCAGAGGGTGATGCCGCACGGCATTCTGGGGAGTGTAGTCCGGTCCGGAAAATGAACGCCCGCCCCCCTCCGCGCACAGGGGAGTGATTTAGGGGCGGGAGTTCTAATCCCTTTTCCGCAAACGTCTCTCAAGCGTCGAGAGGGCGGGTCTCCACGGTTACTTTGGACTGGTAAGCAGGGTCTGCGCATGCGTACTAGCTGCTTTGCGTCGCACTTTCAAAGGTGTTCTGGGAGTTGTAGTCAGAGGTTCCGGGCCCTCCGAGGACGTTAGCTGCCCTCTGAGCTCCCAGGGAGGATGGATCCCGGGACGGACTCGGCGCCGCTTACCGGCCTGGTTTGGTCGTCGGCCTCGGCGCCACCGCCGCCGGGTTTCAGCGCGGTGAGTAGGGGCGCGCAAGGGTTGCGGGGACGGGCCAGGGAGGAGACGACGCCCGCTGACCTGTGCGACCCGCAGATCACCTGCACCGTGGAGGGCGGTACAGCCAGCTTCGGCCGTGGCTTCGCGCAGAAGGCCGGCTACTTCCTGTGCCTGAGCACAATGGGCATCCCGGAGGTGAGCACGGGTGGCCTGAGCCTGAACCGGAGCCTGCCCCGCCCCTCGCCCTACCGGCCGACATCCTCGACCCTCCTCCATCTCTCTCTCGACACTTACTGCTCACACAGTTGACCTTTCCCCTCCCCGCTGACTGCCCCCTTCCACCTGCCCCCTCTCGTGCTCCCAGAACCCTCAGGACAATGTGGTAGTGGACATGCAGATCGTGATGGACAAGGGCCCCCTGCCGTCAGGCTTCTCTACAGTCAACGACCCTCAGGATATCAGTAAGATCCTTGGGCATGGGAGAGCGACAGGCACAGGGAACGGCTGCTGGTGTATGTTTGGAATAGGACCTAGCTGAGTAGGGAGGCACAACCTGTAAATGCAGACTTCTGGAAGCTGAAGCAGGAGAATGGTGGGGAAGGCCATTCAAGGCCAGCCTAGGCTACAGAGTGAGACCTTGTCTCAACCCACTACTCCTGAGTTAAATAGTTGACACACACTTGTCTTAGCACTCAGGCTGAGGCAGGAGGATGGCTCCGAGTTAGTATCCAGCCTGGGCTACAAATCGAGACCTTGCCTCAGCTTTTTCTAAGAATCTGAGCATAGTGGGACACACCTGTCGCTAGCCTGGGCTATATGAAATCCCACCCCTAAACAAACAACAGCCCCCGATGCCCCAGGCATACCCACCTTCCTCCCCGACACTGGTCACTGCTGCTTGCCCCCTGCTTCTGTGGCGGAGTGAGTCCTCCTGGCCATTCTCTTTTCCTTTCCAGGCTCTTGCACAGCGAGTCCTCCTGGAGCTGGCTTTCCCTGCTCTCTGCATAGCTCAGCCTCCCCTCTCCCTTCTCCCCTGCCTAACCCAGCTGCCCGCCTCCCCGATGGTGCTTGGTTCTCTCGGTGTCTTTAGTGTCTGATGGCAGGCTGCCGTGCAGAGGGTCAGGTCAGTGTGCAGACAGAGGAGGCTTCCGCAGATTCTCCTACCCTCCTTTTGCAGCTATCTCTTGACTTAGTGTTTCATTGGTTTGGGGGGACAGGGTCTCAATGTGTAGCCCCGGCTGGCCTGGAGCTTCAGTCCCCTCCTTCAGGATTCGTGGGCATGAGCCATTGTGACCAGCCCCTTATAATCTGCAAGGTGTGGGGGCTGCTCTTCTTCATCCCAGTACTTGAGAAGCTGAGGCAGGAAGATTGCTTCCAATTCAGAGCTATTTTAGGCTATGTGGTGAATTCCAGGGCAGCATCGACTACAGAGTGAGATCCTGGGCTGCCGGGCGGTGGTGGCGCACGCCTTTAATCCCAGCGCTTGGGAGGCAAGGCAGGCGGATTTCTGAGTTCGAGGCCAGCCTGGTCTACAGAGTGAGTTCCAAGACTTCCAGGGCTACACAGAGATACCCTGTCTTGAAGAAACAAACAAACAAACAAACAAAAAAGCTAGGGCTGGAGCATAAGCTGAGTTAGCAGAGTTCTTCCCAGTGTGCACAAAGTCTGGCTCCATCCCCAGGACCACACCTACAGAGTCAAGAGGTTGAAGCAGTATTGGGCATTCAGGGTCATCCTTGGCTACATAGTGATTTTTTTTTTTGTAAAGATTTATTTATTACTATACATAAGTACATTGTAGCTATCTTCAGACACACCAGGAGAGGGCGTCAGACCTCATTACAGGTGGTTGTGAGCCACCATGTGGTTGCTGGGACTTGAACTCAGGACCTTCAGAAGAGCAGTCACTGCTCTTACCCGCTGAGCCATCTCACCAGCCCGGCAACATAGTGATTTTGAGGCCAGCTTGGGCTACATGAGATTGTCTGACAAACTCAAATATATTCACATAATAGAAAATAGCCCTCCTGGACTCATGGCGCACACACAATAGCCGTAGGTTGGATTTTGTGTGTGTGTGTGTGTGTTTTGAGACAGGGTTTCTTTGTATAGCCCTGGGTGTCCTGAAACTCACTCTGTAGACCAGACTGGCAGGTTGGATTTTTTAAAAGAGGAGTTTGTGACCCGTTGGGTTATAGGACCAGGAAAAGTGAGGTTGGGGTGCTAAAATAGGTACTCCACTGTTGATTCCGCAGTCCCTCCTCAAATGTCAATCTGTTTCACTGATTCCAAAGAAGTTAGCAAATCTCCTATTTATACTTTAACCAGCTCCCCAGTGTGGCCCCTGACAGTGTTGTCCCTACAAAGTACAGGTGAGCATCTTCCGGTGCTCTCATCCCAGTGGTTCAGTCCCATCTCTCACTCCCTGCCCCTACTCCCAGAGGCCTCTGTGTCCAAGAAGAAACGCATGTGTGTGAAGCTGATGCCCCTGGGGACAGCTGACGTGGTTGTGAGTGATGTGAAGCTGAGTGGGAAGGCCAAGACCGTGCCTGGATACCTGCGAGTGGGGTAGGTGAGCATCCCGTCCCAGCTCCCGTCCCTGCATCTCTGCGTGTGGGGATGGCATCTCGTGGGCCCCGTGGTCAGTATGCTGATTGGCATGAGGGTGAGCTGCTTAAAGAGAAACACCCCCAAACGGTGGCCACCCGGAGATGCCCTGCTCTCTTCCCCTTTACTCCAGGGACATTGGTGGCTTTGCCATCTGGTGCAAGAAATCCAAAGCCCCAAGGCCGGTGCCCAAGCCCCGCACGCTCAACCAGGACATGCGAGGCCTCTCACTGGACCCACCCAAAGAGCCCAGGTGAGGCTCAGGCACCCCCATGGGCAGATGGGCCGGGAGGCAACCCGACTGAAGTCACTGTCCCCTACTCCCCAGCAAAGGCAGCCACCCAGAGCGGACACTGTCCAGGCTGGGCTCTCGGGCCTCCACGCTACGGAGGAACGACTCCATCTACGAGGCATCCAGTCTCTATGGCATCTCAGGTGAGCACAGAGTGAAGAAACTAAACCTAGGGTGGGAGGTGGACTCTCTGGGGTTGTTCCTGGGACTGTGCCCTGGGAAGACAGGGCGGGATGAGGCCTCTCCTTGGCCTGCCCTCTTGAGCATTTAGTTTTTAAGATTTATTTTTATTCTATATGTGTGGGTGTTTTGCCTGCAAGTGTCTGTGCATCATGTGTGCACATGGCCCTGGGAGGCCATAAGTGGTCTCTGGGTCACCTGGAACTTGGGTTAAAAAGGGTTGTGAGTTGCCAAGTGGGTGATGATAGGACCTGAACCCATGTCTCTGCAAGAGCAGACAGTACTCATAACTGCTGAGCAGTCTCTTCAGGACCCAAACTGTATTTTCTCCCCTCGGTGGCTGTAGAGAGGGGGGCAACTGGGACCTCACACTCTGCAAGTGCTCAGGGCAGAATCCAGGCTGTGTTGTGTGACACTTTTCATGGGTGACATTAACACACTTGACACTGGCAGGGCACCACCAACGAACCAGGGCTGTGAGAGCCCGCTTCAGGGAACTAGGGTTTGGGTTTGCAGTCCATGGGTGGGTTCCAGGATTGTGTGGGACCCTGAAGGAGCTTCAGTGCCAGAAAAATCTCATCCCACGAGCCCATGGCTACATGATGGGTGCCCTAAAGGGAGCTTCCCATACTCCAGACTTGAGTGGGTCAGGTGAGATTAGGGAAGAATGACACTCAATGGTTGAAAGTCAGCAGGAGGGAGAGGGGTCAGCTCTCAGGAGAGTACAGCAACCTCCTCACCCTGTTCTCCTGTGAGGGACCACACACAGCGAGCAAGCCTGATCTCAGAGTCACTTACCAGCAGTCAGAGCAGCTCTATTGAAGATCAGCTGTGCTCCCTGGGTGGTCATAGGGAGCCCACAGGTTCTGGGTTCTTCCTCCTCAGCCTCCCTGGGTTCTTTCATTGCAGCCATGGATGGAGTCCCCTTTACCCTGCACCCGAGATTCGAGGGCAAGAGCTGCGGGCCCTTGGTGAGTCAGCAGTATCCAGAGATCTAGGGCTCTAGTCAGTCACTGTTCAAGGGGCTGTGACATTCCTGCTTCTGTATGACTGGGCACAATGACCATGACGTGAATGGGAGATGGATACAGGCCAAGGAATCTCAGATTAGGGATTTGGGAAGTGGGGTAAGACTCTCTGGCTAGTGTGGGGCCAGTCCTAGAAACTGGGAGCCGTAGGGGCAGGCATGGTGGTGCATGCGGGACATCCCAGTACTCAGGCGGCAGAAGCTGGAGGTCTGTAGCTCACATGACTTTGAGGCCAGCCTGGGCTAATTGAGACCCATCTGGGAACTTGGTGCATGCTTGAAGAGGTGGCTCATCCCGTAAAGGCACTCACCACTGAGCATACCTAATTTCAGTCTCTGGGTCCCACACAGCAAGAGAGACCAACTCCTGGGAGTTATCCTATGACGACATAGACAGACCTTGGTGAATGTGTGTGTGCACGTATGTACACACACCACAGTTCAGTGGGACTCAGGCTTCACTCTCTGACTTCTGTCCTTTAGAACTTGACTGCCTTTGGGGACCTGACAATTAAATCACTAGCAGACATTGAGAAGGAGGTAGGTACAGGGTGCATGAGGTGCTGGGACCCCAGCCCTCCCCTCAGTCATTCCCAATGTCCCCTCAGGCCCCAGGCCCTCCTTTAGCCCCGCCCCCTTTGCTTCCCAGTATAACTATGGCTTCGTGGTGGAGAAGACCGCAGCTGCACGCCTGCCCCCCAGCGTCTCATAGGCCAGCCCCAGGGGCCACCTGGCCACCTCCTGCCTTGCAGCACCGCTGATTGACACCCAGCCTCTCAGCCGGGCTGCTTGCACAAAGGGTCTCTTGCCTGGTGGTGCAGGGGTGGCTGGGGCAGAGCAGCAGCCTTCTCTCGTCAGAAGTCTGTGTCTAGAGGCCACATATGCACCAGCAGTAAACAATACCTGGGACCTACTGTGTGGAATCTTTTGTTTTCTTTATTTTAAGATATATTTTGAATTATACATATGCACGTGTGTGCCTGTGTGCATGTGTGTGTGTGCATGTGTGTATGCATATGTGTATGCCAGTGTGTGTATGTGTGTGTGTGTGTGTGTGTGTGTGTGAGTGAGTGTGAGTGTGTGAGTGAGTGTGAGTGTGTGTGTGTGTGGTGCTTTTGGTGGCCAGAAGAAGGCATTGAATTTTCTGGAGCTCTGAGCTGAGACACTGGCCAGCTCAGCTGTGGCCTCAGCCTTAAGTATTTATTTATTTATTTATTTTTAAGATTTTTTTTTTTTCCTGAGACAGGGTTTCTCTGTGTAGCCTTGGCTGTCCTGGAACTCACTCTGTAGACCAGGCTGGCCTCGAACTCAGAAATCCGCCTGCCTCTGCCTCCCAAGTGCTGGGATTAAAGGCGTGCACTACCACCGCCCGGCTATTTTTAAGATTTTTATTTATTTATTTTATGTGTCTGAGTACACTGTAGCTGTACAGATGGCCGTGAGCCCTCTTGTGGCTGCTGGGAATTGAGCTCCGGCCCCGCTCTCTCTGGCCCAGCTCGCTGTGCCGTTATTCACTGTAGCTGTCTTCAGACACTCCAGAAGAGGGTGTCAGATCTCATTATAGATGGTTGTGAGCCATCATGTAGTTGCTGGGATCTGAATTCAGGACCTTCAGAAGAGCAGTCGCCTGCTGAGCCTACTCGCCAGCCCTTAAGTATTTATTTTAATTTTTAAATTTTGGAATTTTCTGGAAATTGGTTTCGTGTAGCTTATCCAGGATGTCCATGAACTTATCAACCTTTATTTATTTGTGGGAAAGGGTGCCTCGGGAAGTCCCTAAACCTGGCTCGATACACTAGGCCTTACCTCCCCAAGCATGTGTAAGCAGTAAAGACTGCTGAGAGCTGCTGTCAGCTGCTGTCAGCTGCTGTGCAGGAAGCCCCAGTCCCCAGCTCTGTGAGCTGTCACCCTGCTGGGTGAGCCTCTCTCTTGGAGATAGAGCTGTCTTGGAGTCATTTCTATGCCTGTAAGTTTAGTAAAAGTGGTTCACCACGTTGGTACTGGTGCTTTGGTCTGTAGATGGTTCCCTAACTGGAGAACATCTCCCCAGATGGGTCCATACAACACCTTCCACTATGTGGGTCCTGGGGTTTGAACTCATATTGTCAGGCTTGGCTGCAAGTACCTTTGCCTGCTGAGCCATGTCACCAGCCCTCTTTAGAGACATCTTTTTTTTTTTTTTTTTAAGATTTATTTATTTATTATATGTAAGTACACTGAAGCTGTCTTCAAACACTCCAGAGGAGGGTGTCATCTTGTTACAGATGGTTGTGAGCCACCATGTGGTTGTTGGGATTTGAACTTAGGACCTTTGGAAGAGCAGTCACTGCTCTTAACCGCTGAGCCATCTCTCCAGCCCCTAGAGACATCTTAATTTACACGTGGAGTTCACCCACAGAAATGAGGGTCCTCCCTTCGTATACAAACCGGGGAGACTGACAGTACTTAAAAACCAAGCTGTATACTTGACAATCTTGCAAGTGGGCTGTGAGCTGCAAGTGACATGCACACAGGCTGTCTGCAGGAACATCTGCAAACCCTGATGCAAGACATACCCGCTCTGCAGAGGGGCTAGGAGAGGACTCTGCACTCTTGCATGTAAGATATACCCGCTCTGCAGAGGGGCTAGGAGAGGACTCTGCACTCTTGCATGTAAGACATACCCGCTCTGCAGAGGGGCTAGGAGAGGACTCTGTACTCTTGCATGTAAGACATACCCGCTCTGCAGAGGGGCTAGGACAGGACTCTGCACTCTTGCATGTAAGACATACCCGCTCTGCAGAGGGGCTAGGAGAGGACTCTGCACTCTTGCATGTAAGACATACCCGCTCTGCAGAGGGGCTAGGACAGGACTCTGCACTCTTGCATGCAAGACATACCCACTCTGCAGAGGGGCTAGGAGAGGACTGTGCGCTCTTGCATGCAAGACATACCCACTCTGCAGAGGGGCTAGGAGAGGACTCTGCACTCTTGCATGTAAGACATACCCGCTCTGCAGAGGGGCTAGGACAGGACTCTGCACTCTTGCATGTAAGACATACCCGCTCTGCAGAGGGGCTAGGAGAGGACTCTGCACTCTTGCATGTAAGACATACCCACTCTGCAGAGGGGCTAGGAGAGGACTCTGCACTCTTGCATGTCACCTACAGCTTTATTTGAATTACATTTTTTTGTTTGTTTGTTTGAGAGAGGATTACTCTGTGTGGCTCTGTTTGTCCTGCAACTTGCTCTACACACCAGGCTGGCCTGAAACTCCCTCTGCCTCCTGAGTGCTGGAATTAAAAGCGTGTGCCACCACTGCCTGGCATGGAGTTTATTTTTTCATTGTATGTATAGCTGTGTGCACATGCATGCAGGAGCCCTTGAGGGCCAGAGGAAGGCACCAGGTCTGGAGCTGGTGGTACAGGTGGCTGTGCACCACTGGGTGTAGGTGCTCTGGAACAGCAGCAGGTGGGTGGCCCTGATGGCTGAGCCATCCCTCCAGCCCACGTCTGTTCTTACCCCTTCCATCTATCTGCCTTTGTTTCTCTCTTTCTGAATAAAGACCATGCTTGGTGCTTCTCTGTCTGGTTTCAAGGTTAACAGACTCCTGAGGCAGCCCAGCTGTTGAGGAGCTGGCTGAAGGGAGATCTAAGCCTGCAGGCACCCGCGGGGTCTGCTGTTTTCAGGGTTTTGTAGCGAGACCTCTGCCAGCCTGAGGCACCTTTGGAAATAAACCCTCAGGTATTGTCTGACATGGAAGCCTTTGCAGAGTGTTTGTGCTTTAGAACTATAGAGGGCAGGATAGAGGGCCAGCGACAGCAAACTGGTGGGGCCTGCTGTTCAGGGGCCAGAGTATGAAGGTAGACACACTTGGAAGATGGAGGCAAGAGGATCAGGAGTGCAGTGTCCTCCTTAGCTCCAGTAGGCTAGCCTGTGCTACATGAGAGCCTGCCTCAAAAATAAAAAGATAGGCTGGGTGTAGTGGCACACACTTTTAATCCTAGCTCTTATGAGCCAGAACAGGTTGATCTGAGAGTTAAAGCATAGCCTGGTCTACATAATCTGTGTGTTAAAGGATAGCCTGATCTGCATAGTTCCAGGATCCCCAGGGCTTTGTAGAAAGACCCTGTCTCACAAACAAAAACAAAAACAAACAAACAAAAAAACAAAATGATTTAATCTCAGCACTTGGGAGGCAGAGGCAGGCGGATTTCTGAGTTCGAGGCCAGCCTGGTCTACAGAGTGAGTTTCAGGACAGCCAAGGCTACACAGAGAAACCCTGTCTCAAACAAAACAAAACAAAAACAAAACAAAAACCAAATAAAATCATTTTAAGAATAAAAACAAAAGAGTGCAAATGGGAGATCCAACCCTGTCTAGATGCCACAGAGGGCCTGTGCTCACAGTGACTGTGCCAGACCTGTCCAGCTCACGGGGAGCTTACAGGTATCCTGCCAGGATGTTTGGGGTACAAATACATTTTTTTTCTTCAGAACTCACAACTCCTGCCAAACACATGCAGATATCTCAGGAAGGTGGGTGCTGTACTAAAGATACTGAGGCAGGTGGATCACCCAGAGTTCCAGCAGATGTTTGAAGGATTTCCTCAGCCAGGATACCAACAACAAAACATTCTAGCAAACTCCACCTTGGGGATCCAGTAAATTCACTGGGCTTAGAGAGTGTGGCGTCGTGGTAATGGGTGTGGAGGACCCCAACATAACCACACCACTGGGAACTGGTAACCAATGGGGCTGATGACCCCCATAGCTCCATAGCCGG
The DNA here is from genome assembly GCF_008632895.1 of Mastomys coucha. NCBI lineage: Eukaryota > Metazoa > Chordata > Mammalia > Rodentia > Muridae > Mastomys > Mastomys coucha. The sequence continues at coordinate 210,416,483 of NW_022196905.1, forward strand.
GGACCCCACTTGCCTCCAGACCACAGTTGTGGGATTGGGGAGGGAACGCTCTCAGGTTTCAGTAACCCTCCTCACTCTGGTCTGCTGTGAGGGGCTGTTATCTTGAGGGGCCTCTTGGGTAGTCACAGTCACCCTGAGGAAGATGGCAGCTGCTGCACCAGGTAGACACAGGCTGGTCAAGACTAGGTCAAGAGGATGTCAGAGGAGCCTAGGTAAGTGTGTCATAGTGTGTCGGACAGCACACTATGACAGGGACTGCCTGCAGCAGGCCTGGATGGAGACGGTTCAGAAGTTCGAGGCAGCTCCTTGTAAAAAAGGATGGGGTCTGAGACTCTGAGAAGCAGGAGACACATCCCTCCAGGAGACCCGCCATTAGAAATAAGGGACTGCCTCTCAGTAGCCCACGGCAGCTCTTTGTTCCCATCTCTCCTAACCTTAGCCCTGGATAGATTTCATTTGTGCATGACTGCTTTTCAGTTGGCCTTGGTATGCACGATTATTCTGTTATATCTCACTTTCCTACTCCCTTCAGTCTGCTCTGGTGAATTCTGTGATGCTAGATGTTCCTTGATGTAATGATTCTTAAACAATAAAAATTGAGGCATGGGGCACAGCACAGCACAGTCCTAATGGCTCAGGAACTGTGTGCTCTCATCTTGGAAACAATGCAATAACTGCACAATCATAGTTCCAGATTAATGTTTGACTTACAAAGAAAGTTTGAAATTATTAGAAAATGAAACAGAGCCAACATTGGGAACCTGAAAAAGGAAAAAGCTATTAAAGTTATGAAATAACTTTCTTTTTCTTTTCTTTTTTTTTTTTTTCGTTTTTTTCGAGACAGGGTTTCTCTATGTAGCCCTGGCTGTCCTGGAACTCACTCTGTAGACCAGGCTGGCCTCAAACTCAGAAATCCACCTGCCTCTGCCTCCCAAGTGCTGGAATTAAAGGTGTGTGCCACCACCGCCCAGCTCTTTTTTTGTTTTGTTTTGTTTTAAAGATTTATTTATTGGGGCTGGAGAGATAGCTCAGCGGGTCAGAGCGTTGACTGCTCTTCCAAAGGTCCTGAGTTCGGATCCCAGCAACCACATGGTGGCTCACAACCATCCATAATGAGATCTGGCGCCCTCTTGTGGTGTGTCTGAAGGCAGCTACAATGTATTATGCTGGAGCAAGTGGGGCCAGAGCAAGTGGAGGTCCTGACTTGAATTCCCAGCAGCCACATGATGGTTCACAGCCATCTGTACAGCTACAGTGTACTCATACATATAAAATGAAATTAAAAAAAAATATTATATGTAAGTACATTGTAGCTGTCTTCAGAAAGACCAGAAGAGGGTGTCAGATCTCATTACAGATGGTTGTGAGGCACCATGTGGTTGCTGGGATTTGAATTCAGGACCTTCGGAAGAGCAGTCGGTGCTCTTAACTGCTGAGCCATCTCTCCAGACCATGAAATAACTTTTGCACAACATTTGAGAGAGGTTCCTAGATAAAGTATAGAATACATAAAAATCTTATACTAGGCTGGGCAGTGGTGGCACACGCCTTTAATCCCAGCACCTGGGAGGCAGAGGCAGGTGAATATCTGAGTTCGAGGCCAGCCTGGTCTACAGAGTGAGTTCCAGGACAGCCAGGGCTACACAGAGAAACCCTGTCTCAAACAAAACAAAACAAAAACAACAACAAAAAAACCCCCAATCTTATTCTAGTAAAACTAAGTCAAAACACTGGGACCCTCCCAAGAGTCATTGTGTGCAGTGTGCAGAAGCAGAAGCTAGCGGAGCTGCTGAGTTAAGGATTAACTTGCCTCTCTATGGCCACTGCCTGGCAGCTTTGCCCGTGTCATTTATCATTAGAGCTTCACAGGAAAATGCAAGTAACTGACCTCGGAGCTCTGAGCTCTAAAATATAGTAAGTCAAAAGTTAAAGTTTAAACAATGGTAAGTTTATGATTATTATTACTTTAGCCACGGGCCTGGGAATAGGGGGAGCTTGAAACTTTGGGGAACAATTGTAATTCTTGATTCTTTGTGGGATGTGGTCATTCTTTTGAATTTGATTCGGTAATGCTCATACAATGTCTTTTTTTTTTTTTCTACCTGCTTTTGGAGTATCAATAAAAGACTAGGGCAAGAAAAAGGCGAGCGAGTGAGGTATGTATGAGGTGAGTAGAGTGGGTGGCATGGACAGTGAGTGTGAAGTGTGTGCGAGTAAAAGAAAGAATGTGAGGTGTTTGTGAGGTTAAAGTGTGTGTGGAAGAAGAAAAAGAACACACAGAGTGAGTGTGTGTGAGAAAGGGAGTGAGCGAGAGGGCACAACTCCAGCCCAAAGAGGGAGCAAAAGTATAGCTTGTAGGGAAAAGTTGTCTGTGTGTGTTTATTGCGAGCCTTCCAGATGCCTGCAGTTGGGAACTCTGAGGCTGGACAGCTAAGCTTTGAAGTCCTCAACAAGGACACTCACGGGTGCCACTAAGCCACCCTGGATACCAGGGATCTGCTTGTCCCTACCTGGGCTGCCAGGTCCCGCCCTGGCTGCTGTGGCGCCAGCCACCAAATCCGATCTCACTCCCAAGCAAAAACCATTTGTTCTCCCTGGTCACCTTCCCAGCTGCCCCCACACCACCCAGGATCACTTTTCAGAGCACTTTCCAGTAACCCGAGGCCTCCTGTGACCTGTGCTTGCCCTCAAGTCAGGAGGAACCAGTCTGTCCTGAAACACACACCACGACCTGAACCTTCAATCCTGCTTGCTGGGGAAGCGCTCTAGGCTGGTGCTGGGGTCCCACAGGGCCTGCCAGGGACACACAACTCTGAGTGGCTACAGCCAAGGGTCCATACAGAGTGCATGGCCAACCCCATCAAGTCTGTAGGGAAACATGAAGCCCACTGCACACGCCCACAGTAAGTGCTTTAACTATGCCTGTTTCCCCATCTTAGTAATAAGATTTCCTCTGTCCCTATCTCATGTACCCAGAGGCTACATCACTTTTTTTATTTTTCTGTTTGAGTCTCTTGTAGCCCAGGCTAACCTCAAACTCTCTATGTACCCAACTGTGACCTTGAATTCTTGCCTGATTTCTGCCTCAGCCTCTCAAGGACTGGATGATAGCTCATCCTGCCCAGTGTGTGAACACACAGCAATCCTCCTGCTCCTGGGGTCACAAATCTATAGCACCATGCCCGGCCAGCACAGGCTACTTTGTTCAAGCAGGGTCTCACTATGTAGCCTAGGCTGGACTAGAACTTGGAGAAATCCTCCTTCCTCGGCCAACTAGCTGCAGACGCTCCCTGATGGGCCTATGTTAGAGGCACAGAGGGTGACTTAGCCAGGCAGGGTGGGCACACCAGCACCCACAGGTGGAGGCAAGAAGATCAGAATTTCAGGTTATCTTCAGCTTCATAGCAGGTTCCAGAGCAGTCTGGGCTACACAAGACCTCATCAGACAAACGAACAAACAAGGAAGGGGGATGGGGAGCTACATAAGACCTCATCAGACAAACAAACAAGGAGGGGGCTGGGGGAGGTGTCTCGGTCATGGCTGTTGGAGGAGAGAGCTACATTTTGCTATACCCGGATCAACTCTTGCCAGAAGGCTTGGCTCCGACCTGGCCTGGGTCTGGTCAGCCCCAAGATGGAGGCTGAGATAAAGCCTTCTCGGCTCTCCAGTTCTGCTCCCAGTGCAGTGCACACAGGGAGGGTGTGTCTTGTCTTTGCCTTCTGACAGCTCTCAGAATCTTTTCACAGAGTCTTGGGGAATTCCAGGACTCAATTCAAGGCCTCAAGAGGACAAACAAACAAGGAGAGGGGCTGGGGGTGGAGAGAGAGAAGAGAGAGAGAGAGAGGGATGGAGGGAGGGAGGGAAGAAGGGAGAGAGGGGGAGAGAGAGAGAGAGAGAGAGAGAGAGAGAGAGAGAGAGAGAGAGAAAACAATGCAACAAAACAACTTAACAAAGCCATCATCTGAGTTTATTCCTGTGGTCCTGCAAATCTGGAGAGGGGTGGAGATGTCTCTGGTCCAGTAGGCCTCTTCCATTCCCTAAGGAGGCAGTCTCCTGCTTCCACACATGTGCCAGCAACAGCAGGTTAACACTAATGGTAACCCAAGCAGATCTAGACTCACCTTGGAGACTACCTCTGGGCATGTTAGAGTACAGTTTCCAGGACTGCAGGGACTGAGGTGGCTTTCATTCCTCCCCCCATGAGGTCACATGACCGGCTGACTCCTGCTTCTTCCTCACCATGATGAGCCATACCCTGAACTGCAAGACAGAATAAGCCCTCACTCCCTTAAGTGACTGTGGTCAGTCAGGGTGTTTTATCTCTGCGACAGAAATAATAGACTAAGACAAACAATTGAGTGAGGTCCAGCCTGGAGCTGTGAGCCAGAGTTAGCCCTTTGCTTCCTAAGTGTCTTGTCAAACATTTGGTCACAGCAACAATACAACTAGGATACATAGCTAATGTGAACTGAGGGCCTACTGTGTGTATTTCCTGTGTCTCTTCCCCTGTCTGCATGTTACAGATAAGGAAACCAAGGCACAGCAAGGAGACCCACTCAGCCTTGGACCCACAGCCAAACTCCAGCCATCCCTGAATGTGGGCTTAGACTGCTCTGAGCTCCACAGTCAAGGTTCAAATGTCCACATCTCCCCAGGGAGTGCCAGGGACTTGAAATCTTAAGACTTGAGCCTTCTTCCAGGAACGTGGGAGTGGGGTCACAAGACCTGGGTGCAAGTCCAGACTCTGATGCTCAGAAATGGGACCCTTGGTGAGTCACAGCCCCTACTGCGGTCTCCGTTTCTTCATCTGTAGAACAGATAGAGAACCACTGAGAGTCCGAACACAAGCCGACCCTTCCCCCACACCTAGGAAAGACTCCATGGGTTCCATTTCTCAGCCTCCCCAGTGCCAAGGTCTGGGTATTTGTCACTGTCTGCCCAATGAGATGTGGGCAAAATGCTTTGAGATTTTAAAGGCCTCTAGAAAATCTCCCATGCTTGGCCTTTGCTTATCTCTTTAGCAAGGAGCACTGGCAGCTGTGTTGTATCATAGGGTAACTTTGATGTAAACCAACAATTCCATAAACTCAGAGGAAGGCCCATTGCTGCAGTAGCTGAGCTGGACCTATCTCTATGTCCTCTTGTCATCTTGCCCCTGGTTCCCAGCTCATACCAGCGTGGCATCCTTTCCCATGTCCAATGGCCTGTGGCCCAGCATGCTATGCATCTCATGAGTGACCCCATCCCAGTGGCCCCTGCTAGGCAAGAGTGTCTGGGGCAGGTGAGAGGCAGGCAGGCTGCTCTCACTGGGTCTCTCCAAGACTGTGGATGTGATCCAAGTGGCCATGGACACAGAGGGGTCCCCAGGCTCTTGGGAGGGGTTAGAGAAGGTCTGGCAATGGGTACCCTGCTGGGGCTGAGTTCTGCAGCCAGCTTTGGAGTCTTCTGAAGGCCGAGCCGGCTCATCTTCAGAGAACGGTGAGGACAGCTCCCGGAGACCCCGACGAGTGGCCTGAACAGCCCGGAACAGGATGTGCGTCATTATCGCCACCAGGATGAGGGCACCTGAACCCAGGATGGATGCAGCAGCTGCGCCCGCCTCGATCTCAAACAGCAGCAGGACATAAATGGCCAGTGCTGAGGAAGAAATGGCTCACTTATTCATTCTACAAATGTCTGCTTTCCCAGCTTCGGGAGGGGGTCCCTTCAAACACAGAGCAACAGCAGAGAACCCTGGGCCAGAACACATGGATGCTTCTATCCAAGCTTCATCACCATCATGTCTATTTCCAAATAAGGAAGCCAGCAAGGCATGGTGGCGCACACCTTTAATCCCAGCACTTGGGAGGCAGAGGCAGGAGGATTTCTGATTTCCAGGACAGCCTGGTCTAAAGAGTGAGTTCCGGGACAGTCAGGGCTATATGGTAAGAACCCATCTCAAAAACAAAACAAGCAAGCAAAAACCCAGCAAGAATGACTAGGCACATGGCTCAGCAATTCAGAGGATGTGGGCTTGGTTCCCAGCACTGCACAGTGGTTCACGAGCACTGGAACCCCAGTTCCAAAACATCTACTGACTTTTCTGAACTCAGGCATCAGGTACGACGCAGGCAGACATGCAGACAAAGCACCCATACACATTGTGGGTAGAGGGCACTCCAAAACCACACAGCCTGGAACGAGTACAGATGGGATTTCACTTCTTACTTGTTTGCATTTTTATTGCATTTATTCATTGCGTGTATGCAACATGCCACAGTTATTATTGTAAAGATTTATTTTTAATCCCTGAGTGTATGTGTTTGCATGCGTATGTACATATGAATATATATAAGTGCAGGTGAGTGTGCAGGTGTGTGAACACAGGTAAGTGTAGCTTGTTATATGTAGGTGTGTGAGTGCAGGTGCCCATGGAGATCAGAAGGTGTCAGGTCTCCTGGATCAGGTGGCTGTGTGCAGCCTGACATGGGTGCTGGGAACGGAACTCCAGTCCTTTGAAGGAGCAGAAAATACTCTCTCTCTCTCTCTTTTTAAAGGATTTATTTATTTTATTTAATTGAGTACACTTTAGCTGTCTTCAGACACACCAGAAGAGGGCACTGAATTGCATTACAGATGGTTATGAGCCACCATGGGGTTGCTGGGAATTGAACTCAGGACCTCTGAAAGAGAAGTCAGTGCTCTTAACCACTGAGCCATCTCTCCAGCCCCAGAAAGTATGCTTAACTGCTGAACCATCTTTCTGGCTCACTGGCTGAGGCACAGCTCAGTGGGTCAGCACTTGTCTGTGTCCTAGATCCCAGGTTCCAGCCACAATGTGGAGAAATGAAAGCCATACCCTCCCAGGGTACAGCACTTGCCTAACATGCATGAGGGCTGGGTTCCAGCCTCAGCACCCAGTAAACTGGGTGTTGTGGTGCCTGGCATTGCCCTGCTGTGGAGGCATGAGGACCAGGAGCCCAGGGTCATCCTTAGCTACATAGAGTGTTTGAATCCAGTCTAGGCTACATGAGAGCCTATCTAAAAAACAAAACAAAACAAAACAAATAAGCAAAAGCAAAAATCAGAACAAGACAGCTTGGGGGCTGGGAGGTGGCTCTCAGAGGTGAAATGCACTGGCTGCTCTTGCAGGGGACATGGGGTTGGTTCCCAGCACCTTATGATTCTGAATTGCCTGCTGCTCCAGCTTCCAAGGAATCTGTAGTCTCTGACCTCTGTGGGCACAGCACACGCAGACGCTACAGACACCTCTCCTCCCAAGGTTTGGGAGGTGAAAGCGACACCAGAGACGTTTAAAGTCAGCCTTGGCTACAAGGTGACTCCCAGGCCAGTCTGGCCCACAAGATAAATAGTAATAATGATACACAATGAGCACTAACAGAGAATCCTCTGTTTACTGTAAGCATCAACTCTTGTATATATGATAATCTAATCATCACTCTTCAAGTGATGGAGAAACTGAGGCACAGAACATACCCAAGAGAGCCAACTGCCTGAACTCAGGCTACTGGTCCAGAGCTCTGTGTGCACCCTGCCGCAGGCCCCCTATTCCCCCATGAAACACTACCTGCTAAGTAGACGGTGACCCCACAGCAGAACAGGCCAAGCGCCGAGTGCCTGAGGAGACGGCAGTCATACAGAAACCAGTCCGACCTGGAGTGTGGGGGACAGGAAAGAGGACAGTGACCCAGTGACACCAGGAACCAAAGTCGAGAGCCTTAGTCCTCCACCTACCTGCCTAATGAGCCACCCAGCCATATCGTCACCGTACGTACCCCTACCCCTATCTATCCACGCACCCACCACCCATTTGCTTGATTATACCCATTCCCAACCAGCATCAGGCCTCCCAGCACAGTGGAGGGTTAAAGTTGGGACAAGGGTGTGGTTGACTCAAGGAGGGCACCTCGTCACATCCCCACTGTTCCAAGTAGAGTCGCCTACACCCGCACCACCGAGCTCAGAGTTTTGAGCAGGTGACCATGGGCTAGCTGCGGCTAGCTGCGGATCCACAACTGACAGTCCTGGCCCTTCCTGAACCCCGCTTCAGAGCGGGGAGCCTCGAGATTGGGATGCAGCTCCGATGACTGACATGTGCCCCCCCAATACACCCGAAGCACCAGCGCAGGGAGGAGGAGGGCGCACTGAGGCCTTGTTAGTATCACCCCGAGGAACCGGGGTGCTCTCGAAGTCTCAGTTTCCCTCTCTGCAGGTAGAGGCGGTGATATCCTACCTGCCCGGACTCGGCCCGCGTGCCAACTCGGCGCCCAGGTGACCGCAGAGCGCTGCGAGCAGCAAGCAGCTAAGCCCGAGGACCTGTGCCAGCGCGGCCAGCGCTGTCGCCAGCGGCAGCAATGCCCCAGCCGCAGCTTCGGGTAGCCCGGCATCGGGGTCCAGCTCCGGGTGCAGCCCGTCGGTGCGTACGCCCCGCAGCTCCGCGCGCCCTGCCTGGAGCTGGAACAGCAGCTGAGCAGCCAGCGCGACCAGCACCGCGGCCGGGATGCCCAGTAGGGTCATCGCGGCCAGTACCCGGCCTCCGTAGGAACGGCCCATGGCGCGGGCCTTGGATGGAGGAAGGGAGGCGGCAGTAGGCGTTCGGGAGTCCTGGGATTGGGATACGGACGCCACTGGGGCACGAGTGCTGGTACCAGATAGGATGTGGAAAATGCGCAAAAACTTAGGAGAAAGTATTTTTTTACTGCGCGTCGGCCGCGGGCGCCTCCCCCGGCTGTGCTGGGGAAGGGGGAACTGGGGTTTGTGGGGTTGGTCTGGGAGGGGCCCTGCTAGGAGAGCTCGAGAGACTGGAGCTCCACCCTTTGCCGAGAGCCGGAGCTTAGCCCCTCTGTGAACCTGGAGATGAAGGGCGGAGTTGGGTATGCAAAATTTTAGGAGGGGCGTGGCTTGTTTGATAAGTGGAAAGGGGCGTGGGTAAGGCGGAGCATAAGAAGGCTTCTAAAGGGCGGGGCTGAAGAGGACCGGGCTGAGGGGCATCCCAACATCCCGGACGGAGTCCTGTGGACAATGATGGGTGGGGTCCCCAGTGTTAAGGGACCAGAAAGGGAGTCTTGCAAGGCAGAGGTAGGAGGGCTCTAGTTCTGGCAGGTGTTGGGGCGGAGAGGTGAGGTTTGGCTGGGCGGAGAACACAGGTGGGGTATGGTCTTGGGTCGGGGCCTGGAAATGGACTTGTCTGGGAGGGGGCGTGAAGGGGTTGGGTTAGGGTGGAGCCGTCTGAATTGCCCCACCCGTTTGGAGGGGTAGGGCGTTGTTTGGATATTGGAGAGGTAGGCAGAGCCCAGGAGATCAAGGCCCGGCCAATTGTGAGTTCCGGTAGGGGGGGGCAACTAGAACATAGCTAGTTCTAGGCCAGTCAGGGCTACCTATAGAGACTCTGTCTCAAAAACAAAAACAAAAACAAATTGTGGGAGGGCAGGCAAGGAGTTGGCAGGAGATGAAGCTCTGAGTCTTGCTTGGACTCAGGCAGGGTCCCAAAGCCCAAGGATGGAGATCTGGACTCACAGAGTGCCTGACCCTGGAAGCTGGACCTATGGGTCCCTCCCTGTGGGTGTAGACAGGCATTTTCCTGTCGCCCTGAGGACCAAGCTTCTAGTACCTGTTTACTAAAATAACAATCATCATCATTATAAGTATTACTATTTGTTTTATGTGTATGAGTGTGTTGCCTACATGTATGTCTGTCTGTTTGTTGCAGCTATCTGTGGAGGTCATAGGAGGGCTTTGAGGCTCCTGGAACTGGAGTTTCAGATGGTTATTAGCCACTGTGTGGATGCTGAGAACCGAACCCCCACCCTCTGCACAAGCAGAGATGCTGGTGCTCTTACCCACTGAGCCATCTTCCCAATGTGTATATATCTGAACAAATCAGGCACAGTAACGCAGGCCTGCCATCACTGTCATCAATTCAGAGGGTGAGGTCAGGGGACTGTGGACACTGGGAAGACAGTCGGACCTAGAAGACACTGTCTTTGGAAGGAATCAGAGGGACTGGAGAGATGGCTCAGTGGGTAAGAGGTCTGTTCCCAGAATACGTGCCGGGCGGTTTGCAACAGCTTGCAACTCCAGGGCCAGGGGATCCCACACCCTCTTCCTGCCTCTGGCCTTACCTTCACTCAGATCCACATATGCTGCTCCAAATATAATCAAAATTAAAATTAGGCTGGGTGATGGTGATGCATGCCTTTAATCCCAGCACTCAGGAGGCAGAGACAGGTGAATCTCTGAGTTTGAGGCCAGCCTGGTCTACAGAGTAAGCCCAGTATAGCTGGGACGGTGTAGATAGAACCTGCCTCAAACAAAACAATTCCGTTTCTCACGTTGGTGCAGCCCATGGTGCTGTGACTAGCTGTGACCTCTGTAGCTTCCAGGCCACCTTGCTCCTGGGTCTCTTCCCCATGTCTTTGCCAGAACACCTTTTTTGTGGGGGAGGGAGTGGAGGAAAAGGTTTATTCAGCTTACATGTCCATATTGCTGTTCATTAGCAAAGGAAGTCTGGCCAGGAACTCACACAGGGCAGGAACTTGGAGGCAGGAGCTGATGCAGAGGCCATGGAGGGGTGCTGCTTACTGGATTGCTTTCCCTGGCTTGCTCAGGTTGCTTTCTTATAGAACCCAGGACTGCCAGCACATGGATGGCACCGCCCACAAGGGGCCCTCCCCACCTTGGTCATTAATTGAGAAAATGCCTTACAATTGGATTTCATGGAGGCATTTCCTCAAGAGAGGTTTCTTTCTCTGTGATAACTCCAGCTTGTGTCAAGTGTGTACAGACAGGCATATGTTTTTGGATCCATCCATTTGCCCACAAAAAAGTCATGATGTCCTTGTTTTTATTAGCAAAACAGTAGTATTTCATTGTGTAAATGAGCCACATTTTCTCTATCCATCCTATAGTTAAGGGGCATTTGGCTTGTTTCTACTTTCTGGCCATTACAAACAAGGCTGCTCTGAACACAGTCGAGACCTTGTCCTTATGGTATGGTAGAGCAGCCAGAACACCTTTGAAATGATTACTTTTAACAAATTGAGATGAAACTTACAATAGAGTATCCAGTTTCTACTTGCTGTTTTGTTTTTGTTTTTAAAGCACATTTACAGAGCAACCCTGCCTATATCTATCTAGTTTGGAAACATTCTATCTCTTTAAGAGAGCCCCTCCCATCACGCTCCACTTTCCTTGTGGCTCCGGCAGCCCCAGACTGACAGCTCCATTTGTGGTTGTCTCTGTTGGGGACACTTCCTGCCAGGTCAAGTGTTTTGCGTCTGGCTGCTGCCACTCAGTATCCTGTGTGGCAGCCTGTGTCAGTGCTTTCTTTATTCCTGTTTGTGGCTGAGCAATATTCCACTCTGGACATACCACAGGAGTTGGCCCATTGATTTATTGATGGACATTTGGGATGCATCTACCTTTTGACTAGTGTCAGTTACAAACACACGTAGGCAAGTCTGAGAACCCTGCCTCTAGCAGTGAAGTTCTATGAGTCAAAACCCTGATCCCTATGCTAACTCCATTTTACGGTTGTGGATAACAAAACAGGTTCCTATGCAACTGTACAAATTTTATTTCCCATAAAAGGTGAATAAGGATTTCTTTTTTTTT
>NW_022196905.1:210428145-210441844 GCF_008632895.1 Mastomys coucha
ACTCAGAAATCCACCTGCCTCTGCCTCCCAAGTGCTGGGATTAAAGGCGTGCGCCACCATCGCCCGGATGGATTTCTAATTTCTTTAATTAATATTTTAAAATTTCACTTGGGCAGTGGTAGCACATGCCTTAAATCCCAGCACTTGGGAGGCAGAGGCAGGAGGATCTCTGAGTTTGAGCCTAGCCTGGTCTACAGAGTGAATTTAAGAATAGTCAGGACTACACAGAGAAACTATGTCTTGAAAAAGCTAAATAATAATTTTAAAATCCCCATTAATTACTCTTTGAGGGGAACATGGATGAGAGTCAAGGGACAACTTGTTTGGGTAGGTTCTTTTCCTGCACTGTGTGGGTACCTGGGATTGAATTCCAGTTATCAGGCTTGGTGGCCAGCAGGCATCCTTAAAATGTATTCAGTCCCAGCACTTGGGAGGCAGAGGCAGGAGGATTTCTGAGTTCGAGGCCAGCCTAGTCTACAGAATGAGTTCCAGGACAGCCAGGGCTTTACAGAAAAACCCTGTCTTGTAAAACCAAAAACCAACCAAACAAAATGAATTCAGTCTTGAACCTCAGTTTCCGCCAGTACTCCAAGTTGGGAACGGAGGCGGATGAGATGTTGGCAGGGTCCGACTCCCCTGGTTCACAATCTTCTTACCCCACCTAGTCAGATTCTTGGCCCAGAACGTCAGGTTTGCCAGCTTCCATGAACTTGCTTGGCACGGGAGGGTTTTAATCTCCTTCTCACGCACTATCTCAATTGGGCCGCCAGGGGACGCCGCAGGCAAAGCGAAAACATCGCATGCACTTCAGTGCTTGAGAGAAACTAGAGGGGCCTGTCCAGAGGTAGCCAGTTCTCTCTACTTAGTGGAAAAAAGCCATGACCTCTGGATCCTTCTGCGCGCGCACACCTCTTTCTTTTTTTTTCTTTTTTGTAGGTGGCGGTGGTGGCTTTAATCCGAGCACTTGGAAGGCAGAGGCATGGGGATCTGAGTTTGAAGTCAGCCTGGTTTACAGCACGAATTCAAGGACAGCCAGGGCTATACAAAGAACCTGTCTCAAAACAAAAAACCCCTATTATTTTTGTTAGATATACTCATTTGTACCTGTGTGGCATGCACCTACAACCATCAAGTGTGTAGAGGTCAACGACTTGCGGAAGTCAGTTCTCTCCTCTACTCTATGGGTTCCCAGAATTGAACTTGGATTGTCAGTCTTGACAGCAAGAGCCTTTCTACACAGAGTCAGCTTGCTGGCCCTCTCCTGCACCCAGAGCGCTGAATGACAGGAGTGCACCACGGAGTGCGCCTAGCAGGAGTGGTTTTTGTTTGTTTTGGACAGGAGTTTGGAGTCTGGGGTTCTATGGGTCCTTAGTGCATGATTAAGACCTGGGAATCTTGCTCAGGGTATCTGCTGGTGAGAATCCACTTTCTTTCAAGGACTAGAGGAGACCTGGGAAAGAAAACTCTTGTCTCTCTTTGGCTGTCATTCCAGCTACTCTTACACTGAGGCAGGAGAATGGTGAGGTCAAGGCCACCCTGGGGGCTGTCTAGGGAACATACTGAACTTGGAAGAGGACAAGGACAATCCGAGCCTTGCCCCTACATCCGAGTTCCCCTGGAGGTCACCAGAGTTACACCAATGCACCCGGGTACCCTGGAGGGGAGGTGTCACCAGACCTCCGCCTCTGCACCCGGGTACCCTGGGAGTCACCAGAGCTCCGCCCCTGCACCCGCGTTCCCCTGGGGGTCACCAGAATCGCGCCCGTTTCGGCCCCGCCCCCGGCCGGCATCCCGGTCTACCCGGTACTTGCGACGGCGCAGAGGCTCAGTGATGCTGCGCCGCGCGGGCTCATCCAAATCCTCCGGCTGCAGGAAGCTGCGGTCCAGCAGCTCTGCCGCCTCCTGCCAGTTGGCAAAGCAGGCGGGTCCCAGACGCTGGATCTCCTCCGTGGCGTCGTTCGTCAGCACGTCCCCACCCGGCTTGAGTACCACAACCGCTGGCAGTTGACGCACGGAGAACTGGCGCCCGAGGTCCCTGCGGAGAGAGCTGTCAGCCTCCCCTCCACTCCCCGTGCGTGCGCCGCCTCCGATGGCCGACAGGAGTCGCCCGAGGACTCGCGGGCATCCCAGGCCCTGGGCACTCGCCCTTCAAACCCTCCCTCCGGGTCCCGCCGCCTCCCTCTTGCTGTTATGTATCTGTGTCCACTTGCTGTTATGTATCTGTATTGTTTTCCGTCTGTCCAAATGAAGAGGGGGGTCCTGCAGACAGCAGCGAGGCCAGCTGAGGAATGTTTGGGAAATGTGTGGGGAAAGATAAATGCATACTGTCAAAAGCTATTAAATTCAACTGAGCAAAGAGGGCCTCTCCGTGGAGGTTATGTTTGAACTGAAACCTTATGGGATTGAGGGAGGGGCCGAAGAACTGCGGAAAGAGTGTTCCAAACAAAGTATGTGGGAAGGCCCTGGGGAGATCTTAACTGGGGTACAGCTGGCATCGCACACACGCCCTGAATGGGCAGGAGCTGGGAGTTTACTGTTCTGAAGCCACCGAGGAGCTGTCGGCATCTTCAGGAGACCCTGGATCCCACTCACAGCTAAGCCAGAATCCACCCATTTGGTGCCTGACACGCTCACAGATGGATTCTCATTATGAAGCTATGCCCTGGAACTCACTATGCAGACTGAAATCTCACAGAAATCGGCCTGGTGGAATTAAAGGCAAATGTCACCAGACCCAGCTCACCCAAAGGTTTTGTTTTGTTTTTGGGGGGGGGGATTTCGAGACAGTGTTTCTCCGTATAGCCCTGGCTGTCCTGGAACTCACTCTGTAGACCAGGCTGGCCTCGACTCAGAAATCTGCTCACCTCTGCTTCCTGAAAGCTGGGATTAAAGGCATGCGCCACCACTGCCTGGCAAAAATATCAGATTCTTTTATTTTTTTAATTTATTATAATTACTTATTATATGTAAGTAAAATGTAGCTATCTTCAGACACACCAGAAGATGGCATCAGATCTCATTACGGATGGTTGTGAGCCACCATGTGGTTGCTGGGATTTGAGCTCAGGACCTCCAGAAGAGCCGTTAGTGCTCTTAACCACTGAGCCATCTTTCCAGTCCTAGCTGAAGTTCTTAACCTATGATTCTTGGTTAGTTTTTGTAGCCTAGACTGGTTATATAGAAAAAAGGTAATTTTGAACTCCTAATTCTCCTGCCTGCACCTCCTGCAAGTCGAGATGATGAGTGTGCACCCTCGAGGATGGCTTATATGGGTGGGGCTGTGGTTAGAACCCAGAGCCACACAGGCACTCTACCCTCCAGTTCTTTGCGTTTGCTTCCGTGCAAGTCTGTGCATCTGTGTGCAGTTCCAGCAGACACCAGGAGATGGCGGCAGCACCCCAGAACTGCAGTTACCTGCCTCTATCTGGGTGCTGGGAACTGAACGCAGGTTGTCTGCAAGAGCAGCCGGTGCTCTTGACCTCTAAGTCACATCTCCTGTCTGTGTAATCCCCTCCCACCCAGGGTCTCTCTATGTGGCAAGGATGGCCTTAAATTCCTGATCCTCAAAACCCAGCCTCCCAAGTGTGGAATGAGAGGCCTGCACACCACACCAGGATCAGGGTGCATGAACTTTGTTCCCCATAGAAGGTTCCTCTATGATCCTCCTAGTTGGTATTTCTTTTCTGGGCTTACAAATGCTGCTCATTTGTGGGGTGAAGGAATCCACGTGGCTGCACAAGGCAATGAGTGGCTGTCTCAACTCTGATCATGACCAGTGGAATGGGGTCCTCATGATCAGGAGCCTCAAACTTGTGCAAGAAAGCCAAATGGGTGAAAGGTCAGGAAGTTGGTAAACACAGCTCACCTTCCCCTGCCTCAGGGCAGATCCCAGCTCTCAGGGGGACACCCTTGGACTTCTGGAGGTTTCATGTTCAGAAGTTGTTACATAGAGTCTTTCTCAGAACTGGGATAGAACTCAAGGTCTTGAGCCACAACCTCTGATTTTTATTACTGGTAGGACAAAGGAGAAGCTGGGTGTGGTGATAGTGCAGGCTTGTCATCCAGCACTTAGAGGGCTAAGGCAGGGGCATTGCTCTAAGTTCCAAGTCAGTACAAGAAAGGTTAGAAGATGGTTGAGCTGTCCAAGGCTGAGGACTAGAGTTCTGGTCTCAAAGACCCAAATGCTGGAAGAGTGCTGTCACTGAGAGACCCCTGGAGCTAGCGACTGACACCCTGTGCGAGACCCAGGTTCCCATGAGAGATCCTGACTCAGGAATACAGCAGATTGACTGACGTCAGCCTTTCACCCTCACACCCAGAGAACACACACTGACGTGCACTGCACCTGTACATATGGGTGGTGCAATCACACAACACACACACACAACACATACACACACTCCAAAACAAAAGTAAATGTAAGAAATGCTAGGTATGGTGACTGTCATCCCAGCACTTGGGAGGCAGACAGGAGGATCAGGAGTTCAGGGCCAGCCTTCACTACATAGCCAGTTGGAAGCAATCAAGGGCTACAGGAGACCCTGTCACACAGTAGTTCACCTTAACCAGAAAACCAGAAGCTCTAAAATAGATGCAGGCTCTAGAGTCCTCTATGAGCCACTACACAGTGTGACTCCTCCCCCTCTCCCTAATTCTGTTCCCTACAATGGCTCCCCTTCTCCCTGCAGGTGTCTCTCCTAAGCCCCAGAAATGACTAAGTTCTCCTTTGCAGGGTGCTGTGGTGCCAGCCTTTAGACCCTCTTCAAAGCTGCACCTCTGGAGTCCTACTGCTCCTGCGGTGGGGTCTCCTGTCTTATTTTTACTTTTCTCCTGGATTTTATTGGTTTGGGGACAGGTCATCCTATGTAGTCCAGGTTAGCCTCAAACTCCTGAGAGTTATGCCTCCACTTCCCTTGGGTTGAGATTGCAGGTGTGCACCCCCTTGTCAGGTTTATGCAATGCTGGGATTCAAGACCAGCACTCCAGGAACTGAGCTACAGTCCCCACCTCTTGGTTTGTTTTTAGATCTAGCCTTGAGCTTGTAGCAATCTTCATGTCTCATTTCCAAGTATTAGGACGGCAGACCTGTGAGACTACCTCTAAGCTAGCATCCTGTGTTTTTCTGAGCCTTTGCTTCCTATCTGTCTGCTTCATTGGGCTGTGATGGAAGAGGGATGGAACACCTCTTTATGTACTAGTACTACCCGGACAGTAAACACTGGTTTGCCTTCCAGGGAGATGCCTTCTCCAGGAAGCCCTCCCTGGTCTTCCCTGGGGCCTCACCTCCTCAGGTCATCATGGAACGGCAGGAAGAGCCACTTTTCAGGCATGTCCCTGAGGAAGAGGTCCTGTTGCTCCTCTGTAGGGTCCTGGGACACATAGACCAGGGCCAGCTGTGCCGCCCGAAGAACGTAGAACTCATCAGTGAGCCGCACGAAGAAGTCTTTGAGGACTGGGGCGAAGGCCTGGCACTGGGGACAGGCTCCGGCACCGAAGAACAACAGCACCAGACGATTCTCCAACCTACGGCTCAGCTCTGCCTCTGTTTCTACTTCATCCTGGTCGCTGTTGTTCCTGATCAAGATGCGGCCAGAGAAGAGAGACACCATGGTAGCAGCATGTGAGGAGCTGGGGACTTGAAGAGGGATCCGATGTGGTCTGGAGCCTGCTGATTCTCCAGGCCCCAAGAATAATAACCTCAGAAGCCAGATTAGCTGCTAATCCTTCTGTAGGTTGACCTCTACAGAGCCAGCATTGGTTTGAGGGGATAGGGAGGCCTCATGAGCCTTCAGCAGAGCCACACTGCTGCAAGATGCTAACAAAACAGAGAGCCTGTGAGCCCAGTACCGAGGCAGAAGGATCACTCAAGATCTAGGACATCCTGGGATATATGACAAAAAAGAGAGGAACTGGGGCATTGTTGCAAGTGGAGCCCCTGCCTAGAATGCACCAGTGAGGAGGGGGGCATGGCTCAGGGCCTGGCTTCCATCATCCACAACAGAGAAAAATAAAACAAAACAAGAAACTCCAGTCAGTGGTCACCCCTTACTTAATAGGTGTGTAACTCAAGGTAGTTGAACTCAAGGAAGTTGACATGCTCTCATACAACTCAAAGAACTTTTGTTTTTATTTTATTTTTTTTTCCAAGACAGGGTTTCTCTGTATAGCCCTGGCTGTCCTGGAACTCACTCTGTAGCCCAGGCTGACCTTGAATTCAGAGATCCACCTGCCTCTGCCTCCCAAGTGCTCAGACTATAGGCATGCACTACTACTGCCAGGCCTTGTTTTTGAGAGAGGGTTTCTTATAGCCCATGCTGTCCTCAGATTCCCTATATAGCCAAGGTTAACCCTGATCCTCCCGCTGTACTAGGGTGTGAATCCTGGTGTCTGCAAAGACAGAACAGGCACAGAGGAGAGCAGATGACTGCAGAAATGTTCATTTTCTGCCGCAGGAAGGGACATAGGTCTCATTTCCAAAGCAAGGCTCTGTGGATTCCCACCTCTGAGCATGTTCCGCTGTTTGTTTTTGGTTTTGGTTTTTGGTTTTTCTTTCTTTCTTTTGTTTTTTGTTTTTGTTTGTTTGTTTGTTTGAGACAGAGTTTCCCTGTATAGCCCTGGCTGTTCTGGAACTCATTCTGTAGACCAGGCTGGCCTTGAACTCAGAGACCCGCCTGCCTCTGCTTCCCAAGTGCTGGGACTAAAGGCGTGTGCCACCACTGCCCGGCGTTTTAACACTTATTATGGTAGGAGGTCACACATGCACAATGCACTTATGGTGAGCAGAGGAAAATTTGTTGGCATTGGAAGTAGAAATACTTTCACTATGTCCTGGGCATTGAACTCAGGTCATCAGGCTTGGCGGCAAGCGCCTCTACCAGCTGAGCCCTCTCCTCAGTCCTGGGCATGCTCAGCTCTCCCCATCAGTTTCAAGCAGATGATAGAAGCCACTCTGATAAAGTGTCAACTCTGGGGTTGGCAGCTGTCAGTACGAGAGCCTTCTTTCTCTCTCCCAGGTCTCTGCAATCTCCACCTGCTATGCAGCCAGGGTTGACCTTGGAATTCCCACCCCTGCCTTGTTTATGGGGTAAAGGCAGGACCCCAGGATTTCCTGCTTGCTGGGCAAGCATTCTACCAACTGATCTTCTTCAACATCTTCAGCTTTCTCGGTCAGGGGCTTTCTAGCTTTATAATACAGGCTTCCTCCCTCTTCCTAAAACAGGGCTTAGAGGCAAGCCACCAGCCTTTACTTTCATTTTTTTTTTGGTACATACGTACATATGTGTATGCGCATATGTATGATATGCCATATGTGTGGAAGTCTGAGAACAACTCTTGGGGAGTTCTCTCTCACCATGTGGGTCCTGGGGACCAAACAGAAGTCCTGAGACTTGACAGTAATCGCCTTTACCTTCAGAGCCATCTTGTCAGCCTGCCATCATCAGTCTCTCAGATTTTGGGGACCAAGGACTGGGGAGCAGGTGCAGAGAATCTGATGGGTCAAAAGCCCGATGCTTACACTTAGCACTCTATAAAGTAGGAGAAGAGGAGGGGAGAAGAAAGAGGAAGGGAGTATAGGGCACAGTCTGGGGAGAGGCGGAAGTGGGGCAAAGGGCACAGGAGATGTTCCAGGAACATCGAAACAGGAGGAGGCCCGAGCAAGGAGGAGGGCTGGCGGTAGGGCTGAATCCCAGCTGGGGGGCCGGCTTCATTCAGTGTCTTTACCTGTAAAAATGGGGTGACCGCAGTAGAGGGAGAGAAGACGGGCCTAGAGAAGGTCTTTGTTGACCCCTGGCTGGGCTGGCTGGGTCTAGATCTTCAGCACCCCCCCATACCACCCACCCACTTCTCTGAGACCATTGGCAGCTGCCGGTGGGGGTGGGGCCGCACTTGCCCAGCCTTGGCCTTCGAGTGGTGCTGGAAGCAGGCCCTGGCTGGCTTCCTCCCAAGGAGAGCTGTGGGAAGGTCGGCCAAGCGGGGCAGAAAACAAGCAAGTCCGCAGGGTGGGCAGGGGGGCGTGGGAGGGTGGCTGGGAGGGAGGGACAGGGCAGAGGCACGCAGGGGCGCTGTGAGAAGCGCCCAGGACTCTGCAAAGGGCTCATCCCCTGAAGGGACTCACCAGCTAGGCCTGAGCTCAGAAGTTCCCAGTCCAGTCTTCTGCGAGAGCCCGCGAGGGAGCAGCGAGGGCCAGGGGTCTGCAAGCCTCAGAAGGTCTGCTTGACAGCAAGGGTGGGGGCATCCCAGCAGGGTGCTAGGGACTGGAGCGCCTCTGGATAGGTGCTTAGGATTCTGGAATGCTAACAGGGCTCAGGGGTATCTTGCCCCTGGGGAACAACAAGGGATTCTGGGGTGCCGTAGGTTCTCTTGGGGGAGCCACTGGCGTGCAAGGAAGGCTCATGTAGAGGAAGGATGGGAGCTGATGGTGTGCTCTGGGGTTCTAGGATGTGACTTGTTAAGGTTTAGGAGGTAGAATTGGGGTTTGGGGCTCCTTATCTCCAAGACTGAGGCCTCTGCAGCACTCCCCCACAACCCCGGGTGTGAATTTAGACTCAGAGTCTGGAATGCTGAGAAGCCTCGGGGCTTGGATCTAGGACAAGCCGCATCAGGCAAGCTCCAGCACAGGCGGGCCCTGGGCGGGAGCTAGGCATCTCCGGCGAGGGGATGAGGGGATGAGGATCTTGGAGACTTTCTGGGATCTAGCGGGACGGAGCCACACCCCCGGAAGCCATAGCCCCGCCTTCAGCACCTGCCTGTTTTCACCGCTTGGTTGCCGTGGAGATTCGTAGGTACCCTGGGCTGGCCGCTCTAGCTAGAGAGTCTCGTTAGGTTGCGGGCTCTCTGGCCCGCGGGTCCTCTCTATGATCCAAGCCTCCGGAAGGGGGTCGGCCGGTGCGGAGCAGGGTTGAGGGGCTGAGAGCCTTTGGCCGCCGATTGGAAGGTTTGGGGCGGGGCTAGGCGCTGGGTGGGCCGCACGGACCCGGCCTTTCCGTGAGCAGTGACTGACAAGGCCGGAGGCCCAGGTAGAATCTGGGTCCCGAATGCCCGATAGTCTAGGGACTGTGGGCGGGCCCACGCCTGTGGGCGGAGCCATAGGCATCACCCGGAGAGTGGCCCGGGTCCGATTGGGGAGGTGCGGATGGGGGCGGAATCTTGGGACTGCAGAGGGAGGAGGGCTCGTAGGTTTCACATGTTAAGGGAGGGATCTGGGGGGGGAAGAGAGATCAAGTGTGGGCTAGGGGGTGGGGTCACAGGCCTTCATCTGGGGGAGGAGCCTCGATCAGGTTACGGGGACTTTGATTTGAGGCTCGCTGTGTGGGCGGAGAAAGAGGCCTCTGCTGGGGCGTGGCCTAGTGATGAGGGTGTAATAGGGTATAGAGGCTGTCGTTGTAGGAACACCCAGCCTCTGAGGCCGGATAAGCAGGAGGCTAACATGTGACTTTTGAGATACAGAGGAGGGATGAGGCGACATTAGGGCATGGCCTGGATCACTGGCTGCGAAGGGCCTAGGTGTGTGCCGGTTACTAGGCGACCGGAGGCTTGAAGGGCTGAAGCTCAGGGGTGGAGCTTGGCCGTGGGGGTGTCTAGCCACGTGGTCAATGCTTGGGGGGAGGGGGGTTTGCCTTTGATGGGCGGAGGGTAATGATTGACATGGAAGCCGCCAATCCCAGGCCTTGAAGCGGGCAACGTTAAGTAAACTGGTTGGATTTGGCTTCCCTGGAGCCTAGCTAGGCGGCGGCGGGGCGGGGCCTGATACCAAGGTACACGCTGGGGGCGGGGCCAGGTTTGTAGTAAAAGCGTTTGGGTTCAGGCTACCGCGCGTGGAAAAAGAATGCGGCCGGGTCTGTGACGTGGCCTGGGCGGGGACAGGACTAGGTGTGGGGAGGAAGGGGGGCGGGACCCGCGGTCTCAGCTGTGTGCTCCGCAGGATGCGATCTCCCGGAGCAGGAACAGTTTCTGTGGCCTCACTGGCATTGCTTTGGTTTCTGGGACTTCCGTGGACCTGGAGCGCAGCGGCGGCGTTCGGTGTGTACGTGGGTGGCGGCGGCTGGCGCTTTCTGCGTATCGTCTGCAAGACGGCGAGGCGAGACCTCTTGTAAGTAGATGGAGTTGAAATGTAGGGGTCAGGGGTCATGGATGCAAGGCCCTCGGGCGAGCCAGAGTCTTTTAGGGTGGTGTGAGGGTCCCCTATGGCCTGGGGTTGGTTTTATAGTGTGGGGTGGGGCCAGAAGGTGATGGAATGACTGACCAGAGGGCTCTGCAGGGTTATGCAGAAGACAGAACTCTGGAGGGAGTTGAGTACATAATTGGGACATGGTGTGCTGTTAGAGTGGTCGGTGGCCACCGTTAGAGTGGATAACTGGTGGGTATGAGAGAGCTGGGGGTTCTGGTGGCATGGTGTGGACGGTGAGAGGCCTCTGTGGGACTAGTGGGGTGACCACTGTCCAGATTCTTGGAATGAACAGGTTTGGGGTGAAAGAGCGTCTTGGGGAGTCTGCAGGACTAGGGTGTCTAAAGAGCCTCTAAAAGGTGTTGGCCCCTCAGATGACGTGAGTGTGGAACGTTGGCCATTGTTCATGGTCTGTGGGAAGGTCTCTGTATGTATGCACACTGTATGTACAGGGTCTCTGAGGAGTCATGGTGTACAGGGAACATGGAGGCTTCTGGGGTAACCTTAGTGTTGCTGGAATTCAAAGTCTCAGGTCAACCCTTGTGGATCCATCTGGGTGCCTCCACAGATCTCCTTCAGGGAGGCAGAGTGAGGAAACAGGTTTATGGGGGTGAGGGCAGAGCAGGATGGTGTGGAATAGGGGGTGCCACAGCTTACTGGCTCTGAGCTTTCTCTTTAGTGGTTCTCAACTGCCTTTGCTTCCTGGACTCCTTTCTTTCTTTCTTCCTTCCTTCCTTCCTTCCTTTCTTTCTTTCTTTCTTTCTTTCTTTCCTTCTTTCTTTCTCTCCTTCCTTTCTTTCCTCCTTTCTCTCTTTCTTTCTGTTTTGTCTTCTCCCAGAGTAGCAAAGAAACTTCATTTGAAGCAAATTAGCTGTGTACTAGTGTAGCACTGGGTGACAGGTGTATGTCAGCACGCCTGGCTGTGGCTGTGCTGGAGCTTTTTGCATTTGGCTCTCTGAGCCCAGGCCACAGCCTTTGCTTTACCTTGTGAGACGGGCTCTTATGGACTTCAACTTCCCATTTCTTTCTTTTCTCCCTTCCGTCTTTCTCCCTGTCCACTGTCTTGTCTTTCTTGCCTAGGCTGGCCTGGAACTTGAGATCCCCCTGTCTCAGGCTCTGGAGTGGTGGGATTAACAGGCCAGTGGCAGTCTTAAAATGAGTGTAGTTGCCAGGCAGTGGTGGCGCACACCTTTAA
The DNA here is from genome assembly GCF_008632895.1 of Mastomys coucha. Classification (NCBI taxonomy): domain Eukaryota; kingdom Metazoa; phylum Chordata; class Mammalia; order Rodentia; family Muridae; genus Mastomys; species Mastomys coucha. The sequence continues at coordinate 210,439,506 of NW_022196905.1, forward strand.
TCCCAGCACTTGGGAGGCAGAGGCAGTCGGATTTTTGAGTTTGAGCCCAGCCTGGTCTACAGAGTGAGTTCCAGGACAGCTGGGGCTACACAGAGAAACCCTGACTTGAAAACCAACCAACCAAACAAACAAACAAACATGAGTGTAGTCCACTTGTTGAGATGAGTCAGCACCTAGAAGGCTTGGTACTCCTCCAGAGGACCTGGGTCTGGCTCACCACTAAGCTCTATTCCAGGATATCTGCGGCCATCTTCTGTCTACTGCAGGATCCTGTACCCATGTGTGCACATACACACATGCAAGCTCCCGCACACACATTTTAATGAGCAGAATAAAGTAGAACATGGGTGTATAACACACCCAGTGTGACTGGAGGCCATTGGAAGGTGTGGCAGTGTGACTTCAAACCTGGTTGGCTGCTATGAAACGACTTCACTTTTGGAATTGTCTTTTCTCTTTGTCTTTGTTGTTTTGTTGTTGTTTTTTAAAGTTATTTTTATTTCATATGCATTGGTGTTTTTCCTGCATGTTTGTCTGAGTGAGGGTGTCAGATCCCTTGGAACTGGAGTCACTGAGAGTTGTGAGCTGCTATGTGGGTGCTGGGAATTGAACCCTGGTCTTCTGGGTCTCCTGAGCCCTCCTTGTCTTTTTAATGTTTTTGAACCTGGGTCTCCCTGGAGCCCAAGATGGCCTTAAACTCTCAATCCTCTTGCCTCGGCCTTCCAGAGCTGGACATCCCTGCCCTGCTATGTCCAGGTCACCTGCTGTACAGGAGCATCTGCCAAAACCTACTCTCAAGGGGCCTGCTTTGCTGCAGCCTTGAGTTCTGGGGCTCTGGATGAAAGAAGCTGGGGGCGGGAGAGGCCCTGGGAAGGGCCAGGCTGGACAGAGGTGTCTTTGTACTCAGTATGGGGGTGGCTTGGGCAGCTGCCAACCTGGGTGCCAGAACATGTAGTAGGGACAAAACACCGGATCCCTGCCTGCTGACATGGGCCTGCTGAGGAGGGCAAGGTGGAGGGAAGGGCCCTGACAGGCCCACAGTGTTGCTGGGGCTTGGCCTGCCTTACAGACCTACCAGCTGGAGCCTGGTTCCCATCAACAGCCCTGCCTTCTCAACTAACCCCCTCCCCACATCTTCATGGCTTCGTGGGGCAGTTAGTGGAGCTCCAAGCATAGCCAGTGGTCATACAGTAGGTGTTCAAGGCTACGCGCTGATAGCGCACTGGGTGGGGGTAGGAACCTGAGATATGACTGTGGACCCTGGGCAGTCCTCTTATTTCTGATTTAGATCCTTGAGCAGCACACTTTCATTGACCAGCTGCTGGGGCACCATGGAGGATCTTGAGTGAGCCTTGTTCAGCTCTGATTAGTCCTGCCCTTCACTTGCTGTGTGTGAGACCTCATCTCTGAGAACGGAGGTCTCTGAGCCATCTACTTGTCTGTCAAGTCCCAGTGGGGAGACTGTAGACAGAGCACAGCACTGGTGTATACTGGGTAATTAATAAATGCTGGACTAAATGTCTTTGCATGGACCACCCCTTTTTTTGTTTTTTGTTTTTGGTGGTGGTATTTGTTTTTCTAGTTACTCTGATTTTTATCTGAGCTGTGTTGTGGTTTATTTTGGGCCTTGACCATGGTTCCTGGGATCTCAGGGACCTCACCCCAGGACACAAACACCCTAGAAGATGCAGTCCTGAGCCCCAAGTAGTCAGACTTTAACCCCAGGATGAGCATGAAAAACCAATTTTTAAAATAGTTGCTTAAAATTTGTTATTTTATTTTATAAGGATGGGTGTTTTATATACATTTGTATGTGCACCATGTATATTCCTGGTGTCCACAGAGGCCAGAAGAAGGTATGGAATCTCCTGGAACTGGAGTTACAGGTGTTTGTAAGCAACCATATGGGTGCTGGGTGTCGCTGAGCTATCTCCTCAGCCCCCAATTGGTTTTAGGGCAGGGTCTTGCTCTGCAGTTCTGGTGGACCTGAATCCACTAGTCCTGTGATGGCAGGTGAGTGCCATCAGCCCAGCTCAGATACCTGTCTTCTTCACACTCCCCTTATTTATCCCACACTGGTAGCTAGGCTGTGGGAACCTAGCTCCCGGGCAGCTACCATGTTCTGGCAGCTTGTCTGCATCGCATGGAATACCACAATATGTTTGCGGCCGCTTTCCAGGACATCTTCACCATGCAGGAGCATGTCTATGACAGACAGCTCTGAGGAATGGAAAGCAGTGTTGGTGCACAGTACCCAGCTGGGGCAGGAAGGGGTGGATTCATATACCCTCAGGAGTAGGTGACTCTGATGAGCTGCTCACAGTACCCAGCTGGGGTAG
>NW_022196905.1:210443380-210519626 GCF_008632895.1 Mastomys coucha
CTGCTCACAGTACCCAGCTGGGGCAGGAAGGGGGGATTCATATACCCTCAGGAGTAGGTGACTCTGATAGCTGCTCTTTGGGTGCATGAGATGGAGAGACTTGCCTGCAAGCTGTAGTACCTGAGTTCCATTCCCAGGACCCTCAAGGTAGAGGAGAGAACTCTTTTAAACATTGTACTAACATATTTTCAGGCAAGGTTTTTAAGGAGACCCTGTCTCCTATAGCCTGGGCTAGCCTCACAATTGCTGTGTATGTAGCCCAGGCTGGCTTTGAGCTCATGATCTTTTGCTTTAATGATAACCAGCTACCTTACTGATGACATTTATCAGTTCTCAGGGCCCAAGTCCCTCTCCTAGTGTACCCACCACCTCAAAGTCCTCAGCATAACCCTCTTGCCGATCTTCATCTCTGGTAAGCCTCCAAACCCTGGGGCAGCTGTTTCTGAAGGCAGCAGGATTCCTGGCTGACCTGCCACCCAGGCACTGGGGTCTCCCTTCCCTCTAGGATTATGTGTGGCAGTCACTGCACCAGGAGGGGCAGCCTTGGGCCTCAGGCAATCTTCTAAAATGGTTTGCTGGCTACTTTGCCTTTCTTTTTCTTTTTTCTTTTTAATTCAATTTTAGTTTTTTTTGAGACAGGTTTTCTCTGTGTAGTCCTGGCTGTCTACTATCTCTAGACCAGGCTGGCTTGGAACTCAGAAGTACACCTTTCTCTGCCTCCCTAGTGCTGGGGTTAAAGATGTGAGCCACCACCGTCTGAGCCCTTTTAGTTTTAAATTTATTTTTACAGGCTAGAGAGATAGCTTAGAAGTTAAGAGCATTGTCTACTCATCCAAAGGTCCGGAGTTCAATCCCCAGCAACCATATGGTGGCTCATAACTATCTATAGAATGATCTGATGCCCTCCTCTGGCATGCAGGTGTACATGCAAGTAGGGCATTCATACATAAAATAAATACATCTAAAGAAAAGAGAATCTTAAAAAATTATTTTTAGCCAGGCAGTGGTGGCACATGCCTTTAATCCCAGCATTTGGGAGGCAGAGACAGACTGATTTCTGAGTTTGAGACCAGCCTGGTCTAGAGTGAGTTCCAGGACAGCCAGGGCTACACAGAAACCCTGTCTTGAAAAACAAAAAAACAAAACAAAACAAAAAATTATTTTTACTTAATGTTTTAGTTTTTTATTATTTATTTATTTTTTATTTTTTATTTTTTTTTTGTTTTTTCAAGACAGGGTTTCTTTTCAAGACAGGGTAGCCCTGGCTGTCCTGGAACTCACTCTGTAGACCAGGCTGGCCTTGAACTCAGAAATCCGCCTGCCTCTGCCTCCCAAATGCTGGGATTAAAGGCATGTGCCACTACTACCCGGCTATGTATAAGTTTTTTAAATTTATTTTTCATGTGCATAAAAGTTTTGCCTGCATGTATGTGTGTACCATGTGCATGCCTAGTGCTTGCAGAAGGCAAAAGAGGGTTTTGCAACAGGAACCATAGCTCCAGGTGTTTGGGAACTGCCACGTGGTTTGTCTGAATTAATCACAGGTTCTCTGAAAGAGCAGCTAGTGCTCTTACCTGCTGAGCCATCTCTCCAGCCCTATTTTGTCTTTGTTTTTGTTTTTGAATCCTATTGCACAGCAGTGTCTGGTCTAGTGCTCCTACTACCACTGCCTCAGTTTCCTGGATGCTTAGATGACAGGCATTAGGTAGCCCCCGTCCCTGCTCTTTCCCTCCTGGGAAACAGGACAGGACAGAAGTGAGTCAGCGCAGCGGTTTAGAAGGTCGTGGGTGTCAGGGGAGAGATGCAATGCAGGGGCAGCACTTCCAGGGGTCCTGAAGTGTTTTCTGAACTGCTAAACCAAAGTCTGGGGGAGGAGAGCACTGCTGAGGGAGAGTATGGCTGCTGAGCCAATGCCAAGGAATGGGGGCAGGCGGTGCTGGGCGCGTTTGCAGTAGGGAGGATGGGACACAGCTGGGATGGGCATGGCACAAGGCATTTTTTGTCCCCTCTAAGTCTCACCCAGGCACATAGGAGATACTGTTAGCTATTTGGGGAGAAACAAGAAAATCTGGGGCTCAGTTGGTAGATTGCTCTCCTGTGTGTCCTGGTTCCTGTCTCTAGCCATGTAAACTGAGTGTAACATACCCAGGACATTTGCTCCCGCTGAGTGGAAGCCACACGCCTCTTCCACAGTCCCACTGTCAAGAGTACTTGTTGTGACTGTTGTCACCCCTCCCACCTCCTTCAGTTCTGCCCAGTGCTCATCACTGTGCGGTGCCCTCCCAGAGGGCTGTGACCTGTCTTCAGAGCAGAGGTGCAGTTGAGTAGTCTGAGGGGGGTGAGGGAGGACGTGAAGGGTGAGAAGGGGAATGACCTGATGAAGGAAGAAAGGTAGCTGCTGGGGTTCTGTAGCCGGAGGCAGGGTTACTGAGAGTTCAGAGCTAGCCTGGGCTAGCAAGGAGCTATCAAGTGGGAGGCCAAGGCTCTGGCGAGTTTGGCCACCGTTCCAGGTGTCCTCTGAAGATGGGGTACAGTACACAAAGGACATCTTGTTCCCAGAGAGAGGAACAAGAATGAGTTCTGAGATCTTCCTGATAATCACACCTGTCAACCCAGGTGCTCCAGATGATGAGGCAGGAGTGCAAGCTCTAGGTTAGAGGGCAGTTAGGGAGACCCTGACTCACAAAAATAAAAAACGGGCTGGGGGCTCAGGGGTGGAGCCCTGCCTAGAATCCCCCAGTGAGCAGCTGTGGGCATGGGTCAGGGGTGGAGCCCTGCCTAGAATCCCCCAGTGAGCAGCTGTGGGCATGGGTCAGGGGTGGAGCCCTGCCTAGAATCCCCCAGTGAGGGGCTAGGGGTGTGGGTCATGGGTGGAGCCCTGCCTTGAATCCCCCAGTGAGGGGCTAGGGGCGTGGCTCAGGGGTGGAGCCCTGCCTAGAATCCCCCAGTGAGGGGCTAGGGGCGAGGCTCAGGGGTGGAGCCCTACCTAGAATCCTCCATAGAGGAGCTAAGGTTGTGACTCTCCTGCCTAGAATACTAAGTGAGGGGCTGGGGAGTCTAGCTTAGGGGTGGAATTCCCCAGTGAGAAGCTGAGGGTGTGGTAGTAAATTGCCTGCTAAGCATGTATACAACATCACAGAGCACAAAAGAGAATCTGACAATTGATATTCAGGGCACCAGGCCATTTAGGGACAACTACTTGGTGACTAATTATCATGTGGTAGACAGGCTGGCGTTGGGGATTCATAACTTCCTGTCTGGTTGGTTAATGCTCCCTGCCCTAAGATATCAGCCATTAAAGGATCCCTTACTGGACCCCAGCTGTCCTGGGCCCACCAGGCTACAGGCAGCTCTGGACAGTGGCCCTCTCCCTGTCTCTGCAGTGGCCTCTCCGTTCTGATTCGTGTGCGGCTAGAGTTGCGTCGACACCGGCGAGCAGGAGACACGATCCCGAGCATCTTCAAGGCCGTGGCCCAGCGACAACCAGAGCGCCTGGCACTGGTGGACGCGAGTAGCGGTATATGCTGGACCTTCGCACAGCTGGACACCTACTCCAATGCTGTGGCCAACCTGTTCCACCAGCTGGGCTTTGCACCAGGCGATGTGGTGGCTGTGTTCCTGGAGGGCCGGCCCGAGTTCGTGGGACTGTGGCTGGGCCTGGCCAAGGCCGGTGTGGTGGCTGCGCTTCTCAATGTCAACCTGAGGCGGGAGCCCCTGGCCTTCTGCCTGGGCACATCAGCTGCCAAGGCCCTCATTTATGGCGGGGAGATGGCAGCGGGTGAGGCCTGGTGGATACCAGGAGGGTGGGGACCCAGGGACCTCAGGGATAGGGAGATGCTGGCCAGGGGTGCTTCGTGACTGTGACCCTGAGCCTCTGTCACCACAGCGGTGGCGGAGGTGAGCGAGCAGCTGGGGAAGAGCCTCCTCAAGTTCTGCTCTGGAGATCTGGGGCCTGAGAGCATCCTGCCTGACGCGCAGCTCCTGGACCCCATGCTTGCTGAGGCGCCCACCACACCCCTGGCACAAGCCCCAGGCAAGGGCATGGATGGTAAGTGGAAGGGCCCCTGACATCTATCCCCTCTGTCCTCCGCTCTTCTGGTGCTCGACACCTCCTTCTTCTGCAGATCGACTGTTTTACATCTATACTTCTGGGACCACTGGGCTTCCTAAGGCGGCCATTGTGGTGCATAGCAGGTAAGCAGGGTCCTAGGGCCCTCTCTTCCCCATGGCCTGCCTATGCTGGGACCTGTCCCCCATGGTCTTTTCCTTCTCCTCCTCTTCTGGCTGAGCCCCGCCTAGCTCCTGTTCTGCCTCCTCCCCCCTACCCCCGCCCCCCACCCTTGGCTAGCATCCTTGAAGGTTTTGTATCCTAAATCCCGTGACCATTCTGCTTTGGCACTACTGAGTCATGTAGTAGCTTAGTCCTCTCTGGCCAGTTCTTCCTCCAGCCAAGCACAGTCTTAATTTTAAGCCTTGGAATCCTTCCATTTGCTCCACCTTCCCAGGGGCTCAGGTCCTTTCCCTCCAGACCAGAAGACTCTTCCCCAGATGTGTCAGCTCTAGATCTCTGCCAGTGACTTGCCTCTCCCTGCAGATACTACCGCATTGCAGCCTTCGGCCACCATTCCTACAGCATGCGGGCCTCCGATGTGCTCTACGACTGCCTGCCGCTCTACCACTCTGCAGGTATGTGGGCACCCAGGGGAGTGGAGGGAATCCCTCAGCGACCCTCACAGCTACCCTCTGTCTAGGGAACATCATGGGCGTGGGACAGTGTGTCATTTACGGGTTAACGGTGGTACTGCGCAAGAAGTTCTCCGCCAGCCGCTTCTGGGATGATTGTGTCAAGTACAATTGCACGGTAGGCCCTGCCCCTTCACAGGCCCCTCCCACCACACGGGAGGGTGGTGGGTGGGTGGTGGGTGGGTGTACAACAGTCCCTGTGGCTCTGGCTGGATCAGGACACACCCCTCTTTCTCTGCCCACGCCCTCATGAGGGGGTCTCTGTTTGGCTGATCCCAATGAGGCTCAGTACCTGGCTTAAGGGCATGCCCTCCTGCTCTGACCACGCCCCTCCCGCTCTGGCTCCACCTTATTGTCATTCTCCTGTTCCACCCAGACCTCACCTTAAACTTGCATCCCCACCATACTGCTTTGTGTTCCTGACCCTACCAAGCCGCTCCTCCGGCTCAGCCAAGCCTCACCTGACCTGGGTCACTCCAGCTTAGCCAATTCCACCCCCTTGGATAGGCCCTGCCTCTCTCTTAGGCCCCACCCCCCTCAGCCAACCAAGGTGCTGCTACCCAGGTCAGATCTTGCCACTGCTCCTCTGGCCCTGCTGTACCAGGCTAATCCCTTCTGGCCAAGTTCTCTCCATTGTGTTTGGTTGCTACCTCTCCTTGCAAGGTCACACTAGCTGTAGGCAAGCTGGGTCCTACCTGCACAGGTCCCAGTTCTCCCATCCAGACCAGGCCATGCTCTGACTAGGTGGTCCCATCTAGTTAGGCCCTGTCCACCTTGATCGTGGGGTCTCTGTCCCAGTGAGGAAGGGGGACCAGCCTGTGTCCCTGCAATGCTAAAGGTTTTCTGTGTAAATTCTTTGGAGTCTCCTACAGCATCACCAAAGATTGTACCTGTTTTACAGTCAGTGAAACTGAGGCAGCTGAGATGGAGGCTGGGTACCCTGTATCCCTCCAGATGCTACCTGCACAGTGCTGGGGTTCTTCTGATAAGGCCAGAAGTCATGGGTAGGATCAGCTCTGTGGGCAGGGAGAGGCCTAGTGAGTGGTTAAGCACAGGCAGGGTATTGTGGCCAGAGTGCCTGGAGCAGAAGCAGACCCTGAGCAAGCACCCTCCCTGATCCCTGGCACACCCAACTGGCAGAATTAAGCCCCTGCCTGCTCTTTCCCAGCTGAGGTGCAGGACTGCTGGATCAGAGGAGGAAGGAGCTGGGTGTGTCTGGGGATCTAGAGGGACCAGCAGTTGACAGAGAGGGCTTATCCAGGTTGCATAGCCCTGCACAGCAGAGCTAGAGGCCCCTGTTCTCTGCCAGTGTTGCAGACTTTACATCTGTCTTGGGGAAAGTGCTAATCTGACTTTGAAACGCTACACTCACTTGAGAAAAAGGCAGAGGAGCCAGGTGGTAGCAGGTCAGCACAGCTGGTCAGGCTGGAGTGGATCTCCAGCAGCCCCCAGCACACCGCCGTCACCCGGCGGCTTCATGTTAAAGCTCAGGTGGGGCCCCTGGGTCCACCCTGGATGCTGCATGCTGTACAACTCCCACCTCTGTCTAGTTCCAGAACATTCCATCCCTACTAGCAGTCCCTGCTTCTCACCTCCCCAGCCTGGTGTACTTTCTGTTGCCAGTTCACACACATAGGGTCTTTTGGCTCAGGGAAGGCATACTGGCTTTTTAAAAATATTCTCTCTATTCTGGAACCTAGGATGTGGACAGTGAGGCCAGCCTGTACTACAAGACATGCTGAGCCCAGGATGGTCACTTCTCTGTTCCTCATTTTGTGCATGTGGGGGCTGTTGTGATGTCAGGTGTGATGTCAGGTGTCTACCCTTTCCACCTTACTTTTTTAAAAAATATTTATTTTATGTATATGAGTACACACTGTAGCAGTACAGATGGTTGTAAGCCACCATGTGGTTGCTGGGATTTGAACTCAGGACCTTTGGAAAAGCAGTCGGTGCTCTTACCCGCTGAGCCATCTTATCAGCCCTCCACCCTACTTTTTTTTTTTTTTTGCTCCTCTCTCTGTCTCTGTCTTTCTCTGTCTCTCTGTCTCTCTCACGCTCTCTCTCTCTCTCTCTCTCTCTCTCTCTCTCTCTCTCTCACACACACACACACACACACACACACACCTGCATCTACCTCCTGATAATACATGCTGAACCTGTATTGTCCAGCTGCCTGTGGTGGAATGTACCCTGGGTCACAGACACCAGTGGCACTCAGGTCCTCTGCCGTGTGGGGGCTGTGAAGTGCCTTCAGTGCCTTCAAAGCCCTTTCTTTCAGTTTGTGTGGTAATGGAAATCCTGTGGGGCAGAGAGGGGCTAGGGTGAGGGCTACCAGGGTGAGGGGCACGGGGGTGTGGAGTGAGGGACAGAGCGCTGAAGCCTTTGTTCAACAAGGCACTAGAGAGCAGAGGCTGCTAGAAGCCCCCTCTGGGCTGTGGCCATGGACCTGGCCGGTTGGGCTTTGCTTAGTTCCTGAGACACAGGGTCTTACTTGGCAGTCAGGATAGCCTGGACCCACGGTGGTCCTGCCTCGTTCGGTCTCGTAAGTGCTGAATAATAGGCATGTGACACTCAAATGGCAGATAGAGCTGGAGAGCAGTTCTGGAGTTAGGCAAGGTTTTAGTCAGTTCACAGACCAAAACCCAAACCTTAAGTCTACACTTTCTAAAAGACAGCTTTTCAGTCACAAACATGGGAATGCTGCATGGTGAAAACCGCAGGCACAGTGTGACCTAGGAGGGAGTGCTCTCTATCCCTCCTTCCCTCCTCTCTTTTTCCCCTTCCTTCCTCCTCCTCTTTGGAGACAGACTCATGTACTGGCTGGCCTGGAACTGGCTATGTAGCCAAGGCTATGCACGGATTTGGTCCTAGTATCATGTACTCAGCCTTCCATTTTATTTGGCTAGCTTTTCTCTTTAGTTATCCCTTTTCAATGGTGGGGAAAGGAGAGTGGGAAAGGAGGTGTTGCCGTGGAGGCTAACACCTGTGGCTGCAGATAGTGGAAGGCTGAGAGGCAAGGGGAACCCTAGGGAGACTAACCAAGCATGGCATACACACCTGTTATCCTGGTATTTGGAAGACTGAGGCAGGAGGATAAGTTGTTCCTGGACAGCCTAGGCTACATAAAGACCACCCTGTCTCAAAAACCATAAAAGGGGCGTGGTGACTGCTTGCTTAGCATATAGCCCATGGTTCTGTCCCTAGCACCTTAAAAAAGTCCTCAGTGCTTATTCTCCTTGGCCCAGCACTGCTCTTGGGCCCATCCCTTGACGTAGGTGGCGGCCAGGCTCTTCCTTCACTGTTCAGGTCCCACCCATCGCCGAGCTCTGCTTCTCATTGGGCCTTACCTGAGTCCCGCTCCTGGCCACCCGCAGGTAGTGCAGTATATCGGTGAAATCTGCCGCTACTTGCTGAGGCAGCCGGTTCGCGATGTGGAGCGGCGGCACCGCGTGCGCCTGGCCGTGGGTAACGGACTGCGGCCCGCCATCTGGGAAGAGTTCACGCAGCGCTTCGGTGTGCCGCAGATTGGCGAGTTCTACGGCGCCACCGAGTGCAACTGCAGCATTGCCAACATGGACGGCAAGGTTCGCGGCTGTGGGGTGCGGGCTGGCGCCTGTCGGTTTCCTAGGGCATGAGACCCTTCAGGCCGCCCTCACCGCCGTATCCACCCTAGGTCGGCTCCTGTGGCTTCAACAGCCGTATTCTCACGCATGTGTACCCCATCCGTCTGGTCAAGGTCAACGAGGACACGATGGAGCCACTGCGGGACTCCCAGGGCCTCTGCATCCCGTGCCAGCCAGGTGAGCGCGGCCCTTGCCTGGTGCCTCGGGGAGCTGGGGTCTCCACGGCTCCCACACCCACTCAGCCTGAGTGTCACCTCCTCCAGGGGAACCCGGCCTTCTTGTGGGCCAGATCAACCAGCAGGACCCTCTTCGGCGTTTCGATGGCTATGTTAGTGACAGCGCCACCAACAAGAAGATTGCCCACAGTGTGTTCCGAAAGGGCGACAGCGCCTACCTCTCAGGTGCGGAGCCTCGTGGCCGGGCTGGGTGGCAGAATGCGAAGCCCGGTCCCATCTGCCTCTCTCCCCTGTAGGTGACGTGCTAGTGATGGACGAGCTGGGGTACATGTATTTTCGTGACCGTAGCGGGGACACCTTCCGCTGGCGCGGGGAGAACGTGTCCACGACGGAGGTGGAAGCCGTGCTGAGCCGCCTCCTGGGCCAGACGGACGTGGCTGTGTATGGGGTGGCTGTGCCAGGCAAGCTGGGGACACAGGGTAGTTGTGGGGTGCAGGAGCCCCACGGAGTCCATCCAGAAGGGACCTGCAGGTACAGTACTCGTGGGCCATGCACGAGGCAGAGAAGTATGTTGTTGCTGCTGACTGGGTGGGCCACTGGGTTGAGTCCATCCACATTCCTAATAGTGAGCTTCAGTTTGGGGGACCCTTTCTCAGGAACAGAAGGCTGAAAACAGGATCCCTTATAAAATGGATACTGCCAGGATTAGTTATCCCAGGTGGGAGGTCAGAGAGTAATGACCAGGACTAACTTCAGGTGGGCAGGGTGTTCTCAGCTGAGTCCTCTTTTGTAGGAGTGGAGGGGAAAGCCGGCATGGCGGCCATTGCAGATCCCCACAGCCATCTGGACCCTAACTCAATGTACCAGGAATTGCAGAAGGTTCTCGCATCCTATGCTCGGCCCATCTTCTTGCGTCTTCTGCCCCAGGTGGATACCACAGGTACAGTCCTTGCCCAGGAAGCCATTTACCTCTTTGCCCTAATTTAGGCTCCTACTCCCCTGTGTAAATGTGGGCCAACAGCCACCTGCCCTGGAACTCAGGAGATCCGCTTGCCTCTAAGGGCTGGGATTACAGGCATGTGCTTCCATGACAGGGACTGCAGAGCAAGACCCTGTTTCCAAGAAAACAAGAATATTAATATCCACTTATAACAAAAACCCAAGATAGCTCTTTGGACTTTGGGGCTCAGCTCAAAGACACAGCAGCATGAAGTAGCTAAGAGAATGGGTCTCTGGACAGCTTGGGTGTGTGCAGATCAAACTTGATTCGCTAGCACAACAGGGGCCCACAGGGCCAAGCTTGCCTGTGGCCTGAGAGCTGGTGTTTTCTTCCTGCCTTGGGAACTGAAGGGTATTCACAGGGAGGTGTCGCTGCTGAAAGGATCCCTGCTTATGCAGACAGTTGCTTCAGGGTACATACCTCTGTCCTCCCCAAACTCCAGGCACCTTCAAGATCCAGAAGACCCGGCTGCAGCGTGAAGGCTTTGACCCCCGCCAGACCTCAGACCGGCTCTTCTTTCTAGACCTGAAGCAGGGATGCTACCTACCCCTGGATGAGAGAGTCTATGCCCATATCTGCGCCGGTGACTTCTCACTCTGAGCCTGGACTCCTGAGACCTGGGAGCTTGACACCCCTCTTCAGGTGCTTCTACTTGGCCACGTGGACAGCAGCACCTGTTGAATAGGACACTGGAACCTGAGTGGCCGGGGTCCCTCTCCTACTCCCCACTGTGCATCCATCTGGCCTCTGCCATTTTTTTTTCTCCATCTCTTTTTCTCCCTACACAGCAGGAGCCCCACAAACACATGTTGGCTGCAGTTGGACCAGTGTCCAGGGGTCCGGGCTGCAGGCTGTGACCCACACTGGCGCCCACCTCCCTTTCCCATTGTGCCTTAGGTTCACCCACAGTTCCCCTGCAGAGCAAGTGGGGGCCCACATAGCTGCTGTCCCTGCTGAGGGTTGGTAGCAAGCACACCCTCATGTCAGCTGGAAGACACATGCAGTCTCCCACTGACCCCCAATCAACTGAAAATATTGTTTTGCATTATTGTTTTGTTTTGAGATAGGGTCTCACTGTGGAGGCCAAGCTGGCCTCAGACTCACCACCCTACTGCCTCTGGGCACCACCCTGCAGTCTCAGACTGATGACACTTATGCACTATTGTCCCTAAGGGTTTTCTGAGTCTCCACTTTCCCCTCATGTCCTAAAAGCTTCCAGAACTGACTCTGATCACTTAGATGTGGCTAGCGTTGGCTCTGCCCACATGTGTCAATTCAGGGGTCCCCAGGCATGAGCTCTGGAAGCCCTCACCCTGGCAAAGCTTGGATGTCCTCACATCGCAGCAGGAGAGACCCGGGAAGGTTGCTGTGGTGGTGTCTTAGGCACCTCCGGTGGCAGCCCTGGAATGCTCCCCACTGCACTAGTGCAGATAGCCCAGGCCCTGTTGCCTACGACATTTGAGGTCTACCCTCCTGGCTCCCATGGTCCCCATTGAGATTGTTGGTGACATCCCTCAGTCACCAAGCAGGGCCTCTGCCTGCCTTCATCTGCAAGGGCATGATGGGTGTGGACAGAGCAACTACAGGCTGCCCGCAATCAACCACATGCGAGTGTTATTTCCTTGTTGGTTTTAAAAAATAAATGTGCTGAGCCTTGACACCTGCCGGAGCACAGCATTTCTGTAGGTCGCACCTGAGCAGGCTGCAGCAGGACACCCAGTTTGTCCCAGCCAGGGCTACTGGCTGTGATGAAACATCATGACCAAAGCAACCTAGGGAGGAAAGGGTTTACTTGGTGTACATACTGTGAATCACAATCTATTGAGGGAAGCTAGGGCAGGAGCTGATACAGAGGACATGGGGGGGGGTGCTGCTTACTGCCTTGCTCCCCATGGCTTACTCAGCCTTTAAGAAATTTTTTTTAAGATTTATGTATATGAGTACACCATTGCTCTCTTCAAACACACCAGAAGAGGGCATCAGATCCCATTACAGATGGTTGTGAGTTGTCATGTACTTGCTGGGAACTGTACTCAGGACCTCTGGAAGAGCAGTTGGTGCTCTTAACTGCTGAGCCATCTCTCCAGTCCAGCCTTTTAAATTTTTATTTTATTTATTGTTTTTTCTTTTTCTTTTTCTTTTTTTTTTTTTTAAGATTTATTGATTTTATGTATATGAGTACACCATTGCTTTCTTCAGACACACCAGAAGAGGGCATCAAATCCCATTACAGATGGTTGTGAGCCACCATGTGGTTGTTGAGAATTGAACTCAGGACCTCTGGAAGAACAGTTGGTGCTCTTAACCTCTGAGCCATCTCTCCAGCCCTATTTATTGTTTTTTCAAGACAGGGTTTCTTTGGGTAGACTTGGAAATTTGGGAACTTGCTTTGTACACAAGGCTGGCCTCAAACTCAGGCATCTGCCTGCCCCTTCCTCCCCAGTACAAGGATTAAAGTTGTGGGCCACTACTGCCCTGAGCTCTGCCTGCTCTGTTCAGCTTAGGGATGGCACCACCCACAATGGACTGGTCCCTCCTCCATCAATTACCAATCAGGAAAGATTGCCCACCAGCTGATCTCTCAATTGAGGGGGGTTCTTCCTGAATGGCTGTGGCTTGCATCGAGTTGACATAAGTACTAGCCAGTACAGATCTGTCTCAAAAAAAAAAAAAAAAAAAATTAGAAAAGGATGGGTATGTTGGCACGGGCTGTTTGTTTTTAAGATTTATCATTGTTCTGCTGATGGCCAGAAGAGGGCACCAAATCTCATTATAGAGCCATCCTATGGTTGCTGGAAATTGAACTCGGGACCTCTGCAAGAGCAGCCAGTGCTCTTAACCTCTGAGCCATCTCTCTAGCCTGGGCCTTTTGTTTTTAAAGATTTATTTTTATTTACATGAGTACTCTTGAGTATACACCAGAAGAGGGCATCGATCCCATCACACATAGTTGTGAGCCACCATGTCGATGGAAATTGACCTCAGGACCTCTGGAAGAGCAGTCGGTGCTCTTAGCTGCTGAGCCACCTCTCCAGCCATGACACATCCCTTTCATCCCAGCACTGGAGACGCAGAGCTCTTTCTGTGAATTCAAAACAAGCCTGGTCTACATAATGAGTTTCAGGACAACCGGGGCCACACAGAGAACCCATCTTGAAAAATAAAACATAGCAAAGAAATTAGAAAAGAAAGTGGGCTAGGGAGTAGTTAAGAGCCCTCGGTGGTCCTCTAGGTGCTTCTGAGCGTATGGATGGTGACCGATAACCATCCGAGTTCACCTCCCCTTTGCTGGAATCTGACATGCACACAGTTTGCATACAGCTATGCAAGCATAACATACACAAACTAAAATCCAAAATAATAAGTTAGAAACGTTTTTCTGAAAGAAATAATGTGTGGTTGGCTCAAGCCACCTTTAAGAGTCATCTTGACTGATGGCTGGGACTCAAGGCTGGGACTTAACTGAGAGCAGAGGTTTGAGTAGCTCAGTTTTGGGGGTTTCCCCTCTCTGGACACTAATGGGACTGACTTGCCACCGTTTGTGTATGTGTCACAGTGCCAATGATGTTCAGAGGACGATATCAGCTCTCTCCTTCCACAGTGTGGCCCTGGGGATGGATCTCAGGCAGCCAGGCTTGGTGGAGGTTTCTCAAGGCACACCATTTCTACCTTCTCAACACCATTAGCAAGGCTCTGTGTGTTAAAATGCATGAATTTGGGGAAAGCCGTTTTGACAGCAACAGGACCCTGGACCCTCCATGCCAGTCTGTACAGAGCAGGGCCACCAGGCAGGCATTCAGCTTGCTTCCCTCAGCTTCTGCAGATCCTCCAATTCCTGGGTTGGGCCTCAGTGCCTCAGGGTAGGGTGATGCATCTCCCTGTAGGGACCAGCAAGTGCTGAAGGAGGGCCTGGTATGCAGGCAGTGCGGCTCAGCTGGCAACCCACCCCTGGAATCCTTCACAGTCCCGACCATGCACTTGACCGAATGGCAGCGGAGTGGATCAGGCATGGCTAGTGAGAGACAGGCCCAAGGACAGTCTGTTGTCGCAATGCAGGACATTGTTTGAACATGTGTTCTAAAAGGAACAGCCACTTCCAGCCAGCCAGGCTGCATGGTGAGATGCTTTTTCAGAACAAAACAAGCAAAATAGAAAAGGATAGCCGGCTGGATGCAGACACCTGCCATCAAAGCCCTTGGGAAACTGAGAAATAGGATGCCCAGTCCTAGGTCAACCCACATCAAACAGCCAGAAGAGAACAAGGCAAAAAGGTGTTTTTGTATGTTTGAGACAGGGTTTCTCTGTGTAGCTTCGGCTGTCCTGAACTTACTCTGTAGACCAGGCGGGCCTTGAGCTCAGAGATCTGCCTGCTTCTGCTTTCTGAGTATTGGGGGGATTAAAGGTGTATGGCACCACTGTCTGGCAATTGCCAAAAAGTTTGAAAGCCTCAATTTTTTTTCTTGGTTTTTCAGGACAGGGTTTCTCTGTGTAGCCCTGACTGTCCTGGAACTCAGTCTGTAGACCAGGCCTGCCTCTGCCTCCCAAGTGCTGGGATTAAAGGCATGTGCCACCACCACCGAGCAAAAGCCTCAATTTTAAATTTGAAAAATGAGCCCATTGCCCTTCCCACCCCAGAATTTTATCCATTCTTAACTCTCATGAAGGGGATAGCACTGTGAACAAATCCATGTTATTCACACAGAGAGGAGCTGGGGTTCACTGTTTCCTCTTTCCTTCCTCCCCTCTTTCCTTTTGCATCTTTCAAGTTGAAGCCTTGGGACTTATGCACACAGGTGGTGTTCAATGGTTAAGCCACACTTGCAACCCCTCATTCTACAAAAGGGCTCCACCCCTGAGCAGGGCAAGGAGCTAGCCAGAGGCAACAACAACCAGACAGGAACCATGCATGATGCCCAGATGGAGCTAGTCCAAGATGACCACCAGTCTGGTGCTGCACATGCTTGGGGATTGCAACCCATGCCTAAGGTGACCCCTGCCCAGGGCCATAATGCACAAGCACTTGTAAGATGACCCCAGACACTCAGATACTCCAGGCCCCACTAAGAGAAGCAAGAAAGTGGTGGAGAAATGGAAGAAAAAGAGAAACAAAGATGTGGATACAATGAAGAGACAGAACTGGACATTTGAGGTTAGTGAGGAACAGCCTGATATGGGAAGCCAGTGATGATGCCTGGGACCATAGTGGGGTCCTGGCCTGTGCTGCCACTGGGGGCCATGTCTGGGCCACAGCCCAGGTGCAGCCTGTCACCAAAGGCTAAGTGGACATGTCTGGTCTGGTCTGAGCTGGAGGTCATTATGTCTGAGGGCTGTGCAGAACTGGCTCCACTCCTCACCTGGGTATCATGGGAGAGCTGGCACCTCCCATAGCCAGAGAGATGCCCTCTTCCCTCTCTTGTCCCTCACCACCTATGGCAGGTCAGAGAGCTGGCCTGGGGCCCATGACAGCTGGAGAACTGGCCAAGTTCTTCACCAGTTGAAGCATTCAGGAGTGTGGGCCCTATACCTATACCTTGCTTGCTCAGCACAGTATACCCTGGTAGCAAGGTTTACTGGTGAGCCAGCCCCAAGGGCGTGAGAGCAAGAGAGCCAGTGGGCTGAGCAGCTCAGATACATCCCAGGCCCAGAGCCAGGGCTTTGAATTTGGCCCACCTACCCCATTGATGAACTGCTGGAGTACATGAAAGGACCAGTCCTACAGATCCAAAACTACACGACCTACCTGACACAGGGCAACAGCAGGATAGCCAAGACAAGTCCTAGATGAAGTTTCAGTATTGATAGTGTAGCAGTAGCTAGGGACCTCACAGCAGACCAAGTCACTGCAGTGAACATTTGCAAGCAAAGAAGTGTGGACAACAGGTTATACTGTGGGACACACTGTGACACACTACAGCTTCCATGAGATTTTTCTCTGGGGGGGGGGTGTTTTAAGGGCGGTGGGAATTATGAGCAGAAGTGGAGATGAGAGTGATTAGGGTGCATGATGTGAAATTTACAAAGAAACAATAAAAGATTTTTTAAAAGATATATTTTTATTTATTTTATGAGTACACTGTAGCTGTCTTCAGACATCTTAGAAGAGGGCACCAGATCCCATTACAGATGGTTGTGAGCCACCATGTGGTTGCTAGGAATTGAACTCAGGACCTCTGAAAGAGCAATCAGTGCTCTTAACTGCTGAGCCATCTCTCCAGCCCTGAAAGGCTTTTAAAAAATGTGCTTAAAGGCCAGAACAGGGGCACACGCCTTTAATCCCAGCACTTGGTCTCTGTGAGTTGGAGGTCAGCCTGGTCCACAGGGTGAGTTCCAGGACAGCCAGGGCATAACAACAACAAAAAGTCTTATTTATTTATTTATTTATTTATTTATTTATTTATTTATTTATTTATTATAAGTACACTGTAGCTGTCTTCAGTCTCAGAAGAGGGCATCAGATCTTATTACAGGTGGTTGTGAGCCACCATGTGGTTGCTGGGACTTGAACTCATGACCTTCGGAAGAGCAATTAGCACTCTTACCCGCCGAGCCATCTCTCCAGCTCCCAACAAAAAGTCTTGAATAACAACAAAATTCTTGCAGTGATTCAGTGTATAACTTGCCACTTGCAGCCTCACATGGCACTCAGAAGGCTGCAGGTTTAGGGCTGGGGTCCAGCCAATGGTCCAGCCTGGGCTTAGCATGCAGAAGGCCTTGGATTCAGTATGGGCACAGTACCTGACTGCTTGAATTTTGAAGCTCTCCCGGGTTCAGGAGGGTCACACATTATTAGTCAGTCTTTTGGGTGCAATGGCTCAGTGGTTAAGCGCAATGGTTGGGCTTCCTACCTTCCTTCCACACTGAAGATCACAACCATCTAACTCAGTCCCAAGGTATCCCACGCCCTCTCCTGGCCTCTGCATGCATTGGTACAAAGATACACATGTGGGAGAAAATTGAGAGGACTAGAGGGGGCTTATTTGGGTCTTTGTGGTGGAAGCAGTTGTCATCTTCTGGCTGATCTACTTGAGTCAAGGCTCTTAACAGTCCTAAAGGTTCTGTATTTTCCTAAAATAGCACGGGCGACTGGGAGCCACCTGTTCAAGCACACGAATGGGGGTAGTTTCACATCCAAATGCAGATGTTCAACTCTCGTGCGACGGTTGTCCTGGGGAGTCCTTTCTGCCGCGGTCAGCTGTGAGCGGAAGGCCTTACAAACTGCCGCATCCGCTTGAGTTACACAGTAAAGGGGCGACCGGCCGAGATAGGCGAATGTGGGTAGAGCCGTGCAAGCACGGGAACGTCACGGGTGTGTGTGTGACAGGATCCCACTGCTTAGCCCAACCTGGCCTCTAACTCCCGGCTAGCCTCCTGCCCTTGCCACCCGAGGGCTAGCAGGAGTGTAAACCGGCACACCTGGCTTACTGACCTTTATCACGCTGCAGCGGGCGCACTCTGTGCATCCGACCGCACCCCGAACACCGGGTCAAGAGTGCAGTTGCACTCCGGTCACCCCAGCATTCCAATCGAGGAAGGACGATCGGGAGCGTGAGGCCAGCCGGAGCTACTAGACTCCAGCTTAAAAACTACATAAAATGCGAGAAATCGGGCCAGCAAGGCGTGTCCGGCTCAGGGAAGCACCGCCTGAGGGGTGCCAACCCACCCCTCCACTCCCCATCCCTCCACCCCCACCCCAAAGCCCTGCAGTGGTTTCGGGAACAATCCGCTAGCCCGGCCCCTGCGACGCTTCACTTGCGCGACTGCACATGCGCCTACGGCCTCGGCTCAAAGAGCTCGGACCCATGGCAGCTCGGCCGTCGCGCAGGCGCACTGGCGTACTGGCCTCTGCCGGGAGCGCCGCCGCCTCCCCGACGCCATGGCTGCACCCGTGCCCGGTCTCATCTCGGTCTTCTCCAGCCCGCAGGAGCTGGGCGCCTCGCTGGCGCAGCTGGTGGCGCAGCGGGCCGCGAGCTGTCTGGAAGGGAACCGTGGCCGCTTCGCGCTTGGCCTGTCAGGCGGCAGCCTGGTCTCCATGCTGGCCCGAGACCTGCCCGCCGCCGCCGCTCCCGCCGGGCCAGCCAGCTTTGCGCGCTGGACGCTCGGCTTCTGCGACGAGCGCCTCGTGCCCTTCGACCACGCCGAGAGCACGTACGGCCTCTACCGGGTGAGCGCTGCGGGGGCGCGCACCGCCCGGGCTACGGGGGCCGCCTTGGGCCATACCAAGTCGGCTCAGCCTACGGTGGAAACGCAGGCTACCTTGGCCGCCGTGGGCCATGCGGAGTCGGCTCAGCCGGCCGAGGAAGCGCGGGTCACGTCGAGCTGGCTCAGCCTGCCGAGGAAACGCCAGGAGCTGCTTCAACGCCTACCCGCGGGCTCCGGGCCCCACGGGGTCTTGCTGGATGCCCCGTGATGTCCATCCAAGTCCAGCCCGACGGGCCTCCGTCCCCCCTTACCTTCCTGAGGGCCGTACCTCGGCTGTGGGGCTTCGTGGGTCACTGCTGTTTGTGCTCTCAGCCTGCCTCTAGTGTCCAGGGTGTGTTGGGCCTCAGTTTTCTTTTCTTTAACAGGAGCCGTTGGCCATCGCCTCCCAGCAGCCTGGGACATGATGGCCACCAGGCGCCCAGGTACAGAGGTCCCTGCTTCACACACAGGGAAACTGAGGCATGGAGGACTGAGCCCTGAGCACACTTGGATGACTGCCACCACCTCCTAGGGGAAGCTGGCCCAGTGTCATGGGCTCTTGAAGCAGGGGAGGAGGGGCATTACACTTCAAGGTGGGAACCAGAAGATTCCTTGTCTCCTTGGCCCTCATCGAGGGACCTGAAACTGCACCACTTTGAACACCGTGCCTGCCCAAGAACTTCACTGAACAGTGAAGGGCTGTGGGTACTCGCACAAGGCTCTCAGTTGGTAGGGTGCTTGTAGCTCAGTTGGTATTGTGCTTGCCTAAAATTCCTAGGGTCCATGCTTCATTTCTAGCACCCTATAAACCTGGAATGGTGGTGCACACCTGTCATCCCAGCAGTGAGGAAGTAGATAGAAGCTGGAGGATCAGGAGTTCAAGGTCATCCCCAGCTACCGAGTTCGAGACCAGCCTGGGCTACATGAGACCATTTTGATGCTGCCCACTCATGAAAAATAAAGCTAAGATCCCGAAGTAGGCCCCTCTGAGGGGGCTTGGTTAAGAGCTGGGTCTCTGAGGGGAGCAGGGTTTCACCACCAGGTGGAGTCTGTTGACACTTCCGATGTTAGGAGGTCCATCCGCACACTGAGCAGTAGGTGGCTTGCACCCAGACTGCCCAGTGGGCTGAGGCAGGAGCCACGTAGAGTGGACTCAGCAGCCAGTTCACCTTTGCCTTCCTGTCTCACACCTTCCTATGGCCCTCAGTCTGGAGCCCCGTGCTCCTCTGTTCTCCATTCAGGGTCTGCAGCACCCTGAGCAATGGTGGTTGCAGAGTCCCCAGCACCCCCATCTGTAGGGCACAGCATCCTGGCATTCTGACATTTGCCCTCAGCACTCCCTGACATTGCTCCACTGAGCTGGACTTACCCCAAGAACGAGACATGGAGACACAGGCTGGGTGTCTCAGAATAGATCATAGTCCTCTTCCTGGGGCCCACCTCTGTGTAGTCAGGTGCCAGCTGTGTGCTGGATGCAGCCAGGCTGAGTCCCTGATTGGGGGAGCCCAAGCCACCCTGAAGAGTCAGCCAGGCTGTGGAGAGGAGCACGGTGTGATTCGGGGTTCCTGGCTTTGGGGGAGCCCCTGTTTGGGCAGTACTATGCCAGGCATCGAATACCCAATCATGTTACTCCCTGACTGTCCCTTCCACAGACACACCTGCTCTCAAAGCTGCCCATCCCAGACAGCCAGGTCCTCACCATCGATCCCGCCCTACCCGTGGAGGATGCTGCAGAGGACTATGCCAGGAAACTGAGGCAGGTGGGTCCCAGGACAGGTGGAAAAGCTGTAAAAGACTGCAGCAGCAGCGGTGACTGCTTGGGGACACAGACTGTCACTCTGAGGGGTCAGCCATGGCAGGCAGACTTGGCCTGGGGTCTCACATCTCGGGGACACTCATCCACAGACCCGAGGTTCTTGTCCACTAAAATGAAAAACAGGCCTCCAGACTAGATCAGTCCAGTGTGGTTGCCCATCTGTCACCCCTAGCACTTAGGAGACTAAGGCGGGAGGCTTGTTGAGAGTTCAGGCCAGCTTGGGCTGGAGGGTGATGCTTACCCTCAAAAAATTCTGCAGACCTCACACCATGCTGAAGCTGCCCTGTGCACGAGGGGCCACTGTTGTGTAGGGAATGAGCAGAGCTGGCCCTTGCCGAGCGGCACTGTCAGAGGAAGGTGGTCAAAGCTGAGATAGAGACCTGGTTTCAGCTTCTTTGAGTGTTACCTCTGAGCTTGCACACACTTGACTCACCATCCTCCTGTCAGGCCTTGCAAGGAGATGCTGTCCCTGTATTTGACCTGCTGATCCTGGGAGTGGGCCCTGATGGCCACACCTGTTCGCTCTTCCCTGGTCATCCCCTCCTACAGGTGAGTGTGGGGGGAGGGTGCCCCCTCCCCCCTGTCAGCCTCCTGGCTGCCTGAGCATCCATGCCCCTCAGCTCCGCCTTGCCGAGCATCCCTCCTGTGGTCATGGTGGTGCGTGCCCTGTTGTCCCAGCACTCGCCGTGAGGTTGAGGGCCACCTGAACACTGAGTAAGGCTCTGTCTTAGAAACCACTTGGTGCTTGGTGGGGGCCGGTTCCGTCCCAGTGCTACGAACACAGCAGCAGGGTAGAAAGGCCTGTCCTCACCTGGCTGCCCTCCCCAGGAGCGGGAGAAGATCGTGGCGCCCATCAGTGACTCCCCAAAGCCACCACCGCAGAGGGTGACCCTGACGCTTCCTGTGCTGAACGCAGCCCAAAGCATCATATTCGTGGCCACAGGGGAAGGCAAGGCAGCTGTGCTGAAGGTAAGAAATGGACGGTGGAGGTCAGTCAGGAGAGTTCATGGAGCCTAGGACAGACATGCTTCCAGTCATTGAAAGGGCCACAGCGCCCTGGGGTAGAGTCCCTGCACCCCTTCCCCCAAACTCCTCCACAAACGGGATGCTCAGGCTCCAGGCTCCGTGAGGGGCTCTGCATGAGGGGAATAAGGCAGAGGGTGAAAGAGCAGGACACTAGACACATCCATCAAGAAATAGAAAGAAAGAAAAAAGACCAGGGTCAGAGAGAGAGCTACCAACCAGTGAGTACCTGCTACCCTTCCAGAGGACCTGAGTTCCAGTCTCAACCAGGTGTAGCTCCAGTCCCAGGGGATCCGGTGCCCTCCTCTGTGGGCACCACGCATGCTCGTGGTGCACAGAAATACATGTAGGAATAACACCCATACACATTAAATAGAAATAAATAAATAGCTGGGCGGTGGTGGCACACGTCTTTAATCCCAGCATTTGGGAGGCAGAGGCAGGTGGATTTCTGAGTTCGAGGTCGGCCTGGTCTACAGAGTGAGTTCCAGGACAGCCAGGGCTATCCAGAGAAACCCGTCTCGAAAAGAAAAAAAAATAAATAAAAATAAATAAATAAATAAAAAGTGGAGGGCGGGGGTGGGGCAAGATGGCTTAGTGGATATAGATGCTTGCCCCTAAGCCCGACAATCTGAGTCCAGTCTTCAGTACCTCCTGTTGTCTCCATACTGGGGAGGCAGAAAGGAGGAGACTGACTACAAAGCTTGTTGAAGGTCAGCCAGTGCTAGATGAGGCCCCGCCTCCTAATAAAAACAAGAAACAAATCCTATTCCACACCGCGAAGCTTTGGAGCCCACGGTGTGCGAGGCAGACTGCAGAGCAAGATCCCGTGGGTACCCCGTCCCCAGACCAAACAGATGCCCACTGCTAGCCCCAACTGGCTCTGCGCAGCGTCTGAGGCGGGTCCTGATCTCGCACACAGCGCATCCTGGAGGACAAGGAGGGTGCGCTGCCCGCCGCCATGGTACAGCCGCGCACGGGCGCCCTCTGCTGGTTCCTGGACGAGGCAGCTGCACGGCTTCTGTCCGTGCCCTTCGAGAAGCATTCCACATTGTAGGGGGCGCGCCACGCACGCTGTGGGCACGTCGGGCCGCGGGAGCTGTGAGAGCAGACTAGCTGCGGATTAAACAGCTTTGCTGGAACTCTGGTCCCTGTGGTTTTTGGTGGCGGAAGGCGGGGCTGGGGAGGGCCAACAGAGTAGAGCGCACACATTGATTAGAGAAGTGCGGCCTGGACTTCTGGCCGGGCAGTGTATGCACTGTTCCAAGTCAGGCCACATTCTCTGTTCCAATGATCAGAACTAACTCACAGCTACTGTGGTACTCGCAGTCCGAAGTGGTTGCTGTGTTCCAGCCATGGTGAAGGGAAATGGACACTAAACGTGCCAGGTTCACCTGGGGCCTCAGCCAGCGCCTTCATGGCCCCTTGAGGATGCGCTGTCTCCTTCAGGCCTGCTCAGAGCCTTGAGCAGGGTGAGCTACCTGATAAGGTTCTCCTGATGGTGTCACAGGGACCCATGCCGATGGGAGAAGTGTCTGGGGTGACTCTTGGGATGTTCCCTTAGACAGTTTTCTCTCTTGCCTCTTGCAAAGACTGGGATGTGGGTCCAGAGACTAGATGTGATGGCTGGAATATAAGCAGCCACCTTGGATCATGAAGTGGATCTGTGCATGTTACCTATTCTGACCCTACCAGTTCAAGGCCCTACCTAGTTGGGGAGGCTGGTGGGCTTGGCTGAGGGAGTCGGAGGCAGCATCCCCTCATGAAGGTAAAACAAGCCAGGCATGAGGTGGGAATTGAAACCTCTCAGAGCTAATTTGGCAGGTAGGCCAGAAGGGCGGGGCCAGAACCACACATGTGAACTTTAGATGTCTGGTCCCTGAGGGCTCCTTGGCTGCGACAAAGAGGAAGTAGGATGGGCTGGGGCAGAAACCAGCGGAAGACACAGTGGAAAATCCTCCTGGGGACCTCTCTGAGAGCAGGTGCCACCCACCCGACAGCCAAGCAGAGGCTGAGACACCCTGAGGAAGGAAAGTGATGTAGGCGTGAGGACCCCATGTGAGCACTGTCCCTGCCTCAAGAGGGAATTTACTGCTTTGCCATTAATGCATAGGATCTGCCTCAGGCTTTAAGGTGGCTGCTGCTACTCCAGCCATCACGTTCCAGCCCCTGGAAAGGGGAGAGAAAAGGAAGCAGGCTAAGGGATGGGTGTGTGTGGAGGGTTCCCTCCACACTGAGAACCTGCTCCCCTGCCCATTCATCTGTTCAGTCAGCAATCCATCCCTTTGACTTTCAGAGACAGGACTTCATGTAGCCCAGACTGGCCTCCATGGCCTAAACTCCCCATCCCCCTGCCTCTGCTTTCTGAGTGCTGGGATGGCAGAAATGTGCCCCACCCACCCATCTGTGCCAGGGTGTTGTTTTTCCCCACACTCCCTTGGTCTCCCCTGGGGCTGTCCCCACTACCCCCAACAGGAACCACCAGTCTTGGTCCAGCCTGTCCCCAGAGACCAGGAGGAGGCAGGTGCAGACAGGATGGGTGGAGGGTAGCACCAGACGGCGATACATACCGTCCTGGCACTTGGGCCACTCAGCTGCCATCCAACATCCTGAGCAGAGGGACCCAGGACAGCTCTGTATGGTGGCAGGATGGGGGCACAGCCTTCCTGTCCCCTGGGGAAAAGGCGGCAGCAACAGCTTCAGGGTGAGCAGAGAGGTCAGGGTCGGGTCTTGTTGCCACTGCATGGGAGCCTCCCGCACTGGCATGTGCTCCTGGTGCCAATATGGGGCTCATTATTTTAACTGTCTCTGGTCTTGTAAGGGGTGGGCTTGTGTTGGAAAAGTTCAGATTTTCTTTGTTCGGTTTCTCAAGACAGGGTTTCTCTGTGTAGCCTTGGCTGTCCTGGAGCTCAGTCCTTAGACCAGGCTGGCCTCAAACTCAGAGAGATCAAAGGCACACGCCACCATGCCTGGCTCTGGAGGATTTCAGATTTAAATGAAATCCAAGTAGCTGAATACAGTGTTGCACACCTTCCGTCCCAGCACTTGGGAGGTACAGGCAGGCGGATCTCTGTGAGTTCGAGGCCAGCCTGGTTTACAGAGTGAATTCCAAGACAGCCTGGGCCACAAGCAACCATGTCTCAAGACGAAACAAAGTGAAATGTGAGGTTTTGATTTGTTAGTGGAAGCTAGGGCCCACTGAGGGTGGGAGTGAAGGCACAGGCAGGTGGAAGGGGTCCTTCCTGACTCCAGGTGGTCTCTGGGGCTGGGAAGTCTGTCTGCATGGACACTGGGACTAGACTAAGGCTTAGCTCTCAGTGGGAGAAAAGCCAAGCCCAGGCTGAGCTTCAGCTCCCTGTCCTGCCCCACACCTGGACCTGGGAGAGTGTGTAGACCAGCAGGACTTAGTGGGTGTTCCTAAGGGAGGTGGCTAGACCAGGCCGGAGGAGGGCCGGTGGTTACCAGTGAGTGTGGGAACCAGCCTATGCAAAGCCCTGCATGTGCTGCTGATCGATCATCTCTCCAAGTCCCAGGATTGACCACTACCTGCATTTGCTGTGTGCCACGGGGTGAATAAATTGCCCTGTCTGGGCCTCATTCTCCTGAGATACAGCAAACTATTTGGATGAAAGGCCTCTGTGTGCGCACACGTGTTTGCCAGCGATCAACATCGGCTGTCCTCGAGACTGCCTTCCACCTCATTCACTGAGGCATGGTCTACGCTGGCACTCACAGGTTCTGGCTCCTCCGGCGAGCCAGCTGGCCCTGGGATGACAGGCAGGTGTCCCTTCTCACTACAGGTCAGGTGGATGGCATGCTGAGGACCTTCCTGCCCTGTTACCGCAGGCAGCTGGCTGCAGCTATGCTCAGGCACATCTCCCAGGAGCTGGGACCCCAGGAGCCAGCCGGACGCCAGCTGTCCCACACCAAAGTGCGTATCTGCCAGGCACCCCGCAGGGGACCTGGGGACCCAGGGATCCAACTGTAGTTGTCTCTCTTGTGTTCTCGGTGGTGCTGACGTGAGACTGCAGGTGTGGAGCTGAGGAGGGCTGACAGAAGGGCCTTTGCATGGGCGGAACAGGAAACTCTGGAGGTGGAGGCAGGCTGAGGGGGCTTGGGGAAGTGAATTTCCTGCAGGGGCACAGCATGTGCAAAAGTCCTGAGGTTGGCAAAGACAGGCTAGATGTGAGTGAGGGCCCCACTGCAGTGTGTGCCACGAAGTGTGCCTGCTTCGTCTGTTGCAACCACCACGCCAGGGAAACACTCTTCAATAAGACCCCATGTTTCTTGTCCCCTTATTCCGCTGACTCTTGGCAGCCCAGAGGTTGTTACTGAGATCTGACAGCCTGGAGCTAGAGCTACTAATTAGGGTCCCAGGGCCTCCATCTCTCCCCTATCTTGGGAGAGTCTTTGACTGATGAGGACATTCAGGACCAGAGAGGTAGAGTGAGCACCTGAAGGCCACACAGCAGAGGTACAACTGGAACATGGGATTTCCCACTGGCTCCTTTCTCTCCCTGCTGAGGGGAAGCTCTGTAGACAGAGGCCCCGCCTCTGGGGACTCTCCCTGTCCCATGCAGTGCATCACCCATACCTGCTACAGTTCTGTCATGTAGCTGGTCTGGTCTTGAATTTGCTGTGTAGCTGGCGCTCCTTCCTCAGCCTTCCCAGTGCTGAACTAACAGGGTCTGAACAGCAGCTGCTGCCTTTGAGCTTTGGGACGGTTGCTGGTATGTGACCAAACTGAAGAGTTCAGGCAACCCCCAGATGTGCTCCAGCCATAGCCAGCGTCCCTTTGCAGAAGCTGCCTCGAGTCAGGGAGCATCAGGGACCCTTGACCCTGCTCCAGGGCCGCCCGCCACAGTGGCAGCCCGCCTTCTGTGTTCTGCGTGGAGATGGACGTCTAGAATGGTTCAGTCACAAGGAGGTCAGTGGATCTAGAGTCCCTGCCCAGAATTCCCCGGTGTGGGGGCAGGGGGCGTGGCTCAGGGGTG
The DNA here is from genome assembly GCF_008632895.1 of Mastomys coucha. Classification (NCBI taxonomy): domain Eukaryota; kingdom Metazoa; phylum Chordata; class Mammalia; order Rodentia; family Muridae; genus Mastomys; species Mastomys coucha. The sequence goes on from NW_022196905.1 coordinate 210,468,937, forward strand.
GAGCCCTGGGCAATAACAGGCAAGGACCTGACCTGAGTTGCACAGAGGGCCTATGGAGGGTTAGCAGAGTGTGTTGTAAGCTGTGTGTGTTCTTGCTGACTTGCCTCCTGTACTGGGGAGTGGTAGCCAGTTTGGTCTCATGTCTTTGGTCATAGGAGTATGAGTCTGGGTGTCGTCCGCTGGGCTCCACAGCTCTGACAGGGTATACACTGCTCACATCCCAGCGTGAATACCTCTGCCTTTTGGATGACCTCTGCCCCAGCTCCTCTGGTAAGGGCCTCCCGGTCTCCTTAGTCATTTCCCTTGCTCCCAGTCCTTTGGTCATTTCACCATCTCTGTGCACTTGGCGAAGCTGCCCTGGGCCTCCTCCACCAGTAGCGATTTCCTACCCAGTGTGTGTGACTCCCAACATGTCTACAGATGTTGCCGTCCATCCCTTGGTGGGTGGCATTGATCCTTGAGTGAGCATGCTTACTACAGGAAGGAAAAGAAGTGCCCACTGTCCCTGGGCAGAGATCAGTCAGTGGAGCAAAACCCAAATGGCAAACTGTCTAAGGGACAGAGTTAGTACTGCTGGCGGCGCTCGTGGAGGCAGAGGCAGGGTGAGGTCTAGGCCAGCCGAGCCCGGTCTGCCCAGCGAGCTTCAGGCTGCCAAGGCTACACAATGAGACCCCAGTCACCTCCATGGTGGTTCACAACCAGCTGTAACTCCAGTTCCAAGGGATCTGAAGCCCTCTTCTGACCTCCGCAGCCACCAGGCATGCCCTTGCTGTATATACATACATACTGGCAAAACGTTCCTACACATGAAATAAAGTAAAAAAGTTTTAAAATAAAAGTCGGATGTGGTGATGCACACCTTTAATCCCAGCATTTGGAGGCAGAGGCAGAGGCAGATGAGTTCAAGGACAGTGTGATCCACAGAGTGAGTTTCAGGACAGCCAGGGCTATACAGAGAAACTCTATCCCAAAAAAACCAAACAAAACCAACAAAAACAAAATTAAATTAAAGGGGAGGGTGACTGAAAAGATGGCTCGGTGGATGGACTTGAGTTTTGACGCTGGCACTCGCAACTGCCTGGTGTTCATGACTGCCTGGAACTTCTGCTCTGACCTCAGGTATCTGCACACACACACACACACACACACAGAGAGAGAGAGAGAGAGAGAAAGAGAGAGAGAGAGAGAGAGAGAGAGAGAGAGAGAGAGAGAGAGAGAGAGAGAGAGAGGTGATTAAAAATAATAAAATATTCAGTGGCAGTAATCCTGCAAGGAGACAGACAAGCTTTGGGCCAGCAATATAAGCCCAGCTGGGGTCCTGGGAATCCGGTTTCTGTCCCTGTTCACCTGCTCCAACAAGATGTAGAGAACAGTCAATCTTGCAGGGTCCACTCGTATTAGATCTTCTGTGGGTAGTTTTTGAGACAAGGTTTTCCAGGCTTCCAGACCGGCCTGTAAGTCACAATCCGATGACAGGACACCCTACACCGGGCTCTTTCAGGCTGCTGTCCTAAGAAAAAGAACAGAGGCCTGAAGGGCGACTTCTCTGGCTTTCAGGAGACCTTGCCCTGGAGGAGCCGCTGCGGGTGCTGGAGGAACCTGTGAGCTTCCCGCTCTTCCTCGTACACCCCTTCCGTGCTCACCTCTGCTTCTGCGCTCACTCTCGGGGGGCGCAGCGCGCCTGGAGGCTCGGCTTGCAGGGTGCCATTCGTCTGAGAGCCACCGGTGCGTCGCAGGAGCAGCGGGGTGCAGGTGGGAGGGGGCGGGAGTTTGATGGGCGGCGAAGGTGCGGGGCTCCCTGAGCGCAGCACGCTCTTGATTGCGCCTTCAGTCCTGCAGCGCAGCCGGGCGCCCGCAGCCTGCGCCTTCCTGGACGCCGTGCTGCTCTATCGACAACGCCGGGGCTACGCTGGTGGAGACGACGCGACACTGGGCTCCGACGCAGAGGTGAGCTGTGTCCCGCAGACCCCAGGCGCGTTCGGTGTTCCGCCGCCTGCGGCCCAATAGCCCCACGCCTCCCCTTCAGGTACTGAGCGCTGAACTGATGCGGGAGCTGTTGCCAGCGCTGCGAGCACAGGCGCTCCGAGGGCTGCGCGGTGCGGGACGCGCCCGAGCTCGGGCCTGCGCGGAGGTGCGGAGCGTGGGGTGGCATGGAGAGGGAGAGAGAGAGAGAGGGGACCGCCCTAGGACCCACGCGCTCACCCAAGCTGCCTTCGAACTCTGCAGTTCCTCGACGCCGTGCACGCAGCCGTCCTGGCCGGGGCATCCTCGGGGCTGCGTGCCTTCCAGCCAGAAAAAGACGCATTGCTGGCGGCTCTGGAGAGGATGGTGCGCGCAGACCTTGAGCAGATCCTACAGCAGCGGGCACTCGGGGCTCGGAGAACAGAAGGTTGAGAGGGGCGGGGCGGGAGTGGGGCCTGGGATAAGGGGCGGGGCCACAGGCGAGAGGTGGAGCTAGGAATCCCTGTGAGTGAGGGCAGGAAGGCTGCCTGGTGAGAAGGGTGGGGTCACGGAGCGAGGGGAACGGCTTGGGTGGGTGTTGGCTCAAGAGGCCGAGGGGCGGGGTCATGAATATTAGGGGGAGTGGCCTGCCCGGAGCGGGCCTGGAGTTTCAGGAGAGGGACCCCGCTAGCAAGGGAGGGTGGACTGGAGGCAGGATCAGGGCGGAGCTTGCAGGGAGGAAGGCACTTTCCTGATGAGGCGGGCTCTGTGGTGGCTGGAAGGCGGGGCGTAGTGGGGCGTGGCCTGGGTCTAAACTTGGGGAAGTAGCGGATGGGGATTAGAGTCACACACAAGATCCTAGTGGGAAGAAGCCCTAAGAAGCGCACTGCGAGAGGGCGTGGCCTGGAGCCAGGCCAGGCCTGTTAAATTGTGGGCCAGGTAGGGGGGAGTCAGGAGGTAGCTGTGGCCTTGCAGGATCTACTCTGCTGCCCAATTATCAAGACCCGGGTTTGAATCTCGTTCTACTTCCTCTGCCTACACCTTTGGGCCAAGTCTCGCTGCTCCTAGCTTCAGTTTCCCTAGCTGTAAAGTGAGTATCCAGCTGGCCCAGCTGAGGTCTCTTCTCTTATGCATCCTCTGAGTGCCTGGTGGGGAAATCACCAGGCCCATATCTCCCCTCAGCCGAGATCCAGGACGCAGTAGAGGCATGCCTGTGCCGCAAGGTGGACCCGCAACTGCCGCAGCTTACTCTTGCGCTGCTGAGTCCTGTGGAAGCCACGCTCCAAGCTGTTCGGACCCTTCTCATCCAGGGGATGGACCGGCTGTGTCACTACCTTCGCAAGAACCCTTCTGGCACTCGGCTGTGCAGGGAGGTTAGCCTAGGCCAGTAGTGGCTTGTCTGCTTTGGTGTGTTTGTATCAGAAGCCAAAGATAGTTTCTCATCTGACTGGTATGCACACATAGGTTTATGAATTTGAGGAGATACCATGGGACCCAGAGCTGATGCAGGCCTGCTACCGGGAGGCAGAGAGGAACCGCAACCATCTAGCTCAGCTGGCAAAACCCTTTGGTTTCCTGGGGATGCGGAGCCTGGTGTTTGGGGCCCAAGACCTTGCACAACAGGTGAAGAAAGTGAATGGGAAGGGTGCTTTGGGTACATCACATCCCTGGTAGAGAGAGAGATGTGTACATTTATGGAAAGGAGTGGGCCCAGTTGGTAGGCAGGCAGAGCCTGAAGAGAGTGCAGAGCCTGTGAAGGGCAAGAGAGGCCTCATCAGGCGTGTGAGTGAGGACAGGGGCATGGCTGGAGGCTGGTCTGCTGTCAGGGGCTCCATCTATAAAGGACAGAGGTAGAGGAGGCTGGGACAAGCCCTGATCCAGATGTGGGTGTGGTTGAACAGGCCTGCCCTAGCACTTACGAAGTGGAGACAGAAGGATCAGGATGTCAGGGTCATTCTCAGCTTCATAGAGACTGACGCCAGTGTACTTTATGTGAGGTCCTGTCTCAAAGAAGAAAGGCATGTTTTGAAGGCTGAGCGGTTGGGCCCTGCCATGAACATGGTGCACGAGGGAGGAGCAGACTGAGGTGATCCACTGAGCCTGGCAAAGTTTGTACACTGCACAGCAGTGCTCCCTTGGGGAGGCTGATCTCTGGCTGGTACCATCTTCCAGACAGAAGTTCTTCCCTGAGACTAGCGCCTGGAGGAATAGGCAGGGGACAGGCCAAGTTCAGCTGCTGGGGAGGCGGCAGGCATTAGGAGCCTGAGGTAATGGGTCATCTGGCACCCCCTCCACAGCTCATGGCGGCTGCAGTCACCACCTTTCTGCAGCTGGCTGACCAGTGTCTGACATCAGCTCTGGACCGCAGCCAGGCAGCTGAGCAGCTGGAGAAAGTCAGGGGCCTTGTGCTGAAGGTGAGGTGTGTGGAAGGGTCCCCATGGCCGGAGTTCTGAGGGCCACTACACAGGCTGCCTGTGACCCCTGCAGAAGTTCACCTCGGACAGTGAGACTACGCGATGGACGTTCACCCGGGACTGGCTGCTGGGGATCTTCTGGCCCTTCGTATGGAGCCAGCTTGGGATGAGATGTAACTTGGTGAGTGGACACCTGAGACATCTGTCTGGTGGGGACAGAGTGCTCCCCAGGTTGGGTGGGGAACTCCCTTTGGCTTCCACCATGCTCTTTGCTTTCTTGGGAATCTTGGTCCCACATGCCCCCCACCCCCTTGCCTACTAGCTACACCCTCCCAGAGTTCCAGCCCAACTCTGCCGAGCACACAGGAGCTCGCTCCATGGGTCTAAGTTCACAGGGGAGAACCACCTATGCAAAAGTCCTGGGTCAGGACTGGGCCTAGGATGTTAAGGGCCAGAGAAGAATCAACTGAGGCTGGAGTTGAGGGAAGAGACAGTGGGAAGGGTGTGGGTGGGGAGGGCCCAGCCTTCCAGCTACCTCAAGGTCAGGGCCACCAAGTATAGGTATGTCTCAGGTGCTAACAGGACACTCCAGGGCCACAAGTGTGGCATTTGGGAGGCATGATGGATGTGTGGGCCTTAGTTCATTTCTGATACTGTGACACAGTATCAGATTATGATACTGTGGGTGATTGTGGGTGAACAAGTCTATGTTACAGAGAGGGAGACAAGCCAGAGAACCCAGCAAATCAGGCCAGGGCTGGGGGAGCACAGGCCCTGCATCTAACCATGTTTCTACCTATGTGGTCCTAGGAACCACCAGAGGTGGATGGGGACATCCTGGCCATGGGCTGGCAGGTTCTGACCACTGAGGGTGTCTACAAGGATGTCATTCAGGGCATCTTGCTGCAGAGGATTGACAGAGGTGAGCTCTCCACTGTGGCTCAGGGAGCCTCTTCTTTCTGTGTATGCACACTGAGCCTCGTACAGTCCCTGTCCTTTCCTGTGGATGCTGGCACAGGCTTGGAGGGTCCCGTGTGGACTATGTTGGGGCTGCATGAAGGGTAGCCACTGGGATGAAAATTTCAGGGTTATGGGGAAGTTCTCAGGAAAATGAATGAGGCAGTTGTCATGTATGCATTCAACAAACACTCTGGTACCAGAGAGTTCGTTGGTCTGGAATGCCAATCAGGAGCTCCAGGAAGCTTACAAAGCCTGTCTCTGAAGATGATAGAGGGAAGAGGGACTGAGAGGGTTAGAGGAGTGGCAGAAACAGAGATGGTGGCACCCCTGGAGCCAGGGAACAGGAGGAGACTGTGTCTATGATGTGTGGCCAAACGAGAAAAATGGAGCTGTGGTGGTGATGGAAGCCTGCCATCTAAGCAATTCTCCTGCCTCAGACTCCTGAGTTTCTGAGCCCACATGGCCAGGAGAGTACAAGTTTGTTTGTTTTAATGATTTGTTTTTCTTTTTTGTGCATTGATGTTTTTACCTGCATGGGTTTTTACATGCTTGTTTCCGGTCCCCTGGATCTGGAGTCACAGACAGTTGTGAACCACCATGTGGGTACTAAGAACTGAACCCGAGTCACCCAGAAGAGCAGCCAGTGCACTTAATCGCTGAGCCATCTTCTTTGAGAGTCTAAGTTTCAAATGGCTCCAAGCTAAGTCCAGAAATGGTGACCTGGATGAGCTTCTGATCCTAAGGCTTGAATCCATCCTTAGGGGAATTCTACTTGCCATTGATTTGTGATGTCTGCACAGAGCAGCAGTGTTGGGTAGGGATGCCAGACTCCTGGCTAGGAGAGTGCAGGTATCAATTAGCAATGCCTGTCCTTGGTGAAGCATTGAAAGAGGTTTCTGAGAGCCAAAAGCTGGGCATCCTCAGCTAGGTCCAGGGGTTTCTCTCTTATTCTAGAGTTGAAGAACGTTCTTGGTGCCAGGGACAGAGCCTGCTCTCTAGATGACTGATGAGTAGCCCAGTGGGACCAGGAAGGAAAAGGTGAGCACCTCATAGATTCTGGACAAGGAATCGCTGCGGTTGCGCGGGGTGTTTAAGGGTGTGGCAAGGGTGGAGTGGATGGAAAAGAATGGACTTTATCTCCTAACGTGGCCTGCCCGGCTAGCATCTTGGTGAAGAGGTGGAGAAGCCCCAGGCTCTGACACACACATGGGTGGAGATGGTGACAGGATTGGGCCCTAGTTCCTGCAGCCCAGACACAGTGGGATCGATATCTTCCTGGTAGTTACTTTCTGCTAACAATACTGGGAGGGGGTAGTGATGGCGGCTGGCCATCAGCAAAGGCACTTGGAGGCAAGATAACTTGAGCTCACTCATTACACAGTCATTGCCGACCCAGACACTTCGACCTTGATGTGGACCTCATTAGTCTTCACATGAAGTCACATAAAAGGAAGGAGTCATCAAAAGACCCTTGGCATGGGGAGAATTCTGTATACCCTCCACCCACCATACATCCCAAGAGGAGGACCCAAGTCCAACCCTTCAGGCCCATTCCACACTATGGGTGAATCCCTACAGGGATCTCAGGGTGTGAAGAGGCAGGCTAGCATTATTCTTGGGAATCTCCAGAGTGTTCCCCAACTGTGGCCCAGCTGGGTAGTCCACCGTATCGCACAGCACAGTCAGTTAGTTTCCCTTGATTTGTGAGCCTCACTTCCACCTCATCACCTGTGTGGATACTTCAGGTCCCACACCCAGCTTGTAAAAAGTGACATTCTTGTGCCTGGTAAGACAGGGAGCATCCAGGTGACAGTTGTCACTTCACAGAGGAGGAAGCTGGTGCTCGGATCTGAGAGAGAGAGAGAGAGAGAGAGAGAGAGAGAGAGAAAGAAAGAGAGGCTGAAACTCTTACTCTGCAGGCCAAATGCAGCCACTCCATACAACATGGCTTCCAAGAACTGTCCAGAGCTGAGTCCTAACCCATCCACAGCCACCCTGGAGGACAATGGATAAAGGTCTGGAGTTGCCTCCCTGGGCCAAGTGTATGAATGCTTCTGACTTTGTAACTTATGTATCCAACAAAGTATCTTAGATGGTATATTCCTGATAAAATTTGTACACTCAGATTCTGAGTTAGCCTGGGCTACCATAATAAGACACTGTCTCTATAAAACAACCCAAAACCTCTGTTAATATGCTACATGTAATGCTACATTTAATTTCATTTTTATCTTTATTTAATTTTTTCTTAAAATTCTGTACGTTTCTTAAAGCTTCTTTTTAAATTTGTTTACTTTGTGTGTGTGTGTGTGTGTGTATGTGTGTGTGTGTGTGCACGCACATGCTGTGCGTGGGCCTATGGAGGTCAGAGGACAGTGTACAGGAGTTGGGTTTTCTTTTTCCATCTAGTGGGTCCTGAGGATCAAACTCAGGCCATCAAGCTTAGTGGCAAGCACCTTTACCTGCTAAGCCATCTCATCTGGCCCTGGTTTTACATTTATCAATTGCTTGTTTAAAAACTGCTTGATTGTCTAAATTGAACTTTAAAATGCCCAGAGCTACGAGCTTGATTGACCAGTGACTCCCTGGCCACAGGCTCTGGATCCACTGTCCTGGCTTCTGGGCCAGCAATGCCAACCTCTCCCTCACCCTGCCACCCCTCCCACCCCACCCCCACCCTCCGTCATCACCACTTCCCCAGCTGCTTCCAGGGGCTTTCCCTGGTGTCCCTGTGGGGTTCAGAGGAAGCTGGGAAGGAGTTTGGATCGGGAGGGGTGAGGGGGAAGGAGGACAACCACCCAAGAAGTCCAGCTGTGTCAACCTCACCCCTTATCCCTGCTCCTTTCATCCTGTACCTGCCACCCCACCCCCACCTTAGCACTAGAACATTTTAACTTACACATCTTGCATCTCTCTGGATGCAGCCAATGTCCACCGTGACTCAGGCTACAATGCAGCTGCTAGCTAATTCCGGAATCCAGGGCATGCAAGAATGTGTCCCACTGCCTTCTTTGAGCGCACCTGTTGGCTGCCAGAGCCAAGGAAGCACTTGTTGTCGTTTTAGTTTACTTCCGTGGTGTGAGATTTCATGAAGTCTACAGGGTATAGACTTTTGGTCTTTCAGATTTGTTTGTTTGTTTGTTTTTAGGTGTGTAATCCCAAACCTGGAGAAAAGTTTATTCATGTTTTTTCATTTTCTTTTGTTTTTCAATTTAAATGTATTCTCATGTGGCCCCAGCTTCCCTGAACCTTTCTGTATAGCTGAGGATGATCTTGAAATTCTATCGTGACCTGGGAGTAACAGGTTACCCATCATTAGCTAAGAATTACTATTTATAAATGTTGTGAGCACAGTTATGGGCAAATACACCCTGGAAGGGCTGGGAGATGGTAGGTAGCACACGCCTATAATCTCAGCACTCTGGAGGCACAGACAGGGGAATCTCTTGAGTTCCAGACTAGCCTGGTCTACACACTGAGTTCCAGGACAGCCAGAGCTACACAGTGAGACCCTGTCTAGAAAACAAAACAAAACAAAACAAAACAGCCTGGAAGAGTTTCCATGGAAACATGGGCAGTGTCTCCAGAAACCCCACTCAACTGGGTTCTGGCTTCACACCCTGGGAATGACTCTGATGTCACTCATTTCACAGAATGAGTGCGTTGTGCATGGTGTTTGCTTTCCTGACCCGGGACAAGGGATTAAGGTGCATATTTTACATTCAAAGCAGAACCTGGTCTCCAGGTTCTCCCAGCATCCTTCAGTCTCTACCTGGCATACCCAAGCCTGAACTTTCCAGCCCAGGGTCTAGGCTGCCCCTTCCCAGACATTTTAGCCTCTCCCCCTCTTCTCTGCATTCACCCCCTTTCTCTTGCTCCCCTCCCCCATAGTCACCCCACTCAATCCTTGGGGCCAGTGAGTGCAGCTCCCCAATAAAACTACCCACCTTTAATATAATCTAATCTGGCGTAAATTGGCTCTTGTGGGCCCTAGGGTCCTCTGAGAGGCTAGGGACCAGAGTAGGAAAACCTATGTGGATTTTACCAGTCTGCTGGCCTGGTGGTACATACCTGTCCCAGAACACAGGAGAATGAAGCACAAATATCACTGCGAATTTATAGAGTAAATTTGGGGGGACAGTGAGTTCTAATGTGACCAGAGCTTGCCTAGTAAGGACCTGTTTCAAAAAACAAAAACAAAAACAAAAAAAACAGGAAAAATGGGCTAGTGAGATGGCTCAGCATGTAAAGGTACTCAGACTCCAGTGGTGTTCTATTCTCAACACTACAAGGTGGTTGACAACTATCTACAACTCCAGTTCTAGAGGACCTGACGCCCTCTTCACACACACACACACACACACACACACACACACACACACACACACATACAGCTGTACATGGAGGCAAAACACTCATACACAGAAAATGAAAACAAGTAAGAACAGGGAATGGCGCACAAAAGCCATTTTATTTATTTTTTTATGAAGGTCAGAGGTCAACACAATTTGGGGTCTGCGGATCCTGGATCCTCAGACACGGTTGCAAGCGATTTTACCCACTGAGCCATTTTGCTGGCTTCTTAAATATAAATCGGAAGCAACGAACAAACGAAAATAACCGTGTCGCAACCTTGGAAACTGAGGTGACATGGTTCTAACTAGAAGAAGCCTCGGCATGAGTTTAGAAGGCTCCAGGAACACTCCCAGGGCGCGGACACAGAAGGGTCTGTGTCTTTAAAGCGCGAGCCAGGGGCGGGGCTTCCGGAACCTCCCAGCAAGTGACGTCTCGGGACCCGGTCCTTGCGGTCGGCGGAAAGCACTGGTCATTTTTAAAGGCGTGGCCCTGTCACGCCTCTCCTCAACGACTCACGGCGCAGCCTGCGGGCCTACTTCCCTTTAAGGAGCGTGTCAGGGGTGGGACCTGGATGTGCCCCTCCGGCCGCCCGACTCCTTTAAGGCGCGTCCCACGTCCGCCGGCAGAAAAGCTGCTTAAAGGCGACGCGTGGCGCGATGGCGGTGTTGCCCCGCGGGTCGCGCGGGCTGCCGCTGCTGCCGCTGCTCCTACTGCTGCTGCCGCTGGGCGGCCCGCGCGGCGCGGACGGCTACTTCCCAGAGGAGCGCTGGAGCCCCGAGTCCCCGCTACAGGCGCCGCGCGTGCTCATCGCGCTACTGGCGCGGAACGCGGCACCCGCGTTGCCCGCTACGCTAGGCGCCCTGGAGCGGCTGCGCCACCCACGGGAGCGCACGGCGCTGTGGTGAGCTGCGGGCCCTGGCGCCGTGCACGGGGACTAGGAGGGACTCAAGTTTGTACCGGAGGGACGCGGTTATGCGCTTTGTGGGCTCCGCTGTGCACTGCGGAGACTCGGTTATGAGCTTGAGGAACTCGGTCGTCTAGCTGGGGACCTGAGTTAAGTACCCCAGGGGTCGGATTACGCACTTGAGGGGACTCGCTCTGTACCCATAGTACCCGGCCTCGTCCTCACTGCGGCCTGGGACCCCGAGCTGCTGCCTCCTCCCCTCAGGTACTTAGGCATCTATTCTGGTTTGTTGCTAGCCCTCACAGCGAGCTACCACCCTAGAACCCCTGACTCCTCAGAATGAGCCAGGCCGGTGCTTCCAGACCCTTATAGCGAACTCCGCGGCTTCCAGATAAGACTCCCGAGGCTCGGGCCAGCATCCCACGTTAACAAAGTTAATGAACTTATCTTTGTGACTGGGTCTCACACCTATGTACTTTCCAAACTAGCAGGTTCTAGAAGTTCAGTTGTGTGTACTAGTGAGCTGGGCGTCATCTTTACTGCCCTGTCACCGATAGATGGGCAATAGACTTGGAGTGTAGCGAGTTTTATCCAGGGTATTATTATAGCTGGTGGGTCAGAGCCAGGATGGGAAACCCTCGGTGCCATCCTCTTGTCCTGTCTGTGCTCACAGGGTGGCCACAGACCACAACACTGACAACACTTCAGCCATACTTCGAGAGTGGCTGGTGGCCGTGAAGGGTTTATACCACTCTGTGGAGTGGCGACCGGCAGAGGAACCCAGGTGAGCCTCAAGCCCCGACTGGAGTACCCAAGCTTGGCAAGCTAGGAGGAGCCAGAAGGTCCCACTCCCACCGTGCGTTTTCCCATCAGGTCCCCATCCTCCCAGCGGACCTTTGTCTCCATTGTCCTTCCCTCCATTGTGCAACCTTGGACACCGCTGCCACACCTCTGTGGCTGAATTCCTTTGTGTCTGGTGGAATTCACTGCTGTGTTCTCGGCCTAGGGTCTTGCTGGCATCCCCTCTCCTGTTTAACTTCAGTAAGCCTGCCTTACTGTGTAGTCCAGACTGGCTTTGCAGTTGCCAGCCTCCTGCCTCAGTCTCCTGAGTGCTGGAATCACAGTGGTCTATCACCCTGTACTACTTACTGCATCAGACTCAGAGCCTGTAGGACTGTATCCAGTAACGTGTGCGCATGCTCATGCTCCTGTTCTCAGAGGCACCTTGGTGGTCCCGGGCTCTCCCCAACCATGCAGAGCTTTCCTTGGTCCTCAGCTTGCCAGGAGCTTTGGTGCCTCTGGACCCTTGCACATGCTGGGCTTGCATTTAGGTCCTGCACCCCCATGCTCTACACTGAGGCCTTCAGATCCACTTGCTTGCCACCTCCGTGAAGCCCTCTATGATCCCCCTGCAGCTGTGCTCTCTGGGCCTCCCATGGTGCCCTATGGTGTTCCTTTGCAGCTCCTATCCAGACGAAGAGGGCCCCAAACACTGGTCTGATTCCCGCTACGAGCATGTCATGAAATTACGCCAAGCCGCCTTGAAGTCAGCTAGGGACATGTGGGCTGACTACATTCTGGTGAGTCTCTGAATCTGGGAGTCTTAATTATCCATAGAGAGGATAGAATGAGTGGATCTAGGAGCTGCAAGTAACCCATTTTTCGGAAGGGTAAACTGAGGATCAGAAAGGCAAGGGGAAGCTAGGTGGTGAGTACACCTTTAATCCCAGCATTTGGGAGGCAGAGGCAGGTGGACCTCTGAGTTTGAGGCCAGTCTGTTGTACACAGTGAATTCCAGGACAGCCAGGGCTACACAGAGAAACCTTGTCTTGAAAAGCCAAGAAGAAAAAAAGAGGGCAGTTGTGGTTACAGCTTTGTGTAGAGTGCTTGCTGAGCATACTTGAGGCCTCGGGTTCCACCCAGGCCCCAAAATAAAGAACAAGTGGGCCTTTGTATCTTCTTAGGGCCAGGCACTAGATTGTATCTTTTTAAAATACTTGTTTTAAAACAACGTTATTTATTTGTGTGTGAGGGGTATGTGAAGTCAGACGACAAGCTGTAGGAGTCACTTCCACTAGGTGGGTTCTGGGGATTGAATTTTTGTGGCTTACTTTCGAGCAGCAAGGGTCACAAGTTAGGTGGCTGTAAGTGACAAGTTGCTGCTGGGCCTGGCCTCCACTTCCTGTTCCCTGGCCTGCAGTGGCCTCTATGGAGGAAGCAGCTGGAGTGCTCGGAGGTGACCTAGCTCCAGGAATCGAAGGCAGCAGGATGGAGAATTACATGCCAGTCTGGATGACAGAGCAGGACTGCCCTGAGACGATGATGGGGCTGGAGAGACGACTGTTTTTGCAGAGGACCCAGAATAAGCTCACAACCCTCTGGGACCCCAGGTCCTAGGGGAGCTAATGTCCTCTCGTAGCCTGTGTGGGCACTGCAGCCGCATGCTGGTGCTGGTGTGTCCACCAGTGTAGTTTAAAGAAATCTTTTTTGGTTTTTCGAGACAGGGTTTCTCTGTGTAGCCCTGGCTGTCCTGGAACTCACTCTGTAGACCAGGCTGGCCTCGAACTCAGAAATCCGCCTACCTCTGCCTCCCAAGTGCTGGGATTAAAGGCGTGCGCCACCACTGCCCAGCAAAAAATCTTTTTTAAAGATGACTTATTTATTGTTTTTATTTATTCATTTATTTATTTTTATATTTGGAGGCAAAGTTTCTCTATGTAGCACTGGCTGTCTTGGCGCTCCCCATGTAGACTAGGCTGTCCTGGAACTCAGAGATCCACCTGCCTCCTGAATTCTGGGATTAAAGGTGATAGCCATCACACCCAGCTAGATTTATTTACTTTAATTTTCTGTTTATGGGTGTTTTATCTGCATGACAGTCTGTGTACCACACGAATGCCCGGTGCCGGCAGAGGTCAGAGTAGGGCTTTGAATGCCCTGCAACTGTGGTTGCAGATGGTGTGAACCACTATGTGGGTGCTGGGAACAGAACCCAGGTCATCCACAAGGACGGCCAGTGCTGTTGACTGCCAAGCAATCTCTCCAGCCCCCAGTGAAGTGTGTGTGTGTGTGTGTGTGTGTGTGTGTGTGTGCACGTATGTACAACATCAGGCTGGGTATCCAGGGGTCCCTGTGCCCTGTCCTGACCAGCCTAGGACTGCTTTGTCCAGTTGGTGGAGTCAGTCTGGCTTGTACCATGGTCCACAGTGATTGCTGTGGCCCTGAGAGTAGCTACAGGAGGATTTCCAGGTCTCCTTCGTTTCCTTTGCTGATCCATTAGCTGACAGCTTGCTGTAAATCCTGGCTGTGGTCCTCCTGCCTCAGCCTCTCAGGGACTGAGGTGACTGTCGTGAGCCCACTCACTTTAACGTGGTTGTCTTTGTGCAAATGCCGAGAGGAACCCCGGTCTCCTGGGGTCTCGTGTCATGGGCAGGGCAGGGTTGGATCACTCTGCTGTAGAGCGGTGCTCTAGCTCTGTCCTCATGTGTCTGCAGGGTCCTTGGCCTCACAGGTTCAGCGCTGTGAGGAAGGTGTCTGACCCATAGCCCTCAAACCCAGGGTGGTGCCACAGGAGGGACTCGGGATGTCGAGGGCGGGTAGTGCTTTAACAGAGAGCTCTGTGCAAGGCAGGGCCGTGTCAGCTTGATGGTTTTCTGCAGTACCACCCCTCACCCTGCCAGGGGCAGCAGCTTTGCATTGTTTTAGTTTCTTGGTTACATTTATGGGTTGTCCTGAGTAGTCATAACTGTGTGGAGACTGGAGGACAACTTAGGGAAGTCTGTACTCATCTGCCACCCTGTGAGTCCTAGGGTGGACTCAGATTCTCAGGCTCAGCCGAGTCTCCTGCTGAGTGCCCAGCGGAGCTTTGCCTGGGATGGAGGGGTGGGTCTGGTGACTTTAGCCTGGGGAGGCATGGAGACTCTGGAAGGAGGAAGGTGGAGCCAGCTCCTTAGCCCATTGCACAGATGAGAAAGTAGATGCTGACAGTGGGAAAAGAGTTGTGGTATGGATCTGGAGCGTTTCGTCGGCCTCTAGAAGCGCCTGGGACTTTGTGGAGCCTTTGGAGCAGGTACCCTGACCTGTGTCTCCTGCTTGCTTTTATTCTTTTCACAGTTCCCCCTTGGCCAGCCTGGCTGGAGGTCACCCTGATGGTGACTCGAGGCAGCTCCTGTAGAAAGTTATGCTTTTTGGTACTAGGGGACTTTGGAGCACAGCCCTGGAATGTGAAATCACTTCCTTGGTGCTTTAATTTTTTTTTTTTTTCCGAGACAGGGTTTCTCTGAGTAGCCCTGGCTGTCCTGGAACTCACTCTGTAGACCAGGCTGGCCTCGAACTCAGATATTCACCTGCCTTTGCCTCCCAAGTGCTGGGATTAAAAGTGTGCACCACCACTGCCCAGTGGTGCTTTAATTTTTTAATGTATTATTATTATTATTATTATTATTGTTATATAGTCCTAGTTTGCCTGAAACTTGCTCTGTACACCAGGCTAGCCTCAAACTAGAGATCTGCCTGCCTCTGTCTCCCAAGTGCTGGGACAACAGGCATGCGACATTACACCAGGCTATCTATCTATCTATCTATCTATCTATCTATCTATCTATCTATCTATCTTTGTCTTTTGAGACAGGGTTTTCTTGGGTAGCCCTGAGTGTTGTGGAACTTGTTCTGTAGACCAGGCTGACTTCTAACTCAAAGAGATCCACCTGACTCTGCCTCTTGAGTGCTGGGGTTAAAGGCACGTGGCATCACCGCCCCACTAAGGTTTTCTCGAGCTGCAGTAGGTTTACTTGACACCAAATCAACCTTTTCATGTGCGCAGTTCTGCAGCATCTAGCCATCACGCTGTCCAACCGTCACCTCTTTAGAACATTCTCCCTCTGGTGTGCAGCCTGCCCTTCCTCTCCAGTCCCTGGCAGCTTCCAGTCTGCTGTCTCCCGCCTACATTTGCCTGTTGAGACCTCTTCCTGCCCGGGAACCACACACTGTGTCAGGACACAGCTTCTCAGTCTCATCCACTTTATAGGGAGAATTCTGTGTGTTTGTACTGGCTGAGCAATATTCCGAATGGTGGCCTCCCTTCCTCTGCTTGGCAGCATTTGTACATTTCATCTTTTGGTTCCTGTGACGGGCGCCATGTTTGAACCCCTCCCTTCAGTATTTTGAGGTTCATTTCCCAGGATGGAAGGTTAGACTGTGTCTTTCTCTAACTCTGAGGGTTGGGGTGGGGGCGCTGCCAGGCTGCCTGGGCTCACACGTGATTCCAGTGTTTGCAGGGGCTAGGTAGGGTCAGCACTTGACCCCGAAGCTCCCCAGAGGCTGTGTGGCCTCCTCAGCTGGAGACGCTTTGGAGCCATGGAGATAGAGAGGCCCTGTCTGTCACCATGGCCCTGGGTGACAGAGAGGTACAAATATCAGTCGATCCCAGTGTTCTAGGAATTGCACATGGGCAAAGGAAGGTGGATCTGTGGCCAGAGCCACAGAAAAAACCACATCTGTCCCTGGCGCAGGCTGAGTCCAGCATGTGGGGTCTGCCTGGCGCAGGCTGAGTCCAGCATGTGGGGTCTGGCTTATAGCACTTGCATGTATGTTGTGAGGCGTGTGACTCCCCTGTCATTTGCAGTACACCAGGTGACAGTGTACTGGGGTGGAGCCAGGACTAGCTGTCAGCCATAACCCTATACCCCTAGCCCTAATGACCAGGGTTGTTTTTTTCAAATAATAATACTTTTTTTTTTTATTTGTGAGTTACTCTTTTGGTCAGGGTCTCACTGAAGCTGGTACCCACTGGTCCGTCTCCTGTGTCCATTTCCACAGTGCTGGGAGGCGGACAACACAGCTTTCTGTGGGTGCTGGGCGGGTGGCTCCTATGCCTGTGTTGTAATACTTTACCGCACTGAGTCACACCCCAGCTTCCTCACTCTGTTCTTTTTACTACCATTATTATTTTATGTGGATAAATGCACATATGTTTTTACTGCATGCATGTCTGTGTACCACATGCCTGCCCTTGTGCCTGTGGAAGCCAGATGAGGGCACTGGATCCCCTGGAACTGAAGTTAGTTGTGAGCTGTTATGTAGGTGCCAGAAACTGAACCTGGGGCCTCTGTTGCAAGAGCAGCCAGTGCTCTTGACCACTGAGCCACCACAGAGGCACTGAGAGAACTCAGGCTCTGTGGGACGGCTATGCCTCTCCACGTGGGCTGGCCACGTTGACCACGGGTGAACCTTTTGCAGTTTGTGGACAGCGACAACTTGATCACCAACCCCGACACTCTGAGCTTGCTCATCGCTGAGAACAAGACGGTGGTGGCCCCCATGCTGGACTCCCGAGCAGCGTACTCCAACTTCTGGTGTGGGATGACTTCACAGGTACAGTGGGGACTTGGACAGCCGAACTGAGCACCTGATAGACCTCATCAGGGCAGTCCTCAGACAAGCAGTGGGGCGAGATCTGCAGGCATGCTCAACCCCTTTGTTACTGAGGTTGAAGCAGGGAGAGAGAGAGACAGAGACAGAAACAGAGACAGAGATGGGGGGTGCAGAGAAGCTGATCCAAATTCACATAGGAAGCAGCAGTATGTGGGAGGGGGGTGGGGGGTGCTTCAGGCATGGCTTGATCCAAGTGTTCCAACATAAGTTAATGATCCCAGTCAACCAGCCATGTCTGCTGTGTGGCTCTTGGGGATGCCTGTGGCTGATACAAGCATCACAGTGTATACCCCTTTCTTGCCTCTGAAACTTTTACACTTCCTGCTGTGGGCTCCAGCACCCTCTGACCACACCTTCCCATCCTCCTGCAGGGCTACTACAAGCGCACCCCTGCCTACATCCCCATCCGAAAACGAGACCGCAGGGGCTGCTTTGCAGTTCCCATGGTGCACTCTACCTTCCTCATTGACCTGCGTAAGGCTGCATCCAGAAACCTGGCCTTCTACCCACCACACCCAGACTACACCTGGTCTTTTGACGACATCATCGTCTTCGCCTTCTCCTGTAAACAGGCAGGTCAGTAGGATGGTGGTGTGGGGTCCACACTGAGCAAGTCTAAAGAACCGACGTACAGAGTGCAGATGGGTCTCAGGCTCGGCTGTATTAGGGAGGTTCGGCTGTGCTCCTGGGACTTGATGCCTGTAGCAAGGCCGCCCTATCAGCCTTACTCCACAGCTCCTTAAGGCCTGTTGATCATCAGGTGTGGTAGTTCACACCCGTGATCCTGGGACTTGAGAAGCTGAGGTAGGAGGATGATAAGTTTGTGACACTCAGGGTGAGATCCCAAATAACAACAAGGGGTATGATGGATACCACGTCTCCCAGTGTGTGCACTCTTGAGAGTGTGAGTGTGTGTGTGTGTGTGTGTGGTGTGTGTGTGCATGCACGTGCGTGTGTATGAGCATGTTCGACTGTGGGTGAGTGGAGACCAGAGGTCATAGTCAGGTGCCCTCCTCCTCTGCTGTATTTACTTACTTCCTTGTGCACCCACCATGGCACAAGTCTGACTTGTGAAGTCAGAGAACACTTTGCAGGAGTCGGGTCTTCCCTTCTGCTGTGGGTCCTGGGGATTGAACTCAGGTCTTTAGGCTTGGTAGCAAATGCCTTTATCTACTGAGTCATCTCAATGGCCATGGGATTTTGCATCTAATGTTCTCCATTTCCTATGTGGAACTAAAGCCAAAGAAAAAGGAATATGGATTAAGAGGGAGGCAGGAAACAATAGGGCGAGTGTTTTCAAGAAAAAAACCTCGCAGGGTATGGTCTGCTCACCTTTAATCCCAGCACTCGGGAGGAAGAGGCAGGCCGATCTCTGAGTTTGAAGTCAGCCTTGTCTACAGAGTGAGGTCCAGGGTTCAGCCCACTGACTGGTGAGATCTGACTCCACTTCCGCTTTTGAGCACCCATAAGCCAAAATCAGTTTTTACGTTTGTGAAGAATGACCAAAATCTGGAACGAAGACCAGTGACTGTTTGCCTGAGATAGGTATCATGCAGCCCAGGCTGGCCCAGCCTCCATCTCGAGGGCATGTGGCACTGACTTGCCTCTTGTGCCCATCCTCAGAGGTGCAAATGTACGTGTGCAATAAGGAGGTGTACGGCTTCCTGCCTGTACCACTGCGCGCGCACAGCAGCCTGCAGGACGAGGCAGAGAGCTTCATGCATGTACAGCTGGAGGTCATGGGTGAGTCTCCATGGGCCCTGGCCTCACTATCTTGCATGCATCTCAAGAACTAACTGGGTACTGTTGGGTGGCAGTCCCTGTGTGTGGTGTATGACTGAGGGAGACCATAGTCCCTGCCACTGGGAAGTTCTACCGTAGTTACAGGGTCAGCTGTCATTCTGGCAGGCACTGCCATGCTCTTGTGTGCCTGTGCCCTCCCTCTGAGGTCCCCACACCACTGAGGAAACTGAAACATGAGCCGCTGTCTATGGCACATGCCTGTGAACATGGCAGTCTGGAGGCTGAGGCCAAGGGGTGGCGATTTGCAGTCGTCCTGGGCTATAGCTTGCGAATACAGCCAAAAAGACTGATCCTGTTCTGCAGCACAGTTACTCTGTTCCTGAGGGCTGGTACAGCTGTGTAGCTTTTAGGAGGTCACATTCTGAGGGACAGCAGCCAGTCTAAAGCTCTGAGAATGTGGCTGAAGAAAGCAGATCTGTATCACTGAAGTCACCACACAAGCACTGCTGGGGTAATCCCTGTGCAGCTATTGAGTGCCTGCTGTTTACCAGGCTCTGGGCGTGTGATGAGAGTAGACAGATCCCACATCCCTCCCAGGATGTTAGAGATGGAGTTAGGAAAGAGGGATACTGTCCTGATGGCCAAAGCCTGACACTTGGGCCAGAAGAGCCTGACCATTCAGAGAGGCCTGGAGGTTCCACTGCCTGGGCTGTCACAGCTGAGACCTGAGTTGCTCTGGGCAGGAACATGGCAGGGGTAAAGGTCCTGGGGCATGCCCTGGTCATACTGGGAACTGGGACAAGGTGGGGTTCTGGGATCCCTGTGACTCTTGCTTTCTTGCTCTCAGTGAAGCATCCCCCAGTGCAGCTCTCCCGATTCATCTCAGCACCCAGGAAGACCGCAGACAAGATGGGCTTCGATGAGGTGGGCTGGGGCCTCCTGGGTGGGGGGAGGCAGCCAGCCTGACCCTGCTTCACTGAGTCTCTGGCTACAGGTCTTCATGATCAACCTGAAGCGGAGGCGGGACCGGCGAGAACGCATGCTGAGGGCACTGCATGAGCAGGAGATTGACTGCAAGTTGGTGGAGGCTGTAGACGGCAAGTGAGTACTATGTGTGCGTGTACTTATGCATGTGTGTGTGTCCCTGTGTGTGTGCACATGCATGTGTGTGTGTGTGTGTGCGTCTTGTGTGTGTGCATGTGCCTGTGTATGTATTTGTGTCCATGTGTGTGGATGCCTGTGTGTGTGCATGTTCTGTGTGAGTGCATGTGCCCGTGTGTGTGTGTGTGTGTGTGTGTATCTGTGTGCCTGTGCATGCATATGCATGCATGCATGTGTGGTTGTACACATAGCCATCTGGGAAGCATAGAAGGGATGGAGCTAGCTCTGGCAGACCTCACTCAGTACCGATGTGGTAGAGGAATGAACAAGTCCACAGCCAGGGAATAGGAAGGTTCTTGTCCTGGGATAAGCTGCCCTGCTCTTGTACAAAGCGGTGGGGTGGGGGAAGACCCAGAGGGTGGGGCCATTCACAGGATTGCAGAAGTTGATCAGTAGGCAGAGCTGCTTCTTTTGTCTTATCTCACGTCTCCCCATCTGTTTCCTATCACCATTGTCCTCCCTTCTCCCACCCTTCTCTCCATCCTTCGTCATGCCACTCTCCCTCCTCCCCATCCTCAACCTCTTTCCTATCCCCCCTCCTTTTTCTCTACTCCATATTCTCCTATCCCCCTGCTTTCCTCCCAATCCCCATTGCTTTTCTCCTCATCCTTGCCCTGTTCCCCATCCTCTCCCTTCTCCTGCTGATTCTCTCTATTCTCCCATCCTCCTCACTCTCTTCCCTATCCTCTCCATCCCCCCATCTTCCTTGCTCTTTTCCCCATCCTCTCCATCCTCCACAACCTTCCCATCCTCCTCACTCTTCTCATTATCTTTGTCCTCCTCCTCTTTTTGCTACCATCCTCCTCCCTCTGGCATCCCCACAGAGCCATGAACACCAGCCAGGTGGAGGCCATGGGCATCCAGATGCTGCCTGGCTACCGAGACCCCTACCATGGGCGGCCACTCACCAAGGGAGAGCTGGGCTGCTTCCTCAGCCACTACAACATCTGGAAGGAGGTAGGTGTCTGGGTGAAGAAGGCCTGAGCCATAGTATTTGGCCTCCTCACAGATTAGGTCAGGTCCAGAGTCCCAGGGAAGAACTATGGTCCCATGCCACCAGCAGCAGAATCTGTGACTACATTTTGGTATCTGTTGCATGAACTGTCTTCACATTAGTCCTGATACACCTGAGTGAGGCAGCCACTGCCTTGACATTGCCAAGATGCAGAAAGTGGGTCTGAGGAGTGAGGGGGCCTGCAGGTAAAATCTGGAACTGTAATCCCCAAGTGAGAACTGCTTGCCTTACAACCTGACTTCACTCACTGTTTATTGAAGTGATGACTTCTGACTTTAATGCCACTGAACAACAGCTGGTGATGTGCCATGTTGTCACACAAGAACCAGATTTAGAAGCTACAAATGAGGCTGGATGGGTAGGGTGTTGGCTCCAGATGATGAGGTACGGGAAGTAGAGTATCTAACTGCCCAAGGTGCTGGTTACTCATGTGAGCCACCGTCCTTTCCTAAAGTTCCTTATGGGCACTCTGTTAGTTTCATTAGTTTACAGTGAATTCTCCTAGACTGGAGACATTGCACCAAGGAGGAAGGGTAAGAATATCCTGCCTGTTGCCAAGAGGAAGGCTTCTTAGTATCACAGGCTAAACACAGGCAAAGGGCCTAGGCAAGAAAAGCCCAGGTAGACAGGCAAGAGAAGAGTGACATAGTGGGCAAATAGTTGGATGCGGAAGGTTAGGATGCATATTTCCTTCCTAGCAAGCAGCTCTGGGTCTGGGTCTCCTTGACTTGAAGTGGCCTCTTTCCTCAGGTGGTTGATCGGGGACTACAGAAATCACTAGTGTTTGAGGATGATCTGCGTTTTGAGATCTTCTTCAAGAGACGTCTGATGAACCTCATGCGGGATGTGGAACATGAGGGGCTGGACTGGGACCTCATGTGAGTGGAAGTTGATGGAAAGGTTGAGGATGGGACACCAGCCTCGGGTACTAGTCCAGGCATGACCAGGGCTCAGGGGCAGAACCTGGAGCTAAGGACAAAGTAAGTCTAGCGCCTGGAAGATATTAGAGCTCTGCTGTCTGCTGAGTTGACTTGGTTTCTGCCCAATTTTCCTGTGCCCAGCCCTATGCCTTGACTCTGTGTAGCACTCTCTGGCAGGCGAGGGACATGTAACAAGTCTCTTATTCTGCACCCCAGCTACGTGGGCCGGAAGCGCATGCAGGTGGAGCACCCTGAAAAGGCTGTGCCCCGTGTAAGGAACCTGGTGGAGGCTGATTACTCCTACTGGACGCTAGCCTATGTAATCTCCCTGCAAGGTGCTCAGAAGTTGCTTGCTGCCAAGCCACTGGCCAAAATGCTACCTGTCGACGAGTTTCTGCCTGTCATGTTTGACAAGCACCCAATGTAAGGAGGCTCTGAAGGGGTATTTGAGGGGGTTAGAGGGACAGGCTGGGATCTTTGAGTCCTGGAAGATCAGGGCAGGGGACTATTGGGCTCTGGCTAGGCATGATGGGATGAATCCTAGTGGACTCAAAGAAGAGTGTCTTTCTGGATCATTCATCTCCATCTCCCCTATATCTCTGCTGTCTCCCATAGGTCAGAATACAAGAGTCACTTCTCTCCCCGCAACCTACGTGCCTTCTCTGTGGAGCCCCTCCTTATCTACCCTACACACTACACGGGGGATGATGGATATGTGAGTGACACAGAGACCTCAGTTGTGTGGAATAACGAGCAGGTTAAGACTGACTGGGACCGAGCCAAGTCCCAGAAGATGCGGGAACAGCAAGCACTGAGCCGTGAGGCCAAGAACTCAGATGTGCTCCAGTCTCCATTGGACAGTGCTGCGCGTGATGAGCTTTGAGGCAGCAAAAAGCCAAAGCCACTGCCACACACCTAAACTTCATGTTCTTGCCTGGGACTATAGGGCCACTTAGGCAGACGACAGAGGGCTCTACAAGCACAGAGGTCTCCATGTCTTCCTGTTTAGCAGCCTCTTGCACACAGACAGCATTTATGGAGTACTTACTGTATGCTGGAAACGGGGCTGGCCACCATGAGATTGGGCAGGAACAAGCACAGTGTGTTGGGTCCACCACGAAGGAAGTTTTCTTATTAGAGCAATGAAAGAGGAATGAGTCCCCCTTATTAGCGATTGATTTGGACATCAGGTTTTTATTGTTCAGACTGAGTCAGGTATTAAGGATACATACTCACTTTTAAAATCTGTTTGAGTGTCTATTGAGGGTTTACTGTATGTTAGGTACCATTCTTAGCTCTGGGAATACTGAAATAAGAAAAAAATAATCAATATACCAAGCAGCAGCTGCTATATGCCAGGTCTTAGGAAACACTGATGAGTTGAGTGTCTACTGTGTGTCACTCAGTGGGTGCTGGAGATGGAGGTCCCAATGGTGCTTATCTTTTGTAGTGTGCATGATGTACTTACAGTGGAAACAGTATTATTGACCCCGTGTGCTAGGCTACACACTGAGCATAGTGACAGAGTCTAAACAGAATGTAACAAGCATTTATTGAGCACCTAGTGTGTCAGGCCTCGGACTCCCAGATGGGTTGAGAAATAGCCGCCCTCCGACCTGTCTGCCGGAGGATACTATGCTGCCCTTATCTAGATGGGAGCATTGTTCTCCTTCTCTTGGTTGACTTCTGGGCTTCAGGATACTCATGACCTTGCAAGCCCCACCCCGCCCCCAACCCCTGGAGAGGGTATGGGTAGGGGCTGGGGCTCTCTTGCTCATCCCTTGCTTCCAGAGCTTCTCCCTGCCATTGTGTCTCAGGTGTCCCTTGGCTGCTCCTGTGTTTCAGGGCCTTGAGGTGCCCAGCTGCACTGGGGTGCTCCTCTTGGCCTGTGGAGTGTGTTTCCCAGTAGGCCAGGGGGTCGCTGTCCCTTCAAAACCAAATTGACTCAGCTGGTCAGTTGGTGCCACCTTCTCGGGATGACTGCTTGCCTGCTCAGGTCTTGGTAACTTGCTCATGTTTGTATTAAATTCTCCTCATTGGTTTTCACTGAAGTCTATGGTCTTGGTGCCCCATGTCCCTGTCCCCGCCGGTCAAGATTTGGGGAGACAATAGGGCTTGCAGGCACATGTTGTTCAGACCACCAGTCACTGAAGGGAGTGTGGGTGTGGATATCTTAGGACTCCTATGCCCTCACCTCACAGAGAAGCTGTGGGAGAATCTGGCAGATAGATTGTGCAACATCTTATGGTGGCCATCCCAGCCTGTCTTCCTATGGAAACAGACTCCACAACACTTGTTCAGGGAAGAAGCCCACCAGGAGGTGACAGTGAGCAGTCACTGTTGCCCCGGGACAGAGACTGGGTTGCAAGTTTCAGTTCCTGTCTGATGAAACAGCCCAAAAGCAGCTTGAAGACAAACTCAAGGCCAGAGTGAGGAAGCTGCTGACTGGCTAGCTCTGGCTTCTGCTCAGTCCAGGCCCACCTGCCTAGGAATGGTCCACAATGTGGACTCTTGCTGTCAATCATCAATCAAAATGCCCTGGAGACATGGCCATGGGCATGATGTGGTGAGCCCTGAGTAGAAATGACTCTCAGCTGTGTGGATCTGATAGTTGGAAATAAGACAGACCCTCCTATGCCCAGGGTTTTCTGAATCAAGTTTACCAGTCCCAGGATTATAGGCTCTGGCCTGGGAGTGTAGGGATGGTTCTGAAGCTAAGATCTTGTTCCCAAATTGGTTCTTGGTCTATCAATAAAGATGCCCTGGGCCAATTGCTGGGCGGAGGAATAGGTGGGACTTCCGGGTCCCCACAGGCAAGCTCGCAGTTGAAAGGAGAGGAAAAGGAGTTTTCACCATGCTTCAGAGGGAGAAAAGTCAACTGGCCATGTGAGATCTCTGGCCGAGTACCCAGGCTGCTTCTACAGGTTGGGGGTTGGGGCTGTTGATCTTGGACTGAAGTTGAGTGCAGATTTAGGGTGCTGAGCTGGGCATACTGGTAGGGGCACGCTAGCTTTTTGGCACCCAGCAGTTGAGCCAAAAAGACAGGTTAAAATTGAACAACTGTGTGTGTCTGTGTTTTCCATCCACAGATCCAATACTCTCTGGGCAGGGGCTGGTAGCCTGTTTTGTTCCCAGAATTTAGGCAGAGTAGCAAAAGCTACTCACTGTATGGGAGCATGACAAATAGGATGTGACTGGTGTGAGCTAAGAAACTGTTCACTGACCAGACAACCCCTACCACACTGAGAATCATCAGCTTGTCCCTGGGTCTCTTCTGTGCACTCTAAGACAATGTCACTCAATGGCCCAGGTTCTCAGGGCTCTTCTCTAACATTGTGTGGGACCTCGCATAGTATTTGCAAATCATTTTCTAGGTTCTCATGTAGCCTAGGCTGTCTAACTATGTAACCAGAAGTGATCTTAAATTCTAATCTTTCTGTCTCCACCTCCCAGGGCTTGTGATGACAGGCAAGTGCATGCCTGTTTTACAGTGCTGGGCACAGAGCCCAGGGCTTCCTGTGCTCAAGGCAGGCATTCCAACAACCAAGTGCCTCAGCCCCTTCTAGCAGGCCTCTGTTTCTTGGTTGGTTTGGAGTGCCCATGTTGGCTGAGCAGGGTACACTTGTTCTGGGAGAAAAAAAACAAACTCTTGAGTAAAGACAGCCTGGCCTTCTGCATATGTCTGTCCCCAACAGTTTTAGTATGTGGGTGAGCTACTATACATGTGGAGGTAAGAGGACAATCTCAGGGAGTCCCTCTTCCACCACGTGCATCCCCAAGATTGAATTCAGCTTCCAGCGTGGTAGCAAGCACCTTTACCTACTAGGCCCACTGGCTGAGCCCCGACTGAGGTTTTGTTTAAAGGAGCTCAAGAACTCCAGCTGGTTCCGGAGATTCTGTGGGTTTTTTTTTTTTTTTTTTGATTTTTTAATGTTAATAAAATATTTTTTACAGAGACCAAAAAGTCAAAATAGTAAAACATCTCAACGCCATGCACTCATGAACACTCCCCGGGTATTTTGAACGTGTGTCCCAAGTCACGTGTTGACTGAGAATTGAGGGCATCTTGAAAGATGCTGAACTAACCGGGTGGACCTAAAAAATCCTCCAAAAATCAAAAACCAAAAAAAAACAAAACAAAACAAAACAAAACAAAACAAAAAAACAAAAAAAAAAAACCAAACAAACAAAACCAAAACCAAACCAAAAGCACAACGCTGGGACTCTACCTTTGCAGTCACATGCTAAGGAAAGGCGAGGGGGCTCCCTGGGCTGCACGGCAGGGGCTGGGTCAGGAACCTTCTGGGGTGCAGGGGACCCTTGCTTGTCACCAGTGTCACCCAGACCCAACAGCTCAGCCAAATTCGCTTTTTAAAACAATAAAATGCAAAGAGGAGAGGGAGGTGGGTCTGCAGAGCCAGCTTTGGTCCTGAAAGATGCTGGGGTAAGGCTGGGGTGGGCGGAGTCAGGCCGACCCTGCCCCTTGTCCCACCCCCAGCAGGGCTGCCCTTGGGACCTGAGAGGTCTGCGGTCCAGGCTGAGAGAGGTCCCCCGGAGCTCTGGGTGCACTTGATTTTTTGCATGTCTGATGGGGCAAGTGAGGCAACAGGCCTGGGGTCTGAGACGGACTGGGGTGCAGAGGGCGACCCTTCAAGCGCTGACTCACCCAAACATGGTGAGCTGATTGCAGGGCCTTTTTAATTTTTCAGTGTTGGGAAAGGAATCTAGAACAATGCATGATTGGCAGGTGCTGAGCCATGCCCTAGCCCCATAACTGAGGAATTCTAGGTAGGGTATAGATGAGCCTGGACCCCGGATCTTTCCACCTGCTCTTCCTCCTCCCCTCTTCTGCCCACACTGCAGCCCCCCTCACCCCTTGTCTGCCTCTCTCAGTCCTGCCTCTACTGTGGGTGGGACTGTGGCTCTTTCCAGCCTGCTGAAGGCCAGACTAACCACTCTCCAACCATACTTGACCTGTGGAGCTGCACCCCAGTATGTTTTAATGCAGGCCTCTAGCAGCGAGGGCCCCGCCAGGGGAGGTGGTGAGAACTCAACCCGCCAGGCCCTGGAGTAACTTCCTTTTAGGACATTGCTCTATCTGGGGCTGTTCTGAGATCAGAGCTTAGCCCTCTGCTCTACTTCCATCTATTGTGTCCTGAGCTTAGTTTGGACACCTCCCACATAGGGGTATCTGTCAAGTCAGGAGAAATTGTAATGAAAAACGTGCATGTGAATTGGGGTCACATGCAGACCCCTCAGCCCCTCTCAACACATAATTCAAGTCAGCGCGACCTTCCTTCAATGCCTGTGACCTGCTTATGCTGGGGAAGCTTGGGGCTCCTGTGAAGCCTCAGCCAGGAATTTAGTTGAAACAGAGCCAGGCAAAGACACCTCAGTCTCATGACATCAGGGCCAAATCAGAAAAGGGAAAGAATACTGGGGAGTTCCTTGAGAATTATTTTGTAGGGGGTTGGGGAGGGTGGGTTGTAATGGGTGCTGAGGGATGAATAGGAGGTCTCTGGATAAATAAAAGGAAATTTCAAACAGTCCTAGCCTGGGAGTCAGAACAATTTACTAGACAAACACTCCCATGTACTTCCTTCAACATTCTGGGGCTGGAACACACACACACACACACACACACACACACACATACACACACACACACACACATGCACGCATGCACACATACACGCACGCACACATGTGCAGAGGTCATTATAACTATCTTGGTTCTGTCAGTCACACAAACCCCCACATTCTTGCCAGCGATGTATAAACTTTCTATGATTGATCTCTGGTCAGACCACTTCCCCTTTAGCCATGTTTGATGCCCTAAAGTGTAAGTTACTCCCTCCTGAGCTTCAGTGTGGTCGGGATCGAGTCCCTTCTCAATATATGGAATGTAGCCTCTGAACTCCCTGTCCATGGATGATACCTGGATCCTGTGTAAGAGCCTGCATCCTACGCTGTCACTGCTTGTGACATTCAGGGGACATGCTGTGGTTCAAAGCCAATTAGAAAAGGGTCATCCCTTTATCACAAGCTCAGGACACTCAGAAATGCGCGTTCATATTCTCGCTCTCTCCCTCCTTCTGGTCTCTCTGTTATTTCCTGCCTGGATTTGGAGAGAAAAGACGGGATGGGGGCCCTTGGCTCTGGGACACCCCCTTCTTCTTGACTAGGCCTGTTTCGACTAAAGTCCCAGAAGGAAGGGCAAAGACAGGAACTTGTTTGGCAGCCTGAGGGTTCAATGGGGGACCCTGGCGTGGGGGGCCTTCGGGGAAGAATTGGGGAGATTCTAAATCGGGTATTTAGCAGCGATGGAGGCTGGGCCTTTCGTCGGAGCTCAGCCCACCGTGTGTGGCACGAGCAGGGTGTCGCCAGCTGCCAGTGGGCCCGCTGCCGTGGGCGGGGTTCGCGGGGAGGGGCGCCCGCAGCCCCAGGTGTGCGCCGAGGGCGCGTGTGCTTTTGAGAGCCCATCCCGCACTGTATTTTGCACAGACACCAGAGGCTACGACCCGGCCTCCCAGGCAGCCCTGCCCAGCCTATGCCCTGGGCACCGGACCCTCTATGGCTTTTCCAGGGGCAGGAGGCAAGGCCTCCCCAGCCAAGGCCACTGAGGTGCAGGGGCGTGGCCTCTGGCGAGGCGGTGGTCTACGGAAGGCGGGGCCTCATCCTTCCCCCGGGCCCCGCCCCGCCGCCAAAACGCGAGCTAGGGCGCAGGCGCGGCACCGCCCTCCTCGGCCGAGCGCGTGTCCGACTTGAGCTTGACGAACTCCTTGGCCACCTCGTCGTTGCTGCGCTGCGACAGGATGCGCAGCACGGTGAGCCCCGTGTCGTCCATGTGGATGCGGCGGCCGAGCGGCAGCCAGCACGCGGCGCTCCCGCGCTGGGCGAGCTCCCGCAGCTGCAGCACCGCCAGCCCCACCGTGCGGTCCTCGCGCGCGAAGCAGTAGTCCTTCACGCACACCTGCAGCTCGTAGCACTCGGGGCCCGCGTCGGCGCTCAGGGAGCTGTGGGCAAGAACAGGCTCAGCGAGAGGCCACCGTGAGCCCAGCCACCGGCCGCCACGCAGGGGGGCCACCAGCGAGCCGTTCCCACCACACCGCCGCTCACGGTTCCACGCTCCCCGGGGCGCTCCCCTAGAAAGCCCGCCACCTAGGCCACGCCCACTAGGAAACCCACAGCTCCCTGATCTGCCCAGCGCATCCCGTGGGGCAGAAGACTGAGCGAACCCCACAGCTGAGATCTCTACGACGCAGACCACACCTCCCTCCCGGCCCCGCCCACCCCTTCTTTCTCCCACCCCGGCCACGCCCACGCTCACTTCCTCCCCACCCTCCGGCCACGCCCACTCTTCCTCCCCACACTCCCTAGTCACGCCTCTTCCCGGGCCCCGCTGCACCCTGCCTTCTGCTCAGTTCTCTGGGGTCAGGCCACACCGGCCAGCCTCCTGTAGCCCCTGACTACCATCCCATCTCCCCAGTACCCACCTCTGCCGCGTGTGGCGGCCATCCCTACCCTGCACCACACTCCGAGCTACTCTACTCCGACTACTCTAAATGACAAAGTCTTTGGCTGGAGCCGGCCGGGTGTTCTCAGGGCCTCAACCCCTGTAACCTCACTCCCGCGCGTAGGATCCTCTCACCCATCTTCTTGTCTCTGCTACCCCTACCCCAAGCATATCGCCTCCGCAGGGACCTACCTATCTGAGAAAGGGACCGTGACCCCGAAGTCTCCCCCTTTGCACCTTGGCTATGGCTGTGCCCACCACCCCTGGGCACCAGTGGCCCCCGCTGGTCCCGAGGTTCATCTGAGGGCGTCCCCACCCGACTCACAACTGGAAGCTCTCGTTATACTTGGGCGCCCAACTGTTGTTTTTGGATTTGGTGGCGAACTTGCGTTTCTTGTCGCTGAGCTGAGGTCCCACAATGTTGACCTCGATGAACGGACGGAAGATGCCAGAAGTCTGCCACTTGAGGTCATTGGCGGCCACCACTGTTGGGGTAGAAGGGGAGTCTAGTGAGGTTCCCCGTGTGACAGAACAACTCTCTGGTTTTCCAGGTCAGGAAGAGACTCCATTGCCCCAGTAAGCCTCTCTGACAGGAGACCGGGAAAGAGGGACTAAGTCCTGGGAGCCTGTTGGGATTCCCGGATGCAGCCAAGCCTGATGTGGATTCATCTCAGGATTTTTCCATTTTCCAAGGCACCAAAGAAAAACAAATTCCCTGCCCCCGAGCTTCAGTGAGTCTGAATTTGGCCCCTTCCCTCATCGGGCCACTCACCCTTCACTGTGACCTTCTGCTCCCCAGTTCCCGGATGCGTGAACAGCTCCACATGGACAGACACTTCACCTACAGGGTCTTCCACACCCGAGCCTGGGTGGGACAGGGGAGAGGCCTGATATGAACTAGGTCCTTCCCTACCCACCAGGAACACCTTTAGTCACCTCCTCTACCCTGTGCTGGCAGCTACAGGTCACAGAGGCACTGAGGGGAGGGGATGGCAGTCCTAAGTTATGGGGTTTCCGCTGCCTCCATGTGTGACTTGACACAGGTCTCTTAACCTCCCTGAGCCGAGTGCATCTGTCTCCTTTTCTCCTGGGCTTCCCCTGCCTCCTGACCCTGCTTCAATGATTCTCTCCAGCTGTCAGTGCTGCCAACTCTTCCTGGCTTTCTCCCACTCTCCTCGAGATCAGAAAAGTCCTGACCGCGTTGCTTTCAAAATTTCTCTGGAATCTACCCATGTGCCTGCACAGACCTGGCCCAGCTCCCGCCCTGACACCCTGGGCTAGTAGCTTCCCGGATTTGGTTCATCTCCCTCTCAGTCAATACAATAGTAAAAAATGGTCTAGCAGGCCCCATCCCTCCTGTGCTCAAGAGCCTCCAGTGGCTTCCATATCAGACTCCAAGGAAGCACTTCTGTCTTCTTGCCAGGTCCCTCCCTTAGAGTCCCGTGCCCCACCCACAGGCTCCTCCCCAGTCTTCTGACATCTCCTGGAACTCCCCGCCCCCTGACATGACAGCTTCTGTCGCCCCTGTCCTGACTCCAGATCTACTGGCAAACTTCAGTTCCCACTGAGCAGCTCTTCAAACGCTGCTGTGACTCAGAGAGGGCCAGAGAGCTACAATGGTCCACACAGGGCATTTCCTGCAGCGATTGCCCTCTGCATGGTCATGTGACCCAGGCTGGGTTAATAGAAACTCGGTCCCTAATTTTTATTGTAAACAGGCTACAAAAGTCTCCAAGGATACCAATTGACTGATGGCATTGGAATCTGGATCCGGGTATTCCTGATGACAACAAACCCTAATATTAGTTTCCTAGTCAACTAATTTGTCTGTCTGTGTGGTAGGCATGTGCATGGCTCCTCCCAGTCACCATTAAGTATCATGATGGTTGTGCTGGGAACCTATGAGGGGTCAGCTTAAAAACTACTGCTTTAACCATCCATACCTGTGAATCAAAAGCACATCCACAGGGCCTGTGAACCTGTGGCCACCAGCACCTCACCAACCGCCCTAACCCCCCGACCCCCTGTCCCCAGGCAGCTCTCCACTCCCAGGGCACCCCATGCACGGGCATGGCAAGGAAGAGAATGTGGAAGGCAAGGTGATCATCAGAGGTCATCCAGGTTCCCTGTGCCGGACAGGAAGTGATGGGGATCAGGGAACAGGGGGGCCAGGAGATTCCTGCGCTCATGAAGAGGGGCACATGGCCCCAGCACTGTCCACCCCAGGCGGCCACCCATATCATCTCAGATACCTCCCCAGTCACATGCTCAGCCCCCTCCCCCCAGGCCAATGCTACAGCAAGCTCAGTCCGGGCCAGAGGTGGGGTGCTGGGGAGTTAGACATGGTGGGTTATGTAAAAGGTCAGATCAAGGCCCAGGCTAGTAAGAAGTGAGGAGGGGGCGGTGCCGGCCCCCACCCCAGGTTTGCTGGCTCCACCAGGAAGGGGCTGTCACACATGCCACCCTCCCACCATAACCGGAGTCCCTTGTGGGGAAAGAGGCTGGCTGCCTTGACCCTCAGCCATAGGAAACCTCAGGTGCCTGGGGGAAGGTTGGACAGGATGCAAGTTCTTTTTGGATGGAGGTGGGCGTTTGGCCAAGATTGGTGGGAACACATGATCCCCCTACCCCAGCCTCCCAAGTACAGGGACCACAGGCCTATGCCATCAGGCACACCTGGAAATGTCCATCTTGACTATCCCTGTTTTCCAGGTGACAGGACAGTAGGGGAGGAGGCTGCAGAATGACTGACCTAGGATCTGAACACACTTCATTGTTTCCTTTTCTGCGCTTTTCTGGGAATGGAAGCCACAGGCCCAGCCTGGGGTGCGTGTAGCTTGGGAGAAAGGGATGGGGACTCCTTCCCTGGGTGGAGCCAGCAAGCCGCCCTTCCCCATGTGCGAGGACGTGGCGCCCCCGTGTAGGAAGGCCGGGGTCTTACTAGCCGGGCAGGGGGAAGGGCGCAGGCACCGGGCACCGCGTGCGGGTGGCGGGCGGCGCAGGCACGTACCCATCTCAGGACAAACGTCTTCACTAAGGGTAAACCTAGTCCCCTTTCCACCATGGACTGACCAGGATGGACAGGGTGGGAGGAGGAGAGGAGGGAGGTGTGTATGTGGCAGGGGCGGGGGAAGGCGCAGAAAGGGGGCAGCGAGTGACAGGAAGAACAAGAGAGCATGAGATAGAGATAGAGATAGAGAGAGAGAGAGACAGAGAGAGAGAGGGAGAGAGAGAGAGAGAGAAGGGGAGAGAGAAAGAAACGTCAGTGCAGACGGACGGACAGACAGACAGCCTCCCACTCCGGGAACACTAGGGACACCAAAAGCAACAAGAACAGGAGGGGAAACTGAGGCTTGGGCTCCACCCGTTGTGCGGGGATGGGGCCATGGATAACAACCTTCCTCGTTCCACCACGAGAACAAAGCCTGAGGTCAACAACCCTGCCCAGCTGGCACCTTTGGGGAAACTCAGAATGGGGGGTCCCCAAAGAGAGAGATGCTAGGACCTTGGACCCTGTTGCCTCAGTTGCTGCACGAGAGCTCAGAGGGACGGGGACAGAAGCAACACAGACAGACAGAGGGGTCCGGGGAGATCTGAGGCCCAGCGCCTCCCAGGTCCCCACACCTCCCAGGGCCAGGTCCTTGAGCCTCTTAGACCTGTCAATCATTCCACATTTCTGACACAGTGCAGAGGCCCCGCCCCTAAGGAGGAAGCCGCGCCTTGATTCCATGACATCAGATTTCACCTGGAGCTGTCAATCATTTCTTATTCTAAGGGTACCAACAGAAGTCCTGCCTCAGAGCCGACAACCAGGTCCCACCCGTCAATGAGTCACTCCGTTGCCTTGGAAGCTTTACATTCCTGGCTTCTGGAGTCAGTGAGGTCCCCTCCAGCGGCTGTCCATCACCCCTTGCTTCTTTGTACTGAAAGAATCGCCTGTGGTGCCTAATTGTCGGATGCCCCGCCCCCATTGAGGTCTGTCAGTCATTCAGGGGAGGAGCCCGCGGTTGGGCGGGGAGACTGGCTGGCCTGGGAGGAAAGCGCCAGATTTCCTTACCCTGTGCTGACTGCGTCTGCACGAAGGTTTTGATGAGCAGGTCGGTGGCCTGCGTGTAGAGCGACAAGGCGTAGCGCAGGGACTGGAGGTCTGGGCTCTTCTCCAGGAAGGTCTTCTTGAGGCCCACGCCCCCCGCGTGGAAGTATTGCTGAGGGTGGACACAGTGAGGCTGCAGATGGCTCGCAGCACCACTGCTAACAAGCACCTCTCACCCTCCCCGTCTTCACCAGGCCACAGCTGCCCCAGGACCTTGGTATTTACTGTGTGCACTGGTGGAGAGTCCCTCTCTGCTCGCTGTCCACATACTTTGTAAATTCCTATGCATTCCTCAAATTCCATTTCCCTGCGCTCTCTCTTAAAGCCCTCTGTGGCCCTGCTTACCTTGATGGTGTCCAGGGCCAGTTCAACCACAGCGCACTGCTTCGGGGTCAAGCTCTTGGCTTCTTCTCGCACCATGTGATCCTGTGGGGATGGCGGGGAGAGGTCAGGCAGGGAAAGCTTTGACCCTGGGAGTCTTCACCTTCCGTGCTGTATCCACACAGATCAAGCGATCTGTATCCTGGATCCAGCTGAAGCCGAGCACCTCTATCCATTAAACTCAAGAACATTCTAAGTGAGGTTCGGGTCCGGGAGCAGGGATGTTTGTCTCTCGACCTGTCCCTAGCCTTTCTCCTGAGATCTTCTGCCCCCTCACCTTAAGTTTGGACAACTGGCCCAGCTCCTTGGCAGCGTTGAAGATCATCTGTGTCCCCTGTGGAAAACAGCAGGTGGCTCCGGTAAGGATGTGCGTTTTCTAAATGGTTCCCCCAGTCGCCACCTTGGTTCCTGTCCAAAGGTTCAAGCAATGCTTGAGTCCCACGGACAGAGGGATAGGAACCCCCAGTGAGATCAAGGGGCACATGGCACCTTGTTGCAGGAGAAGCCCAGTTCTCTGGGGACACTGTCCACCCTCTTATAGCCACCAATGGCCTCAACAACTGGAAGACATAAGAGGAACAGGCACGTGGCAGCCTGCCCATGTGTGGTGTGGTGAAGGAGGACAGAGATGGGCTTGTTAATGGCAATGGATCCTGGGCATTCAGGGACCCACACTGGGGGAATTTCCTTCCCCCTCGACACCCCTTCTGGGGGATTCTTTGCGCCTCAGGAAGACTCCTCGCGTACTGGCATCTGCATATACTCCCCCTCTTCCCAAGATGCCCACCAGGTTCCAACTATGGCTATGCAGAGCCTGGCAGGCCTTGGTGAAAACTCCAGCTGGGCTATGCAGCCCTGGATAGGTGACTCAAGCCCTCTGAAAGTGCTACCCCTTTAGATGGTGGTCACAGCCACCCTGTGGCCTTGAAAGGATGTGTAATTCCTTGATGACTTGTTTTCTGTCTTGGTCTCATCACAGGTAATGCCTGGCAGACTGGGTCCCAGCCTGAGATCCTCCACTGAGCTGCAAGACCTCAGGCCTAGCCTTCTCTGGGCCTGGTATCTCCATGCTAATTAGCGACTTGTGGGAGGGAGGGCTGGCTCCTCCAGCTAAGATGGCCCAAGGCTATCTGGTTGGGCTATTTAGTGGGAGAAGGTTGGAGACACCACCTGTCTTTGTGACTTCAGGCCGTCTGTCACTCTGTGTGCTATTAGGTCCTGCTGGGGATGGAAACCAGGACCTCACACACATCAGGACAGAAGCCACAGTGTGGCCCTGTGAGTGCTCAGCAAGCTCTCTTCTGCTGCACCATACACATCGCAGCCCTGTGGTCTTAGGGTTCCCTGAGGCTGAAAGCCAGAGTTACCAGAGCCCACCTGTCTGGGCCTCAGTTTCCCTTGTTGCACCCACCTGTGCTCCAGTCCAAAGCAGGGGCCCTCCTGAGCACCCTCCATGCCTCCCACTGCCCTTCCCTACCCACCAACAAGCAAGCCAGACAGACAGAGGAAGAAGAAATAACAGACAGGGCCACAGGACGCCCCCAACGGCACGGACCACAGAGAGGAAGGGGCAGGGAGGAAAAGGGATGGGGTGGGAGCCAGACAGACAGTGAGAGGCCAGGCTTACGTCTGAGTGGCTTGGCAGTTTCACCCTGCCCTGTGGAGAGAACCAGGCGGAGGTCAGAGTTCTGATGTGTGTTGGGAGGATACTCAGTGGGACTTCCCTACCCCTTGAAATCACAGGGTGAGCTCCCCCCAGTCACTGAAGTGGATACTAGCTCCTCCCAGCTGAGGCATCTACCTTTGTCTCTGAGTGTAGACTTCTTGACCACTGCACATATTGGGGCTATAACCCCGACTACAGGAGAAGGCAAGGAGAGAGAGGGCTCCACGTCTCTGCACCACCCCCCACATGCCTCAAGCCAGTGTTGGGGAGGCCTGAAATACCCTGATTAGTTCTACAAGCTCCAAGTGGCTTCACACACACACACACACACACACACACACTCACACACATACACACACACTCACACATACACACACACTCACACATACACACACACTCACACACACACATACACACACATTCACACATACACACACACACTCACACATACACACAAACACTCACACACATACACACATACATACATGCACACACATAAGCACACATGCTTACATGTACACACAGACATCCTTGCACACACAAACATTCACACACAGGAGAACACGTGCATGAACACACACACATATGCATGCATACACAGACACACACATGCATGCACAGAAACAAATGCTTGCACACTCAGACACACGCACCCCTGGCAGACACACACATACAGGCAAGCACACATATGCACACAGATACACACTCTAGACCTGCAGACAGATTCTGCAGACATTTAAAATAATAATAATAATAAAAAAATGATCAATTCACACATTCAAGAACCTCTCAGGCCAGAACACACAACATGCTTTGTATGACCACATGCAAACTCACACATCTTTGACCACACCTCCTGGAGAGCTGATGGGGAGTGGAAATACCCTATGCTCCAGTCATGACACTAAGACCCATTCAGGGCATGGAGAGGCCCTGATACATTCATTCTGTGCAATCAAGTTTGCAATCAAGTTCGCAATCAATCAACTGCCCACATTTGGTCACAGCCCTAGCTCCTTACAATAAACATTCATTAAAGCAACGAGAATCCACGTCTCAGTCAGTGCAGGGCCATCCAGGATGTGGTCCTTGGAGGAAACCACAGCTATCAGCTGAGTCTGGGGCTGAGGGATGGAAGGGCTGTGCACACACTCCCCCTGCACCCCCACCTCCAGAAAAGGATCTGAGCTCTGACTTTCAGTTCCTAGGGACCAGATCAAGATCCGCCTCCCACTGTGGCATCAGCTGACCTTCCTACCCAGATAGGAACCACAGGAGCACTCACGCCCGGACACCCGGACCCGGCAAGCCGAAGCCCTCATTACCTTTTCTAGGCCCTTGCCATGTTTTCTCAAGAGGGTGCCCTGCAGAAACAATGTCATATGGAGGTCAGGACACAGGAGAATCAGTCTCCCATGTGGGGACAGTGGGGCTGCACTGACTAAGTGTTGGGGAATGCTGGGGAATGTGGAGGCTCACTCCGAAGAGACAGAGGAGGGAGAGGAAGGAGAAGAGAAGGTGTATGATCCAGAGAGAGAAAAGGGGGAGGAGGTGAAGGGGAGGAGTGAAAAGGAAGGCAGGGGAGAAGCTAGAAAACAAGAGGGAGGGAGGATGGGGAAGAGGGAAGAGAAGGAAGAGACAGACATGGGGGGTGGTGTGGAGAAATCCAGGAAGGGGAGGAAGAGAAAGGATGGGAAGGGAGACGAAAGGTAAAAGAAGGGGACTGGGGAGAAAGAGGAGGAGAAAAGAGTGCCAGGGCCAGAGACAGCAAGACCCCAAGGTAAACGACACTGTCAAAATATAAGCCATTTATATTTGGTGTACAAAGAAACCTGCTGGATCCCAGATTAACAGAAGCATCCCCACTCTGCACTGAGGCAGATCCAAACTGAAGCCATCTCTAAGCTATGGCCTAAGCCCTCTGGGATGGTGAGTTTGGGACAAAGTGAAATGTCATGGTGGCCTCACCTGACCCACAGAGAGTTGTTGGATGGTTTTACTGAGGGGTTTATGGGTCAGGGGCAAACGTTTGGATGCCATGATTGCTTCTTTTCACTCGGGCAGAGAGCTCTGGTATGAAATCTCAATTCTTTCCCGTTCCCAGAAACCAAGGTTGGAAGTTTCTCCCAGGTCGTGGTCTGGACAAAGTGGTGACACCCAGACTGCCTACACATCCTCCAGGTCTCCCAGCTGGGCCTCCACATATGTTGGTGCGTGTGTGTGCACTAGAGGAGTCAGGGGGTTGCACTGAGCAGGCCACATGGTAGATACTTGCATGTGAGAGGGAGGACCCCACCCCCCTCTTTCTACCCATGAGACTGAGTGGGTTTCCATCCAAAGGACAGGGACAGGATTCGACAGGAAGGAGTATGCTGACAGTGTGGATGCAGGTCGGCCCTGCTTTTGAGTCTGGGAGGGGTGGAGCCTCCAAGCCCCACCCCTCTTGATGCCCCACCCACCAGCACACAGATACAAAGTCAAGATGAGGGGAGGAGGGGGCACTGGGAGGGTGGGGGCGGCCCCAGTCCAAACACACAGTGAACGAAAAAAGACGATGGACAGACAGACGGACAAACGGGTCTCTACTTACAATCATCTGCCAGCCGGAATGGGGGCAGGGTGGGGAGAGGGGAATAAGTCACTGTGAGTGGCTCCGGGCAGACACTGAGGCGATGTCGCCCCACCCCAGCCCTGGCCTTGCCCAGAGGACTGGTCCTGAGTACCCAGCTACAGGCACCTGGCTGAGGCCTCTCCACCCTCCTCCATGGGAGTGTCCACCCCCTGGGAATCCTGCTGCCAGCCCTGGGTCCTCAGCCTGTGTTATCAGTGTTTTATGTGCAGTCACATCTGGCTCTTCATCTCAGATATTCCCAAACTCCTCACTGGATGTTAGGGGAGACACTGGGCTTGAGATAGCTTTGGGCTCTGGCTTTCCAATTGTCCCCAGTGTTCACCCTTGGTTACATCTGAGTGAGCTCGCTGAACCCCAGTGTCATTGTCCTGACCCCCATCTTGGAGCCACCACATTCCCTGGGCTTCCCTCAGAGATGGCCAAGTGTCCTGGGACTGGAGTCTCACCGTCTGGTCTGTGAGTGGCGGCAGGACGATGGTCCTCTCCATGGTGTTCATCACCAGCTTCCAGAGCTCCTTCAGCACCCGCTTCAGAACTGTCTTCTCACAGATTTTGGCAAACAGGGTGAGGCTGGGAGGTGAGACTGAGGTCAGAGAGAGGGGCCACCACCCTCTGTGCACGAGCTTGGCCCTACAGGGTGAGCACTGCATGGTATGTAAAGGGAAGGCAGACAGTGGGGCTCTTGGGAAAATGCCTGGGCCACATGGTGAAGGCAGGTGGCTACAGAGAGCTTAGGGCACACATGGCAGGATATTCAAATATGAACGAACACCGTGTGCAGTCAAGTGAAATGGGAGGCGTGGAGACCATGACACACAGGGGCTGAGGTTATGGCCAAGGACAAGACAATTCCTGATGACTTAGGTGACTTGAAGAGAGGGACAATCTGCTGGCATGGGCTTTCCAGCTGACCCCTCACCTACCAACCTTATCCCCAAGTTCAACACCACTATCCTCCAAACCACCCAGTTATCAGTGCACCATCCATCCACCCACTACCCACCCACCACAAATCCATCCACTCACCCACCATTCATCCATCCACCCATCTATCTACTATCAATCCATCATCCATCCATCCACCCATCCACCCACGCATCCACCCTTCCACCCATCCACTCACCTACCCATCAATCTAACCATCCATCCATCCATCCATCCATCCATCCACCCACACATCCACCTACCCACCCATCTACTCACCCATCCATCTACCCACCCACCCACCCACTCATCCATCCACACATCCATCCATCCATCTATTCATCCATCCACCCATCCATCCATCTATCCCATCCATCCATCCATTCACCCACCTACCCACTCATCCATCCACACATCCATCTACTCACCTACCCATCCACTCATCCATCCATCCACCCACCCACTTGTTCATCTATCTACCCACCCATCCATCCATCTACTCATCCATCCATGCACCCATCCACCCACCTACACATCCACCTACCCACCCATCTACTCACCTACCCATCCATCTACCCATCCACCCACACATCCATCCACCCACCCACCCATCCATCCACTCACTCACCCACCCACCCATCCATCCATCCACTCACCCACCCACCCACCCACCCACCCATCCATCCATCCACTCACCCACCCACCATTATCCACATATCCATCCACCTACCCACCTACTCATCCATCCATCCATCCACCCATCCACTCATCCACCCACTCATCCACCTACCCATCCACACATCCACCCACCCACCCATCCACTCACCCACCTTCCAAGGACTTGTCCACCATATTTTAAACATCTGCCCTCTATCCACCCTTGTAAGTATTTTGTGACCCAGCCCACCTCATGTGCATGCCATTGGTCTATCATGCCACCCTTCATGCACAGGACCAGCAGCAGGCACCCATGCACCCGGCCTTCTTCCCCTTACCCCCTCCTCCACACCCGCTGCTCCTCTCCACCCTCACTTGCTGTCCTCCACATCCGCTGCTCCTCTCCACCCTCACTTGCTGTCCTCCACACCCGCTGCTCCTCTCCACCCTCACTTGCTGTCCTCCACACCCGCTGCTCCTCTCCACCCTCACTTGCTGTCCAGAAGATCCATGATGGGCTGCAACACATTGTCGGCGTCCTGGGCCACACTGCTGCAGGCACTGGCGGGCACGTTGCCTGTGCCCTTCACCTGGCTCAGGATGTCACCCATCTGTCTGACACACTCCTCAATGTGTGGTTGGAAGCTGTGGACACAGCAGAAAGGCACTCAGCCCAGGTTCTGTGTCCCAGAGGGTAAGGCCACTCAAATGAGGATCTGTGGCCTGGGTCCCCAGCACTTGGAGGCAATGGCACCAATGAGCCCAGATGGTGGACATTCTCGCCTGACTCCCTATGGGACTGTTCTCCCAGGAGAATTCTCCTTCTCTTCTAATCCACTGAGGCTGGAACTGGTTAAGTGACTCACAGGTACCCCTATGTCTGAGTCTGCCCCTGGCATGAGCCAAACATCAGAAGCCCAAGGCTCTGGGTCTTCCCTGCTCACATGTCCTCATCCCGGAGATGCCACCCACCTGGTGGCAAACACATGGCTGAGTTCATCCAGGACATTGTTGAGTTTCACCTGCAGCTCCTTCAGGGTGCCACTGGCCTCGGCGTCCAGCTGAGGGGGACAAGGTTGTTAACACCCTGTCTTCTCATGCCCCTAGGAAAGTATCTAATGGGCTGGGGAAGGCAACTGAGGCACAGGCAGCCAGGCCTCCCTGGTAGGACTGCAGTCTCAGGAGTGGGGTGATGGGGCAAGACCCTCCGAAACTCATCCTGGTGCCTACCTCCTTCCCACCCATCGCCTCAAACATCTTCTCCAGCTGCACCCGTAGCTGCTGCGTGTTGTTCATAAGGATGCAGGGCTGGGAAGAGCAAACATTAGGCTGGCAACTTCCCACTGCCTCTTGGAGCTCGGGGAATGGGGGTCTCCTAGGGATGGGAGGCAATAGCCCTGGACATGCATGGACTGAGGAAAGGGTTGCTTGGATCAAATGGAGCAGGCCTGCAGCAATATCCCCCTGGGGTAGGAAGGCCAAGAAGGGTCAGAGAGGAGTCCTCAGAATTCTCCTGCCTCTGCTGAAGCTACACCCTGGACGTGACCCTTGACACCTGGGGAAGCATAGCTGTACCCTCATGTGCACTCATTGGACTCCCCCAGACTCACAGGCTCAGTCACACAGACATGAACACACTCATGACCCAGGCCTCAACACAGCTGTACCAAACAGTTAGATACTTGGGCCCAGAGGCCCAGAGCTGTCACCCCAGCACTCGGAAGGTGGAGACAGGAGGCCAGAGAGCTACATAGCCAGTTTGAAGCTACATAGCCAGTTTGAAGCTACCTGGGCCATGTAGCTAAGTGGCACTGAGTCTGTGATGCATAGCAAGTTCAAGGCCAGTTTGGGTTACACATTGGATTAAAGGCCATCTTGATCTACATAGCAAGATTGAGGCTAACCTGGGCTACATGGGAACCTCAAAGCCAGTCTGGGCTTCATTTTGAGAGCTTGGCTCAAAATCCCAAACAAACAAGTAACCACCACCAACAACAACAAACCCCACACAACCAGACACAACCAGACAGACAGACAGGCAACAGATCAACACAATCCACACAATCACACACGATCTTGCAGATTCATGTCCCTTCAGTGGAGTTTGTTGTGTCAAGCCTCATGTCAGAGCCTGGGACCTTGGACCCTACGGGAAGCTGGGTGGGGCCAGGAGGGATGGGGCTGGGAGAGGGCAGGGTGGGCGCCCCCAGGTCACCACTTTCTCCTTCTCCTTGGAGCAGTAGGAGGCGAAGTCCTTGGAGACGATGTCTGCGTACTGGAGAAGCACATTGCTAATGGTCTGAGGATAGAGAGAGGAGAGAGAGGGCTGCAGCCTCCGGGACCCTGGCTGCCACCACCATCCACTGCAGACATTATGGTGACTGTGCTGCACAGTGTGTGGGCTGAACATCAGGATGACTGTCCATCCCAGACGACCACTAGGACCCAGAGGAGACCCCCGCCCCATGAAAGAATTGTTTTCTGTACACTATTTTTTTTTTTAAACGAGGTCTTGCTGTGTAGCTGAAGCCTTCCCAGAGCAAGGATTAAATAGAAGCCCCACCATGCCCCATGTGCCCTCCTCCTCGGCTTTGAAGGAACCAACCATGGTATTAAGCCCCTAAACCCACATGGAATCTAGATGCTGGTGTTAAATCCCAGCTGAATGGCCACCCAGTGAAACTCACCCAGAGCCAGCTGTGCCTGTGTGAGCCCCCAACACTGGAGAGTCACACAGAACCCAACCTGCAGCTCCAAGGCTGCGCGACCCAGAACACCCACCTCCCCAACATTTTGATTCCTTGGAGTTGATAATTGCCTTTGTTTTCTACATTTGTCTACTTATGCTTTGTTTTATTTAACTTTTCTTTGAGCAGTGCTGGGAATGAGCCCCTGGGCCTCATACATACCAGGCAAGTTCTCCACGCTCAGTCTCTCTCTCTCATCTCCCACCTCCCCAACAGACACTTTAAAAATTTAAATAATTTGTGTGTGGGGTGGGGTGGGTGGGTGTGAGCGTGTGTGCCTGTGTAAGACAGACGACAGGCTTGTAGGAGTCAGCTCTCTCCTTCATTCTATGAATCCTGGGGACTGAACTCAGGTCTTCAGGCTTGGTAGCAAGCACCTGCACTCACTGAGCCATCTCACTAACCCTCCTCAACCTTTTATTCTAGAGTGACCAGGAAAGTCTCACTTTGTCCTTTCGGCTTTTCTTTCTGAGGTGCTGGGAATGACACCAGGGCCTTGGACACATCGGATCACAGCTTCCCCACTAGAATGCCTCCTATTCCTTCAACTTCCATACTGACTCTAACTTCCCCCGTGTGCAGCTCATCTCCAGCCCTGAAGCAACCTGACTCCATCTTCAGTGGCATGGCTCTCCACCTCTGTCATCCAGCCGAATTCCATGCCTAGCCTCAACCCTGCCCCATCTCGCCTCACCCATCTCAGGTCGCACCTTGGCAAAACGCCGCATGTAATGGCCCACAATCTGGGGGTCAGGACATTCCAGCTTCTTGATGATCTCGAAGCTCTGGTTGAGC
The DNA here is from genome assembly GCF_008632895.1 of Mastomys coucha. Lineage (NCBI taxonomy): Eukaryota > Metazoa > Chordata > Mammalia > Rodentia > Muridae > Mastomys > Mastomys coucha. The sequence continues at coordinate 210,512,194 of NW_022196905.1, forward strand.
TGGGAGAAGACATCCACTACCGAGCAAGAGAACAGGGCATGCTCCGAGGTCTGCTGGAACTGCAGGGAGAACACCGAGACAGGCTGGGCCGTGGCATCACTCCTTGAGGGCCCAGGCCACAGGAGGGTAGAGGCCTTGGGCTGGAATGATGACCCCACATCCCATGATCACTGAATGTGTGGAGGAGGTACCCACAAGCAGGACAGGACAGTGGACACCTGCGGTCCCTGGCCACCACCCACGGCCTCCTCACCCCGTCCTTCTTGTCCCGCTCGAGAGCACCATGCAGGAAGTCCCGGGACACCTCCTCATTCTCATCTAACCACTGGATGACGAAGGGCTCAAACCACCTGGAAAGGAACAGATCAGCTGGCATACCCCTGTGGACTCTGTTGCCTGCTCTGCCCACCTCACCCACTGTCTGCTGGGCCTGCTTCCGACCTGGTACTGGGGTACAGGTTTCAATCCCAGCTCTTGGACATGGTGACCTGAGCTCTGTCCCCAGCACTATCCCCCAATGGGTTTGTCACTCAGTTTGGTTAGAGTTTCTTTAAGATAGTTGTTTAAATACAGGGTTGATGTAGCCCAGGCTACCCTCATACTCACTAGGGACCCAAGGATGACTCTGAAGAGGGATGAGGATGAGAAGGAGTAGCTTCAGTTTGGTTAGAGTTTCTTAATTACTTAAATATGGGGTCAATATAGCCCAGGCTACCCTCAAACTCACTAGGTACCTAAGGATAACTCTGAAAAGGTAAGAGGATAAAGAGGAGAAGGAAGGAGGAGGAGCAAGGAGAAGAAGGGAGGAGGGGGAAGAAGAGGAAGGAGTAGACTGGAGGCGGAGGAGGGAGCTTTCAGCTTTCACAGGCCGAAAATACTTTAATCACGGCTTTTGTTTCAGTATGGTGGCTTCCTTCTTGCCCTGACCCTCTGAACCATGTGATGGAGCTGCTTCCCCAGCACCAATGCGGTGCTGGGCTCACTGTCCTGAGCGCCAGGGAGTTGCTGACACCCATAGGCCCTGGAGTCCTCTTAGGTCTTGGTGACATTGGGGAACTTACGCTGGGTACTCCGGCACGCGGTCCTTGAAGGTGGGCAGCTCAGCCACGTACTCATTGTACAGCCACTTCACCTTGAAGTGCAGGTTCATGTAATCTGCGCTCTTACACAGTCGGTGTTTGTCGTGTTCTGCCAGGAGGCACAGAGGCTCAGCCAGGAGGGCTGGGGCCCAGTGCCCCAGTGCTGCTGCTACCCACCTGGGTTCAGAGACTCACCCTCCATGGCGTACTTCATGTCTTGGGCAAACAGGCTCCACATCACCTCAGCACTGATCTTCCCCACATTAAGCTCCTGGGGAAACCTGGGAAACAGATGGAAAGCTGATGCTAGGACAGAGTAGGGTGTCAGGACTTTCCTGTACCTACCTACCCACACCTATACACACACACACACACACACACACACACACACACACACACACACACACTCATTTATATACTCACACACACACACACACCTATCCACACACACCCTCACTTATACACACATACACACATACACACCTATTTGCACACACACCCATCCACACACACCTATACACACACACACCTTTGCTTTGATCCATCTGTCTACATAGCAGGCTAATTCTATACCTAAGTAACCATGTGACATTAAGGATTATGCTCCCCACCCCCACCCTATGGCTCACTTTGGAAGAAACTGACCAAATCGCTCCTTGAACTCCTTGATAAATATTTCACAGAGGCCAGTCTATAACCAGCTGTGCCCATGTTTCCTCACGGCCGTATGGTGCACAGCACTGTACACTGTACTGTGCTGTGTTTGTATAAAACTGCATGATTTGTTATGGTTTCCAAAACAGGGATTCTCTACCTCATGAGTATCTGGGACTGCAGGTGTGCACCTTGAGCTAGGCACAAGTATATTAAACAACTATATAAAAGTTCATTTCCAGGCCAGTAGGACGGCTTGGTGGGTGAAGGCACATGCCGCCAAGCCTGAAGACAATCCCGAGAATCCACGTGGTGGACGTAGAGAACTGACTCCCACAAATTGTCCTGTGACCTCTGTGGGATGTAAAACCACACCAGGATGTTTGGTAAGGCAGAGCAGGTCGAGACCCGGAGACTCGGTGGGCACACACCTGAGGCTTAGGTGACTCCCAGCTCCCGCCAGACTCCTGACCTGGAACCATGCCATGCTTCTCACATAAAGAAATGTGACCTATGGTCACATAGGCTCAAAACAGAGGTCTCCATGCTAATGAGGTGCTGAGGCCCCGAGGGCTTAGCCAATAAGCTTCCCTTCCCAGACATTCCTCCCTGTAAAGGGTATTTAATCTCAGGCCCACCCAGAGAAGTGGGGTATGGTTTTATGCGTTCATTTTCCACCATGACAATAAACTGTTTAGAACCATAGGCTATCTCTTTCTGCTGTGGGGAGCCAAAAAGAAGGCCTTGGCCTACAGAGCCACAGCCTAATCTCCTGTAGAAGGCCTCTCTGTGCTCATAGCCACAACCACCGCCACCACCAAGCCTGCTGCCATCAAGTTAAGGACAATCACCCCCATGGGACAAGCTGGAACTTCCCTTTCCCCACCTCTACCCCAGCCTGTGGGCCCCCAACTCCATTCTCTGCTCTTCTGTAACTCCCAGCCTGGATGTCCAAGAGTCTGAGAACTGCACGGATCTGCCTTATTACAGGCCCGGGGAACCCCAAACCAGCTCTGGTTCCCTACAGCCCAGCACCCGCTGGCTACAGCGTGGTATAAATGCATTTCCCCTCCCCAAGCAGCTGTGCCCTGCGGCAGAGTGGACAAGGGCCTACAGACCTCCATAGCTAACTCTGTGACACACAAACACACAGAACCCAGGTTCGATTCTCATCACCCACATGACAGCTGAAACCATCTGCAACCAAAGATCCAGGGGACCTAATAATGTCCTCTTAGGGCTTCCACAGGTACCAGGCACAAACATGGCTCACAGACACATGCAGGGACAGCACCCAAACATATGTAATAACAAGTATTTAAACGTAAAGTAAAATAAACGCTAATTTAAAAATTTTCAAAGTTCTTGCTCCAGTTGTAAACACACACACACACACACACACACACACACACACACACACACACGTGCACAATTAAACTCATATAATAAGACACTAAATTCCACAGGTAGACCTGTGGCTCAGGCCTGTCTTCACAGCTTCTCAGAAGACCAAGGCAGAGAACTGAAGTTAAGGGCCAACCTGGGCTACAGAGTAAGTGTGAAGTCATCTTTATGGAGACCCTACCTCAAAATGAACAGTAAAGAAAGCCAGCCTATGGGGCCTCTCTCTTTCTCACACGCACACGCGCACACACACACACACACACACACACACACACACACACACACACAGTCACTCTGTGACCAGGGACCCAGCACACAGTTTCGAAACCCCTCCTGAGGCCCTGGCCTGAGCTCACTGATTGAGGCAGGGTGTGTACGAATTCTTATCCTCCTCTATGATAGACACGATCAGGGTGATCAGCTTGGACCAGAAATCCAGGTTCTTGATGCTGGGGCCTTGCTCCTCTGGGGGAACCTCCCCCTTCTTGGCCTGAAAGAGGAGAAAGGGAGAACTCATAGCAGCTAGGGTGGCAGGGATGCTGCAGGCCACACCAGACACTGCACCAGACAAATACTGCTTCATAGAGAGACTCTCACTTCAAAGACACAAACCGAAAAAGAAAGAAAAACTGAAAGAAATTCAACCCAAGCCAGTACCTTTTCTTTTCTGAAGCAGAGATGTAAGATGTAGCCCAGGCTGGCCTGGAACAGTCCATCCTCGTGTCTCAGTGTCCTGAGGGCCAGGCTGACATAGGGATGGACTGTCTTTCTATACCATGCGGGTCCCAGGTAACCACAGGTAACCAGGCTTGGTGGCAAGCCCTAACCTGCCCTCTTACCTCTCACCAGCTTTCGAATCTCTTTCTTTTTAAGAGTTATTTGACTTTATGCATATGTCTGTGTGTCTGTATGTATACCATGAGCATGTGGGTGCCCAAGGAGGCCAGAGGCACTGCAGGTGTAGGTGGCTGTGGGCCACCATGTGGGTGCTGGGAATCAAGCTCTAGTCCTCTGGAGGAGCAGTAAGTAATCTTAACCTCTGAGCTTGACTTTAGCAGCCCAGACTCACTAAACCTGCAAATAGACACTTTCCACTAATCTTAAGGCTTTAAGCCAAACTCAGAGAGCACACTCTTGACTGCCTGCTGTGTGCTTGGTGCTGAGTGCTCCATGCTGTGTGCTCTGTGTTGTATGCTCAGTGCTGAGTGCTGAGTACCCAGTGCTGTGTGCCCAGTGCTGAGTGCTTGGTGCTATGTGCTTAGTGCTGAGTGCTCCGTGCTGTGTGCTCTGTGTTGCGTGCTCGGTGCTGAGTGCTGTGTGCCCAGTGCTGAGTGCTTGGTGCTGTGTGCTTAGTGCTGTGTGCCCAGTGATGAGTGCTCCATGCTGTGTGCTCTGTGCTGAGAGCTCCATGCTGTGAGTTCTGTGCTGTGTGCTCTGTGCTGCGTGCTTACTCCTGAGTGCTCCATGCTGTGTGCTCTGTGCTGAGTGCTGTGTACCCAATACTGAGTGCTTGGTGCTGTTTGCTCAGTGCTGTGTGCTTGGTGCTGAGTGCTCTGTTGCGTGCTTACTCCTGAGTGCTCCATGCTGTGTGCTCTGTGCTGAGTGCTGTGTACCCAATACTGAGTGTTTGGTGCTGTGTGCTCAGTGCTGTGTGCTTGGTGCTGAGTGCTCTGTGCTGCGTGCTTAGTGCTTAGTGCTGAGTGCTCCATGCTGTGTGCTCTGTGCTGAGTGCTGTGCGCCCAGTACTGAGTGCTTGGTGCTGTGTGCTTGTGCTGTGAGCTCTGTGCTGTGTGCTTGGTGCTGTGTGCTCCATGCTGTGTGCTTGGTGCTGAGTACTGTGTGCTTGTGCTGTGAGTTCTGTGGTGTGTGCTCGGTGCTGAGTACTTGGTGCTGAGTCCTCCTCTGGATGGCACCAAACACTGCTTTTTCTTATTCTGACCATTCCACAGCCCTATCCCCTGAATTCCAGAAGACAACATTAAGGGTCTGAGCATGGCATGTCCCAGGGCTCCTGTGAAGGTGAAGTCCCAGCCAAGTCTCACCGGGTCTGTTTGGTACTCCCGGCCATAAAGCTCATGGCAGTTGTTGAAGATGTACTCGTAGGTGGAATTGAGGCAGGCCTTCACACAGTCCTTCACTACCTGGCTGGCACGGGGCGGGCTCTGCAGTTCCTGAACCTGAAAGCAGAGAGGCCGGGTGAGGAGGCTGGAACCATGGTGCACAGACCAGGTGAGCTGCCTGGAGTTGATTGACTAGTGGGTTTCCCCACAATGGTCCCGTTGTTTGTTACTGATTTGTCTCATTATGTAGATCAGGCTTGGCCTCAGACTCCCAGAGACGCCCTGCCTCAGCTTCCCAAGGGCTGTGACATGGGTGGGTATGTGCCACCACACCTACGTAATTTTCTTGTTTTTTGTATTTTTTTTTTGTTTGTTTGTTTTTTCGAGACAGGGTTTCTCTGTGTAGCCCTGACTGTCCTGGAACTCACTCTGGAGACCAGGCTGACCAGACAGGCTGGATTTCGAACTCAGAAATCCACCTGTCTCTGCCTCCCAAGTGCTGGGATTAAAGGTGTGCGCCACCACCACCCGGCAATTTTCTTGTTTTTTAATCATACATATTTTTAGCATGTATGTGTGGTGTGCTTGTGTGATCCATGCACATATGGAGATCAGAGGACAACCTGTGGGGGTTGGTTTTCTCCCTTCCAACCATGTGGGTCCAGGGTATTGAACTCTCAGAGTCAGGTTTGGTGGCAAGCACCTTTTCCCACTGCACCATTTTGCCGGCCTTCTATGTGTTTAAGGGTACGCTGTAGCAGTGGTCCCAGTCAGGCCACGAGGATTCTTCACGTGGCTGCGTGAGGACACCCACCTTCATCCGGAAGAAGGTGATGCTGGTGAGCAGGTCCACCGTGGACTTGAGGTCCTGCAGCCGCTCAGGGCTGCTGGCTGGGAAGTTGTTCTGTTGGGTAATGAGAGACTGGGGTCGGTGCCACATGGTGCACTGGCGAGCACGTGACAGTCTCCCAGACAGCACAGTGGGGCATGTGCAGGCTGTACTGGGTCCCCAGGCCCTCTCTCTGGATAACTGTCCCCCCACAGGCAAACAAGGGGCAGCAGACTCAGGCCCACCAGCCTCTCACCCGGTACATGGACAGGTCGATCCGCAGGGAGTTGTGTAGCTGGTCCAGAAGTTTCACAAAGCGCTCTTTCTAAGTGGAAGATGAGGGGTGGGTGAAGGCGACCTGGGGGGTCTGGTGAGGTCACTGCATGTAGGCTGCTAAGCTGGCTGAGTGCTCCCTAACCACTAAGCTTCACCACCCAACCACACACCATTTCTTTCTACCTTTTTTGACACAAGGTCTCTGTAGCCCAGGCTGGCCAGGACCTGGAGATCATCCTGCCTCAGCCTCCTGGGAGCTGAGATGACAGGCATGTTTTACGTGTGGTATGGATGGAACACAGGACCTCATTTATGTAGCCCTTTGGGCTTCCAATGCTCTACCCATTCTTTTTTGGGGATTAGGGAGTTGGTTTTTTGAGACAGGGTTTCTCTGTGTAGCCCTGGGTATCCTAGAACTGTAGAGCAGGCTAGCCTTGAACTCAAAGATCCACTTGCCTCTGTCTCCTGAGTGCTGGGATTAAAGGAGTGAACCACCAACACCTGGATACTCTACCCACTCATAATGTTTGATTCCACTCTACAGAGGAGCAAACTGAGGCTCTGAGACAGGGAGACACTGGGGCATAGGCACACGAGGTGCTACTACGGACCAAGGAAGTCTGTCCAGCCCTAGCCCCTGAGACTGACCCCGAAATTGGAGGCAGCGAAGCGGTCGGAGGCAGACACGTTGGTGGAGGCGGTGGTGTGTGCGTAGTAGGCGTTGATGTTGGCAAGCAGGGTGCTCATGACAGCGGGTACCCCAGGGCACATATACTTGGAGGAGAGGCAGGCAAAGTGGCTGGTGGGCAGAAGCGGGAGGCAGTGGGTCTGAGAACCAAGACTGTGGGGTCCCCAGAGCTCCAAGACACCACCTGGGAGTCAGTCCCTCTTCCTGCGCGCCTTTCCCTCTGGCTCAGTCCTCTGAGTTTCTATGTAACGCCTGTGTCCTTTCTTCCATGTTTTTGAATTTAAGTTTCCATCTTGTAGCCCGAGATGGTTTCAAATCCAGGATGTAGCCAAGTTTGGCCTTGAGCTCCAGATCATTTGGCCTCATCCTCATCTCAGGTGTGTGCCCCTCCCCCCTCCCCCTCCTCCTGTGTGCCCCTCCCCCTCCCCTCCCCCTCTGTGCCC
>NW_022196905.1:210519755-210537120 GCF_008632895.1 Mastomys coucha
CGTGTGCCCCTCCCCTCCCCCTCTGCCTCTAGCTCTCTCTGCTGCTGCTTTCCTCTCCTTCTCCCTGGCTCTCTGGCCCCTACCTCCCCATAGCGACATCCTGATAATCTCCTGGGAACATGGCACACCCCCTTCCCCCAGATCTGCCAGGGTCCCCTAGGCACCCGCCCACCCGCTGTGCCCTCACGTCATGGCTTGGTAGATGGACTCGACGCCATAGCGCATGGCAAACTCATCCACGATCTCCTGGGCCGTCTCATCGTAGTAAACCTTCCAGGCGTCGTCACCCTTGGCATCAGGAATCTTCACCACGCCATTGTTCTGCACGTCCGTCACGAAGTGGAACAGGTTCTGCACCAGGGAGACATGGCATTGGGGATGGAGAAGAAGCTGATCTCAGCCAACCTTCCAGGCCCTCGCCCATCATCCTCTACAGCACCCAGGTCCCACATGTGCACTGACACTGGTCCTTAGCCACACACCCATCCACCCACCATCTGAGCCAACCCCACCCCATCTTATCCATTTCCAGTATTTCCATTTGTCCGTCTGTCCACCTACCAATTTGTCTCCTCATCCATCTTTCACTTTTCCAAGTATCCAACTACCCACAAATCCACCCAAGACCATTCAACATTCCATGCACCCTCTGTCATCTACGCGATCTCTCAGCCACGCCCCAATCACTCCCTAACTCTGTTGATCTTATTCTTTATTCCTCCAGTTGGTAATCCATACATCAAGTCACACTCATTTGAGAAGCTCCACTTAGGGACAGATTCCTCTGCAGAAGGCCAGGCAGGAGCAGGAGAGCTCAGGCCTGGAGCCCAGCTACGAGTGCAGCCATGAGAGCTAGCCTGGAGGTCCACAAGAAGGGTCCCTGGAGCCAGGCCTTGAGGCAGGAGTAGTGGTTTCTCAGGCAGAGGGGACCGTATAAGGAACCACCCAGTGTGTGCGGGAAGGGCATGGTGATGAAGGAGCCAGCTGGATGCTTCTCGGCCCTACTTGGCTCACCTCATGCAGACAGGTGTACTGGACGTGGTACGGTGCCACCTTCTCCTCCCCTTTGATCTCCACACTGATGTGAAGCCGAATGGCTCCAGACACAGCCGACTTGTCTGTTCTCTTGTCTGTGGGTTATGAGGGGGAGCATGAGAGGGTCTCAGGGCAGCAGGTCTGCTTTAATACACAGAAGCCCCGCAGCCTCCTTGACCCCCAGGGTCTCTCTTGTGCTGCATATCCTGGGTCGTCTCTTTCTCCAACTTCGAGCCTCCCTAAGCCCTGCCCTCACTCACCCAGATTGTACCACACATCCATCTCGCCGCTAAGCGTCCGCACCTCGATGATTGTCTGCCCCAGGAAGTCGTCAGACTCCCTCTTAAACCTTTGTTTCACACGGGATTTGATATCGTCATCTTCATCCCAGACACGAACCTTGATCCGGTCCGAGGAGTTGTGACATTCACTGTGTAGGAAGTCAGACGGAAGGATAGACATCAGGCGGCTGTCCTGTGTCCTGTTTCAGAGGCCCCGAGAAACTCACCCAGAAGCAAGACTCCTTTGGAACTGGGGACCCAGCCAGTTACTCACAAGTGGAAATTCTCTTCCCACACTGGGTTGAGGTTCCCGTAGATGGTTTTTGTCCTTTTCTTGGTCTTCCCAACCTGGACGGTGACATAAGGGTCACTGGATCCCGTTTTGTCCTTGGCCTGCAAGCCCTGGGCACAGACCACTGAAAGACACACCACACAAATGTGCTTTCAAGATGGGGAACTTGCCAAAAGCAGTCACTAACATACGCCCCAGGAGGCCTGTGACATGGGCCACCCATGGTGACAGCCCAGCTAGTCTTGCTAGAGAGTGAGTTGCCACAGGTCTCCAAAGCATCTATCCTTCCCATACATCCATCTACCCATCTGTCTCTCAGTCCACTCCTTTACCTACTCCTCGCTCCTGTTGTCCATCTACCCATTCACCCATACACTAGCCCTGCACCTGGCCCCCTACTCATTCATCCACCCTCCTTCCACCCACCTATCTATTGTCATCCATCCATCTAGACATCCTCCCTCATATCCAAGCCTCAGACACCATCCATCCATCTATCCATCCATCCAGCTACCCATCCTTCATCCATCAACCTACTCACCCATCCATTCACTTATGCACCACAGGTGGGACCACTCTTGCATGCATGTTAGAAGCAGCTTCCCTGAGGTCTGCCTCAAGCTGCAGCCCTCCCACGATTCCCAGCACCCCTCGCTCTTTCCCCGGGGCTGTCTGCGCACGCGCACCCGTGATGCTAATTTTGGCAGACCACTTGGATGTGCCGTCCAGCACGCTCTGCTTGACAGCCTTCATCTGCTGTGTGTGGGAGCTCTTGGTGACCGCGAAGACCTCCTGGATAAGCTCGAAGATCTCTGGCTTGTTGCGCTCACGGATCTTCATGCGGTCCTTCAGCACCATGATGATGTTCTGCGTACGGTCTTCAGCGCCATGCTTGGAACTCTTCTCAGCCGCCCCTGCAGTTGCAGATGTACCTGGCCTTGGTGTCCAGTTGCTAGCCTCCAACCCTCCAACCCAGGCGGGTCACCAAAGCGCCCTACTCCTGGCTAAGCCACGCCCTCTGAGGATGCTCTGGATTGGCCACGCCCACGAAGTTCTCCTCATTTGGAATCTCCTTCCCACCCAGAGCCCAGTCTCTTGAGATTCAAACGCCCGAGTCCCCACCCCAGGCATTTCCCTGGCAGTCATACCCTGAATTTTCTGCCCACTAAGTGCTGCCCCAGGCATCACGGCGAGTCAAGCCTACACAGAGTCTCCACCTACCTAGTGCCAGCTGAGGGCACATCCCACTGAGATGAGATCCTCCAAGCCACACCCTCTAGGACACACTCTGCATGAGGCCCGTCCCCTCCAAGACTTCCTTGTCACTGGCCCATCATCCTGTCTGAGCATTACAGCTTTCCTGCCAGGTGAGCATCCTTCCCCTCAAAGCCCCGTCCTGTTAGATTATCAGCACATTGGGACTCAGTCTCTCAGTCCCCTCCCCTCCTGAGGACCTCCTTTCTCTAAGGCAGGCAGAGTAGTAGGGCAGCCGCCTGCTGCCTCTACCTCCTCAGCTCTTCTCCACTCCTGCAACCCCATGGCCTATCCAAGCTCGTAAAATTCTCAACATTCCCAATGCTGGGGCTTCTTAATACAGTTCCTTATGCTGTAATGACCCCCAATCAATTATTTGGTTGCTACTTCACAACTGTAATTTTGCTACTGTTACGAATCATAATGTAGATATGCAGGATATCTGATATGCGATCCCCAAAGGGGTTGCGCCCCACAAGTTGAGAACTGCTTTCGCAGAAACCTTGAGGAGCCCTATCCCTAAAATAAGCCCCGCCCACATAACCACACCTGTTGCCTTGCCTCTGGCTCATTATACCAGTAGCATCCCCATTTCACCACCAGAAGAACCCTGAGCTATGGCAGCCAGCGATTGAGGGCTTTGCCACGCCCTCTATTCGCCAATCTATCCACTTCCCCTCGGCTCACTCAGCCTAGCTGACCACACAGCTCAGCCCTCCCGGCCTGGCCCACTCCAGCCTGGTTCTTCCCCTCCTGTCTGAGGCCCCTTGCCTGTACCTCAGGGAGCAGTCGGTCTGGCTAACTCTGGCCCCGCCCACCCGTCTCATCCCCGCCCCTCGCTGACTGGCCCCGCCCCTTACGCTGCAGGCAGTCTGCGTTGAGCAGGTCTTGGCACTTCTCGTGGCACTTAACGCCGCACTCCGTGCAGCGCATGCCCTGCCGCGCGATGCCCCACAGCAGACCCTCGCACTCGTAGCAATAGGTGGGCGTGGTGGCCGTCCACACCTCGAAGTTGTGCGGCGTGGTGCAGGAGATGGGGTAGATTAAGGCTTGCAGGGTCTTCTTGTAAACGTGATTTTTCTACGGAGGAACAAGAGCCATATGGGACGCAGGCGTCTCGGACACCCCAGCTCCCCACAACTCCCGCTCCTACATCGCCGCAGGGCCGCTTCCAGAGCCCCCCACTCACCAGCTCTTCATTGTTCAACGTGCTGGAGGCCAAGGCCGAGGTGATGCCCGCCTTCCGCGACTGGACCAACGACTGTGGTGAGAAGGTCGCCAGTGAGTGGGAAGTCCGAAGTGCTGGGACTGGGGGGCTGGGTCAGAAGGACTGGGGGGTGAATTTCCTACACCCAGAAGGTGGGACTTGGGAGATATCCACTGAGCAAAACCCTCAGCTGGGTCGTGGTGAATCGAGGTAGCTCCTAGCATGAACACCTATTCTTCCCACCCATGAGCCTTAGCACCCACACAGGGGCGACAGCTGAAAGATCCCCCAACAAGCCATGTCTGGAGAGAGACCCCCCCCCCCCATCACCATCACTCACCATAGCCTGAGGTCCAGGATGCATGAGGGTGGAAATCAAGGTACATTAGTCTCAAGGACTGCCTGGGCAGTCCCCAGCCTCCGGGCCACCCTGGGCAGTTGTACAGGTCGTACACTGCTCCTAGCAGTCCCACTCAGGGTGGGAGCATGGAGCTGCTCACCAGGTCGCTCACGAGAGGAATGGGCTTCCGCTTCCTGATGTCTGGCATGCTATCAATGATGATAAGGCCTCCACCAGGGCTGAAAGACACATGGGGGCACTGAGGAGGGCCCAGACCTGTGCCCTGGCCTTACACCCATCACTAGAGGTGCAGGCAGGACCCCCGGCCACCCCATGGGCTAAGAGTTCAACTGTGGGGCAAAGACAAACTCAAGCAAGCCTAGGAGTGTGACCTTTATTTGGAATTCCAGCTCTTAGATGGGTAAGTTGGCATAGACTAGCACCCTTAACAAAAGAAAGCAAAAAACAAAAATTAAAAAAAGACTGAGCCAGGTGATGGTCTCCTGTGCCTTTAGTCACAACTTTAGAGGCAAAAGCAGGCATATCTTTGTGAGTTCGAGGCCAGCCTGGTCTACAGAGTGAGTTCCAGGACAGTCGGGGATACACGGAGAAACCTTGTCTCAAAAACAAATAATAAATAAATAACAAACTATTTCCCCCTCTCTGTACGGAATCCTCTTGACACTCCACCTCTGTCTGAGCAACAGGTGTGAACCAGCCTTGATCTCTGGTTTTAAAATATTCCCCCTTAACCAGGGTGTTCTGCTCACCCGCCTTTGAACCATAGAGACTTGGACATTTCTCCTTCTCCTCGGGCCTGCAGGGCAGACAGAAACAGACACACTGGTCACCCCTCTATTCCCGAGGCAAGCTGTTCACCCCCTTCTATCTCCCACATGGTTGAGGAATCAGGAAAGCCAGGTCCTACATCTCTCTGTGTAGCCCCGGGCTTTCTGGACCCTAGCCTGTAAAACAGGCTGCAAGAGGCAGAGAGCCTCTCTGCCAGTCAAACATCTGTCAATCCTGAACACTTGACATCATTTCCCCCATTCAGTCTTGTTGGACTCTCTCTCTCTCTCTCTCTCTCTCTCTCTCTCTCTCTCTCTCTTTCTCTCTCTCTCTCATGCTCTCTCTCTCTCTCATGCTCTCTCTCTCTCTCATGCTCTCTCTCTCTTTGACCAGGTCTTGTTACATAATCCTTGTTGATTTTTGACCTGCAATCCTCCTGCCTCAGACTCTCAAGTGCTGGGATGATTGCCCTGTGTCATCTCATCCAGCTAAACATCTCTAATTTTTTTATTGTTTCATTTATTTACATTCCAAAGGTTGCCCCCATTCCTGGTCCCCTCTCCAAGAGTTCTTTACACCTCCCCACCCCCTTTGCCTCTGAAAGGGTGCTCCCACCCCACCCCTAAGCATCCCTAACTTAATATTTTTTACTATGATTATTTTTATGTGTATGGATGTTTTGTCTGCATTTGTATCTGAGCATCATGTGTGTGCTCCAGGTGCCCACAGATTCCAGAAGAGGATGTTTGGTTCTTTGGATCGGGAGTTACAGACAGTTCTGAGCTGCCATGTGGGTGCTGGGAACCAAACTTGGGGTCCTCTGTAAGAGCAGCGGGTTCTCTTAACTACTTAGCCATCTCTCCAGCCCCTTAAATCCTATACTTAAATGGATAGGGAATCTGGTTTGGAATGTCTGTGGTGTGACATTGGGTGATCTAAGCGTTCTGCTTCCTGGTGCTCCTGCCCAGTTTGGATGGTCACCTGGACTAGAAGAGTCGCTGCGACCTCCAACTTCACCTGCCACTCTTCCCGCAGGTGGTAAGGACCTCTCTGCTAATACCAATTCTAACACTGACCTCTGACCTCTGACTGCTGTCCTAGCCTTTGTTTTTACCGTGAGATTGATCCCTTACACGGCTTTTCCAGTGTCAGGCCTCCAATTCTGATCACTACAGACTGGGAAAGTCCAGCCTCCATGGGGCCAGCACGTGGAGCCAGAGCATCCGAATAGGGCCAGGAGAGTTGAAGCAGGGTCCCTCACATCTGTCTGCAAAGGGGTTATAGAGCTGTGTGTTCGTGGGTGGTGGGGGTGGTATTGCTGGGTGTGAGTAGGTGTGGTCTTTCGAGGTGTGGGTGGGCGTGGCCTGCTGGCTGTGGTGGTGAGCATGGGCTTATTGGGTATGGGTGAAGTGATGAGTATGATATTGTTGAGGAGGGGAAGGCTATCTGGTGTGTGGGCTGATAGGCTCCGTGGTGGGCGTGGCCTCCATGGTGGCTGTAGACAGGTGTAGACATGGACTGACTGTGTCACTCACCTCCTGCAGCTGCATGCGCACTTTGTTGAAGGCTCGCAACCAGTTGGCTTTGGCCCTGGACATGGCATCCTGCCCTTCCTGGCCCTCCTCATCCTCTCGAGATCTGAAACTAAGCCGGGGAAGTCAGGCAGAGGCTCAGATCGGCTCTGTGGGATCCCAGGCTCCCGCTCCAGCTCTGCCCACACCATGTGCTGCTATCAGAGGCGCCCAGAGCTCTCTGACTAGTGCCCTGCACCCCAGTTCCCCCAGATACCTCTCCTCAGACTTGGGGGGTTCTGCTTCCTGTGCGAGCTCTGCGGCTGCCTTCTCTTCAGGTGTGGCGGCTTTGGGGGCCTCTGTGGGCGCGGCGGAGACCTTGTCGTCCTTCTGAGACACAGCCGGTGGAAGGCTGATCCTTTTGAACTCTTTGGGCTCAGCCACAGTGGTGTCCTCCTGCTGGGTGTAGCTGGCCAGGTCATCAGGCACCTCCTCCTCCTCCTCCAACTCCTCTTCCTCCAACTCCTCCTCCTCCTCCTCCTCCAACTCCTCCTCTTCAGGCAGCTCCTCATCTTCCAGGTCCTCTAGGTCCTCCAGGTCCTCATCATCCTGGTCCCAGCGGGGTGAGTCCTTGTGGTAACTCACGGAGCTGTGACAGGAGTGGTAAGAGTCCCGGTCCCTTTCGTCATCTAGCTCCGAGCCCTGCAGGCTGTGCTCATCTGGGTCGAAGTCCTCGCTCAGCTGTGAGCTGCCTTGGCTCAGCTCTCCGGAGGAAGCATAGCGGCTGCTGCCTGTGGGGCTGCAGGGAAACGGTCAGACCTTGGCCACACCACCATCCCCCACCCCCTGACACACACCATCATCTGGGGTGTGCTCAACAAAGCCAGAGTGCCTACTGTGTGCTCACTTCTGCTCAAGAGACCAGGAGCAAGGCGGCATCACCCAGGCCTGTAAGCAGCATGAAATGAGTGCTTATTGTGTGCTCAATGCTGGAACATGGACTGTACATCTGCTCATCGTGGACTGAGCACCTACTGGGAGCTCATCCTTTTCTGCTCCAGGAACACAGGCCCACCTATCAGCCACATGTATGGTTATCATGGATTAAACAGCTAATATGTATGTGTGTATGTGTTACAGACATTCAGAACACGGAGCACACAAGCCAGGCACTCACTCAGCATGAATTGAGCCCCTGTTGGGTACATGCTGCTGTCCAGGCACCAAGAAGCACTGGCTTAACTGAGACTCGCGGACCCTTGCTCAGCCATCATAACAATGTCAGCCAGTGCACCCACTCTTCCTTCCCTGCAGCCCCTGACACGCATGTCCAGCCATCTATTATAAGAGCCTAATGTTCAACCTAGATTATTCCAAACATAACCTGTCCCTGCCCATAGCCAAACCACCTTGTTTGTCAGTTTGGATGTCACACACTCCTAGTGGTGAGGTTTTGAACTGCACGGCAGGACTGAGCTGGCAGAGGGGCTGGCGACCACCACCCCTGCTTACTAAGGATAGGATTGGCTGTACTGAGATTCTTCCCCACTGGCATCGATAGGCTAGGTCTGAATCCATTCCATGAATCCCCTGGTCCCTCGAGCCCCCCGCCAGGGTCCCCGACCTTTGATGGGGAGACCCTAGCACCATGCTTCAGAAAGCCTTCCATGGTGTCCCTGTCTTCAACTGACCCCACTGCAGGTCCTGGTCCACTCATGCCCTTGGCAGATGCACGAGCTATCACGGGCCACAACAGGCAATGTGGGTATCGGGGTAGCGGTCTCTACACAGAAATTCAACCCCATTGCTGCACCTTAGACTTGAATAGCCTCCCCACAGCCAAGCTTAGGGGGCTCGAACCCTCTCTGTCCCACTCTCTGTCCCTCCCAGAGATTGCCACAAGACACCACCAGTGGAACATGAGAGTTCTTGCAGCTCAGTTGGCACAGTGCCTGAGCAGCATGTCTGAAGCCTTGGCCTCCATCCCTGGCATGGCATAAACCAGGAGTGGTATCTGTCATTGCTACAGTTGGTAGGCGAGAGCAGGAAGCACAGGGGGCCAGAACATTTAAAAGGGGGCTCGTACACAGGACGAGAGGTGGCAGCTAGGCCTTGCTTTGGTTTTTGTTGTTATTGTTATTTTGTTTTGTTTTGTTTTGAGACAGGGTCTCGTGTAGCCCAGGCTAGCCCACAACACCCTACATAACTAGAAAAGGCTCTAGATGCTACAAGCAAAGTGCCAAGGACTAGCATTGATCTCAGTGGGCATAAGGGCTTGCCACCAAGCCAAGTGACCTGAGTTCAAAGCCTCAAAGAAGACCGGGGGCGGGGGGGAGTCTACAAGTTGTGTTGTCTAACTCCCTAACACACGTGCCCCCCAAACGAAACAAATGTAATTCTAAAACCTAAGTAGGAATGTTCTGTGAGATGAGCCCGTGCATTCCCGGTCACTCCCCGGTTCCACAGCCACCTGAGCGCCCGCGGCTCAGAGAACTCCTCATAGCTGTGCATGGAGTCGCTGTAGGACTCCCGGGACCCCAGAGGGGGCGGCCGCACGGAGTACTGATGCACGGAGGCGTTGGGCTGGGAAGTCGTATAGTAGGGCGGTGGGATGCTGTTGCTGGTCTCACTCCTATAGTCACTGTCCCGGTCATCCACCGCACTGTCGGGGTCGTCATCTGCAGGGAAGAGGAGGGAGAGGAAGGGTGAAGGCTGGAGAGCACACAGTGGGTCTAAGCTAGCCTCCCTCTGGGGAGTCTTCGTCCTCTGCTACAGCTTTGACAGAGGCTCTAGCCAGGAGGGAGAATAGAAGGAAGCTTCCGGGGTGTGCCAGCTGTGCGGCCTGGGAGGACAAGGACCCAGCTGTGCGGCCTGGGAGGAAGGGAATCCAGGAGTGCCTCCTGGGAGGAAGGTGATCCAAGGTCTGGGGTAAGGCCGGTGCTGTGTAGGGGACTCCGGTCTCACGGAGCCGCTCGCGCTCACTTCCTAGCAGAGCGCGCCCTCTGGCGGCCCGAGAACAAATGTCAATCAGGACCGTTTGCTGCGCTCACTGGGGCACCTAGATCTTCCACCTGGTTGTCTGACTTTTGTCTTTGGCTAAAGCTACACACAGGAAAGATACCCCAACTGGAGTGCTTTCTACCAACTGTTTATAAAATTCTTATATTATGCCGGACGTGGTAGCGCACGCCTTTAATCCCAGCACTTGGGAGTCAGAGGCAGGTGGATCTCTGTGAGTTTGAGACCAGCCTATCTACACAGTAAGTTCCAGAACAGCCAGGGCTACACAGAGAAATCCTACCTCGAAAAAAAATATTACATGTATTCATTGTAGGGCACATGTGACACTCGTGTGTATGGAAGCCAGAGAACATATTGCAGGAGTCGGCTCTCACCTTCTGCTGTGGTGGCGGAGATGGAACTCAGACTGGCTTCCCACTGAGCCATCCCACCTGCCCCAACATACGGTTTTTGACCAACCTGCCTACAACTTTGATGTTGAGAGAACCCTCTACTTTGGCCTCCACTAGCTTCCCTTTGACTCAGCAACACCTTCAGACAGACTGAGGCTTTAACTAAAAGTACCTGCTTCGTACGCTGGCATGGGAACTGAGGGCCTCATGTATGTTGGGTTAGTGTTAGGGTCGACAAGGGTGTGGGTGGCTTAGGAAACTGGGGTTCCCTCAAGGACATGGCCCTGGCTGCTGTTGATGACCAGGCCCCTCTCCTGCATCAGTGTGACATGGGGCCACTTCTAGAGTGGTGACAGGGGAACAGAGACAGGGATGTGGGGGTGAGGCCACATATGGGGCCATGTAATGAGGGGCCTTGGGGTCCCCATGCTCACTTCCCTGAGAGCTTGTTACTTACTCTGTTCTCCCCAGCCAAAGTAATTCCAGTTGCCTACGAGGGAACAGGCACAATGAGCCTCAGCTGCCCTCTCCACCCCAGCCTCCACCCCAGCCTCTACCCCAGCCTCCACCCAGCCTCCACCCAGCCTCCACCCAGCCTCTACCCCAGCCTCCACCCAGCCTCTACCCCAGCCTCCACCCAGCCTCTACCCCAGCCTCCACCCTAGCCTCTACCCTAGCCTCCACACAGCCTCCACCCCAGCCTCCACCCAGTCTCTACCCCAGCCTCCACCCAGCCTCCACACCAGCCTCCACTCAGGCCCCTTGCAAGGCAGGCAGGCTTCTGATTCCCCCACAACCCTCGGGCAGCACCTTTCCAAGTCCCCATACTATCTCCAGCATGGGAATTTTAAAGAGCAAAACAAAACAAAAGACAAACCTTCAAACAAACAAACAAAACCCCCACAGTGGCTGTGCCTCTCCCTCCGCCCCTGGGCCCAAGCATCTGAGATAGAGTCAGTCTCTCACAGGCTCTTGGGCTCCCCAACCAGGCTGGAGCACACTGGGCTGAGAGCAGCGCACTAGCTTAGCAGTAGCTCAGAAACCTGAGGCAGGAGGATGGCTGGAGCCCAGGAGTCAAAGGGATCCTAAGACAGTGGTGGCTGATGTAGTGGGATGGGGTCCCTTAGCCCTGAACTCCACGCCTGGCTTGGCCCTGGCTGTCATTTCTCAGGCCATCCAGGCCGCTGCTGGGATACAGCAGAGCAGGAATTGCACACCAGACGTGTTTGTGGTTGCTGGGCGGAGCGGAGGGGGAGCGGAGCGGAGGGCGAGCGGAGCGGAGGGGGAGCGGGCAGCACTTACAGCACTGGCTGCTGGGCACTGGCAGCGGCTTGTCCTGTTGGTCCTGGAAGGAGTACTGGGGAGGGGGCAATGTGTCAGGGACAGTGGACATGGCTCACTCTGGTAAGCCCACTGCACCTGACTTTGTGCAACCATGGAGCAGGACAGAGAGACAGAGAAGGTGAACAAAGAGGAGCGGCCAGGCAGCCCTTTGCTGTATCCCTCCTTCCCCCACCCCAAGAATAGGTGTGGGTCTGAGCTGTGGACTGGGACACTGAGCACAGAAGAGAGAGGGAAGAGCCGCCTAAGGCTGGGCTGGCAGGGAAGGTGGGCCATGTCACATCTCTGTGTGTTCCTGGAGAGCTTAGGTCAGGAAGCTCACCTGGAGGTGACTCACCTCATCCTGGTCACGCATGGCGTTCAGCTGCTCCAGCTTCTTGGCCCAGTAGCGCGCCTCCTCCTCAGGGATGTCTACAAGCAGAACCTATGTGTCCCAGGCTCTGGAGACCCCTGGCCTCCCTCCCTTGGGCCCTGGTTCAGGGATATGAGGAGCTCTGGGGGAACCCCCAAAACGGAAGGAAGTGGAGGGGCAGGAAGCCAGGAGCTCTGAGAGGGCCTCCCCAGCTCAGTCCCCAAGTGGGTGCTGTGACCTTGGGTCCTGCCACACACTCTGGACTCACCCAAGGGCAGCTCGAAATGGGCGTCCAGGAGGATGCGATGGAAGGTGGGGTCCTTGGTCCCACAGATCTCACTGTCCGCCATGATGGCCTGAGAGTCCAGTGTGAGCCACTCTCCCGGACCCTCCTGGGCATGGGTGAAGGCGTAGGACAGGGGTCAGGGCCCCAGAGAAGGGCAGGGTCCAAACATTGGCTGCACACTAGCCTCTCCTGAGGTAGCCTCCTCATCCTGCTCCCCCTCACCTGATAGCAAAGGTTAGACCCCATTTCCCAGGTGAGGGATTTTACAGTTGTGGATCCAGACAGTAGCCCCAGTTCCTGGTCACCCTCAGAAAGCTGCCCAGGGGAGTGAGCCCCACCACTGCTCAGGAAAACCAGCACTGTGAGCAACTGGGGTCCTTCTGATCCTCGTTTTCTTTACTACTTATACGATGACAATCTCCCATGGAGATTACTGGCTACTCCCATGGGGTTCAAGCTACCATCACACTGGGCCACTGAGGACATCCTGGGCCCCCTTCAAGCTACTTCTGGCTTCGGCTCTCATGGCTACTGCATGGCTGCTGCGTGGCTGCTGCCTGGTTACTGTGTAGCTGTTGCATGGCTGCTGCGTGGCTGCTGTGTGACTGCTGCCTGGTTACTGCATGGCTGCTGCGTGGCTGCTGCCTGGTTGCTGCGTGGCTACTGTGTGGCTACTGCCTGGCTGCTGCCTGGTTGCTGCGTGGCTACTGTGTGGCTACTGCCTGGCTGCTGCGTGACTGCTGCCTGGTTACTGCATGGCTGCTGCATGGCTGCTGTGTGGCTGTTGCGTGGCTGCTGCGTGGCTGCTGCCTGGCTTGCTGCATTTGCTCCCTTCCTTCCTTCAGTTATTTACAGATTAAATAACAAGCACATGCTGGTGCCTTGCCAAACCCTGGGTGCCCTTAGTCCCCAGAAGCTCCTGGTCACCAGCCTGGCTTCCGAGTAGCCCACAGTCCTGGGACAGGTACCCTGGGACCCACAAGGGCAGGAAAGAACAGGTTGGGTTCTTAACTGACAATATATACCTGGTGGAATTCCCTGGTGACTGCTTTAAATCACTAGGTGGTGGCCCAAACTGAGCACATGGGTGGGGGTGGGGGGAACAAGTCTTACTTTCTTTAGACAACAAGCCCCTGGGTCTCTGCCAGGCCCGCTTCTCCACCTGTCACTCACCTCATTGGACTGGCGGATTGTCCGAAGTGGGATCCACACAGTACCCACCATCGTGTCCCAGATAAGACCCTTGTTCCACACTTCCACCGTCAGGCCCAGATCCAGGCGGTTGATCTCACTGTGTGCACAGCACAGGGGAATGGGAAGGAGAGAAGACAGGCTCTGAGTGGCCAGTGCACTGGCTTGAAGACGTCTAGCACACTGCAGTGGGAAAGCCAGAGCTGGAGGAGCCAGTGCCAAGAAGGGCAACACACTGGCTCATTCTATGGAGGGGAAACTGAGGTCACAGGAAAGAGTATGCTCAGACTATCGCAGGCAGTCAGAGGTGCATCTGGAAGAGAAGGACTGGGAGCGGAAGATGGCAACATCCTCTATCTTATGGGCCCTTCGTGGGGTTGTGAGGCCCCAGCAAGGCTGGGCAGGCGAGGAACACGTACCTCCCTGACAGTTCCCGACCATTCTCCTCTTGGGGGTATAACTCAGGGTTCACTCCTGTAACATGTGACTTCTCTGGGCCTCCTTTTCCTCATCTATTAAATGGGACTCAACGTAGCAACCCCCTCGGGGTATTGTGCACAGTTGATTTAAAAAAAAAATGAAAAAAATTCACAAAATAGGGTACAGCCCAGGTGGCTGGATATCAGAACAGATGCGACAAGGAACAGGTGTGTTAGCTCACACCTGTGATATCAGCACTCAGGAGACTGAGGCAGGAGGATCAGGTTTCTGGTTGTCTTCAGTGATACAGTGAGGTCAGCCTGGGCTACTTGAGACCCTGTCTTAAAAATAAATAAAGCGCTGGGCGGTGGTGGCGCACGCCTTTAATCCTAGCACTCGGGAGGCAGAGGCAGGCGGATTTCCGAGTTCGAGGCCAGCCTGGTCTACAGAGTGAGTACCGGGACAGCCGGGGCCACAGAGAGAAACCCTGTCTCAAAAAAAAAAAAAAAAAATAAAATAAAAAAAATAAAGCAAGCCGGGCGGTGGTGGCGCGCGCCTTTAATCCCAGCACGTGGGAGGCCAGCCTAGTCTACAGAGTGAGTTCCGGGGCAGCCAGGGCTACACAGAGAAACAAACAAACTAAAAAAGAAAGAAAGAAAGCAGAGCCTGTTTTGTAAATGTGGACAGTGTGGCCTGCCTGGCTGCGGGTTGACAGCGGAGAGAATGGGTATTCAGTGACTAGTATTTGTTGTGCACGCCCCACCCTATTGTGTAGTGATTCCTGTGTAGTGTACCCTCGGAGGTCACCGTGGGCTCCCACCCTCCTTATAGCGGAGGCTGAGAGCTGAACAAGGCGGGAGTGACGAACCCCTCCGTGGTGAAGTGTGCAGAGAAGGAGCCAGGAGGTAGCAGCTTGGCAGTGGGTCAGGGAAGGCGTGCAGGAGGGGACGGCCAGCTGGGAGCGGGGGACGGTGCAAAGGCTGAGAGGACGGAACTGAGGGAGCTGCTGGGTGGTACTGAGGCGGGCTTTCAGCATTTATAATCTTTTCCTCCGCCTGGAGGGGAGCACCCTACAGGGAGTACAGGGGAGGGCGGAGGAGCAGGGCTTGGGTTGGGGGTAGAGGGGCTCGGAAGTGTGGTGGCTGTGGCTTGTGGGCACGGGAGGCGGAGCCTGGCTGGCCGAGAACAAGCTTTCTCCGGTGGGCGTGTCGGGCACGGCTTCAAGCAGAATGGAGGGCCTGGTGGCAGGTATAGGGCCTGGGCTTGTAGTGTGGCCGCAGGGGAGACGGGGGAGGGGGCTGGGCGAGCCGCTTGGGGGTTATGGGAGGAGCCAACTACGGGGCAGGATTATTATGGGTGGGGTTTGTGGTGGGTCAAATGTGGGCAGAGCCTTCAGTGGGATGGCCTGAGGAGGGCTGTCTGTCGGAACCTGCAGTGGGCGTGGTTGTGGGCGGGGTTTTCTGGTGAGAGGGGATGCTTACGGGGGCGTGTCTGCGTGGGCGGGGCTTGTCGGGCCTGGGGCTTTGTGTGGGCGGGGCAGTGGTGGACCAGACTTTTCAGCAGCAGGAGGGGTTTTGTGGGCGGGGCTTCTGGCTGAAGCGGCCCTTAATGGGCGGGCCTTGTGGGGTCTGTGGGGAGCGTGTCAGAGGCGTCTGCTGTGGGCGTGGTTCCTAGTGGCCTGGCCGGGGAGGGCGGGGCAGCACACTCACAACATGAAGTCCTGCTCCCAGCTGGGCTGGCTGCCTCGTACAGCTATGGTAGTGCTCTTCACGTTCTGCACCTTCAGCGTCACGTAGGTGTTGAACTTCTCTGCAGCGGGAGAGCGGGGCAATGGCCGGCTGTCCCCTCCTGGGTCCGTATGCTCACCTCAACCCAGAGGATGGCCCAGCAGACCCGGGTCCCAGGACCGCCAGTTATCACCCATTCTTAAAATTACACGGGGAAATGGAGGCCAAGTCTAAAGCGTTTGGTTTTCATCTGGGAAGACCGACAGGAGGGACTAACAGGCCTTGGCGAGTTCAAGGCCAGCCACAGCTACAGAATGAGTTTCAAGCTAGCTTAGCCAGCTTAGGGAGACCCTGTCTTAAAATATACAGACAGTTGGGGCTAGGGCTGGAGTTTGGTGCGGGCATGTGCAAGCCTAGGATGCCCCTTGGGTCTCAGGCACTGCCTGCCCCCTGGGTTCCTCTCTAGGAGGACCCCCAGACCTGGGTGGACAAAGCTCACTCCTAAGAAGAACCTGCCCTCTGCATGGCAGCAGCTGCCAAAGTCCTTCCTCAGGCCAAGGAGAACAGACAGGACCACAGTTGACAGTTGACGGGGACAGTACAGGACAGTTAGAACAGGATACTTACCTTGGGCACCGTCAAACTTGGCTTTTTTGACTGTGAAGAGAGAGAGAGAGATGGAGAGAGCCAGGAGGGTTGTGGGGATGAGAGAGAGAGAGAGAGAGAGAGAGAGAGAGAGAGAGAGAGAGAGAGGCAGAGAGAGAAACATGGGGAAGAGACATAGGGGAGAGAGATGGAAGGAGGATTAAAAGAGGTATCAGAGGCAGGGAGAAAGAGGAAAAGAGAAGAGGCCATCAGATAGACCCAGAGTAGAAGGCATCTGGCCCATGGGCACAGCTCTCCCCTTTTCCCAGCCTCCCTATGGGCCCTTGACCCCAACTCAAATAAAGCTAGAACTGGGGAAAGGACAGGAGGCCTCCTCTTAGAGGCCTTCCAGGATGACATGGACGGATGGGGGATGAGGGGACAATCTGAGACCCTGACTTAGCTGTCACCTTACTCAGTCCAAAGTCTGGTATAGGTAGAACCTGTGATCAGATCCACCAGTCCCTCCCTCTGTCCCTTCTTCATTTTCCAGATGTCCTTTCCCTTCCCTTCCTAGGTCTGTGTAGACAATATGCAAGTGCCTGGGCAAACCCAGAGCATGGGAATAAAATACTTGGAAGCCAGGCTCTCCTGTCTTCCCAACCCTCACATCAGCACAGCTGGCTCCTGGTGACTGGGGACAGCCCGTGAGAGACAATCTCATACACAAAAGTGATCTTTACTTCACAAATAACAACACACACACTCACACACATACACACACACACACATACACATACACTCACACACACATACACACACTCACACACATACACACACTCACTCACAGACATACACTCACACACACTCACACACTCACTCACACACACATACTCGCACACATACACACACTCACACACACACACTCACACACATATACTCTCTCTCACACACACTCACACACTCACTCACACACACATAATACACACATA
Source organism: Mastomys coucha (assembly GCF_008632895.1). Lineage (NCBI taxonomy): Eukaryota > Metazoa > Chordata > Mammalia > Rodentia > Muridae > Mastomys > Mastomys coucha. The sequence continues at coordinate 210,536,772 of NW_022196905.1, forward strand.
CACTCACACACACTCACACACATACACACATTCACATACACACTCACACACATACTCACACACACACGCACACACTCACTCACACACTCACACAAACTCACACACTCACATACACAGTCACACACATACCCTCACAGAAACACTCACACACACTCACACACATACACACACACTCACACACATACACTCACACATACTCACACAAACATACACACTCGCACACACATACACACACTCACACACATACACTCACACACACTCACACACACACACACTCACATACACTCACACACACATACACACACACTCACACACACATACACACACTCACATACACACATACACACAC
>NW_022196905.1:210538567-210547227 GCF_008632895.1 Mastomys coucha
TGTTTGGGGGGGAGAAATAGTGTGTCAGAACTGGGGGAAGGGAGCATATCTGGAGGAGGGGGAGTGTCTGAGGGAAGGGGTGTGTTAGAGGAAGGGAAGGGTGTCTGGGGGGAGGGACAGGGAGTCAGAGCTGGGAGAGGAGGAATGTGTCTGGGGGAAGGCTGTGTCAGAGCAGGGGGAGGAGTCCAGGAATCTGGGAGATGCAGGTCAGGGGTTCCGGGAAGTCGGTGTCTGCGGAGTAGAGGGTGGGGTCATGCTAGTGCAACTGCTCCGTGTGTGTGTTCCCCATCACGTCCCCAGTCACTGCCGCGTCATATCCCGCCACCTCCCAGTGCTGGGGTCAGCGGCGGAAGCGCCTGGTCTGCTCAGCTATTTATAGCGCACCGAGGCCGCTAGCGATTCAGCTTCTGGCGCTGATTCAGGTTCTGGGACCTTTCATGGCCTCAGTTTCCCTGCTGCCCCTCCCTTTGATCCCTTGTCACCCGCACTATTTTTACTCTCTGGCTGGCAGCCTCGGATACTAGGATCCGTTTTCTGATTAAAGACGATTGCCTGGGGGAGACAGGTCCAGATCCATAGGGCAGGGTAGGGAACCCGGCCACCAGGGAAGCGTCTGGAAGACCTTCAGGGAGCCATGGGTGACAACAGTAGCGGTGTTGGCTGTGGACTGGGCACCGGGGAGGGACAAAGCCGGGGCTGTCGCCCTCCATCACACAGTAACGTGAAGGAGACGGGAGGCAGCACAGACAGTCACAGGGGGCAGGTCCCTGTTGCTGGATAGTGTCAGCTGTAGGACAGCTGGGGACTGCGTTTTTGCAAAGGATTCTGGGAAAGGAGGAAGGAAACAGACCATGGAGGTCTCACAGAAGGACCCTGACCCAAGCTTCTTCCCCAGCCCACAGCCAGCCAGGGAGTCCTCTGCTCCTCCCTGCTGTGTGGCCCTAGGCAAGTGGGGCTCAGTTTCCTCATCTGTGTAGTGGGGCTGCTATGATGGATGGGCAGGTTCAACTCTGGTACTATTCAAGTTTCAAGACAAATATAGACCCACACCCCACCATAGTCACACACACGCACGCGCGAACACACACACACACACACACACACACACACACACACACACGCTCTTTCGCTCTCCCTCCCTCCCTCCTCTGTTCATTCTGTTCATGAAATATTTATGGAACCTTTAAGACCTACACTTGCCACCCCAGCTCTCTAGAGGTTAAAGCAGGAAGATGAGTTCCAAGCCAGCCTCTGCTACCCAGTGAGGTCAGGAAATGGTGGTGGGAAGTGCAGCTGGAGGGAGTTCAGCCTTTAAGAACCACCCCCCTCTCTTGTAGTTGTTTGATTGTGTTTGTGGATTTTTTCTTTTTCTTTCTTTTTTTCTTTCTTTGGAGACAGGGTTTCTCTGGGTAGCCTTGGCTGTCCTGGAACTCACTCTGTAGACCAGGCTGGCCTCGAACTCACAGAGATCCACTTGCCTCTGCCTCCCAAGTGCTGGGATTAAGGTGTGTAGCACCATGCCTGACTAAAATATAACTTTTTTGTTTTGTTTTGTTTTCCAGTGGAGGAAGGAGCTGGGAGCTAGCTGCTATGCAAAAACTAAAATCCGAGTTCAGATCCCATAGAGAGCCAGACTAGGGGTGTCTTCTGTGACCCCAGCCCTAGGGAAGCAGGGACAAATAGACCCTGGGAGCCACTGGCCAGCCAATCTGCTCTCAGTTTCAGTAAGACAGTCTGTCTCAACAAAGTGGGTGATGCCTCAGCAGACTTCTGCCACCAAGCCTAATGACCTTGGCATCTGGGATCTACATAGTGGAGGGAAGACAGCAGACAGCCAAACATTGTTGTATGACCTCCACATACCCACATACATGGCTTCTTGCAAAGTCAGGTAAGATCACAGGTCTAAGATGTATATAGTGTATCTGCCTGTGAACAAGTGTGTTTCAGGGGGTGTGGTCAAGCATGTGCCTATGTTGGAATGGGACAGGATATTTCTTCCTGCATTTTCCTCTGTATGTGTGACAGGGCTCATTTAGCCCAGGCTGGCCTCAACTCCTGAATCCCTGCCTCTGCCTCCCAAGTTCTGAGATGATTGGCATGTGCGGACAGGTTTGGTGTATGCAAGGCTGGGGATGAAACATAGACCTTTGTGTATCCTGGGCAGCACTGTATGAACTGAGCTATGAGCACTGTACCAACTGAGCTATGAGCACTGTACCAACTGAGCTGCAAGCACTGTACCAACTGAGCTATAAGCACTGTACCAACTGAGCTGCAAGCACTGTACCAACTGAGCTATGAGCACTGTACCAACTGAGCTGCAAGCACTGTACCAACTGAGCTATGAGCACTGTACCAACTGAGCTATGAGCACTGTACCAACTGAGCTATAAACACTGTACCAACTGAGCTATGAGCACTGTACCAACTGAGCTATGAGCACTGTACCAACTGAGCTGCAAGCACTGTACCAACTGAGCTATAAGCACTGTACCAACTGAGCTATAAGCACTATAATAAGCACTACACACACTGAGCCTCAGCTCCTGCCTATCTATGTGTATATACTAAACGTTCCTTAGCATCCCGTGTGTACAATCTAGATCTGTATCTGCAACACGAAAGCTTCCATGGCAGAGGAGCCTGGAGCCCCCATACACTCAATGGCAACCCTAGCCATAAAGGGTCCGTGGGGAGGGTCGTGGGTGGTTGGCATGACTGCGAGGGTGAGTTCAGGTCCACTGGACACCTCCAGGCCCAGCTTTACCAGGCCTGGCGCCCCTCCCAGGCCCCATCTGCACCTCCCTGCCAGTTTCCTCTCTCCAGAGCCCTACCCTTCATCCCCTGCTCTGCCCACCGTGGTATCCAGGGAATTCAGTACAAATGTCGCCTAGGCCTGGCTTTCTGGAATCCTCCTTTCGGAGGCTGCCCTCCACCCCCGCAGCCGAGCCTCCGGTTTGCGTCAGAGTTGGGGTGACGCCCCCTCTATAGACAGGAGGCCGGATGGGAGGACACGGGGTGCTGGGAGCTCCTGAGGTGAGGATCCCCTTCACGTTCAGCTCTGCTTACTTCCCAGGCCTGGAGGCCGCGGCTACCCAGTAACTAACCCTGGGCAGTCGGAACCTTCGAGGCACAGGGTCAGAGAAAAGAGTTCCTGCTCCTTTAAGAACATCCCCGTCCAACAGACTAGAGCGGTGCACCGCGGGGCGCGGGCGGGCTGGGCCGGGTTTGTGAATGGAGCAGCGAGCGGAGGGGGAAGGGGGGCAGGGGGGAGGGGCAGAGGGGGCGGGGCCATCTAGGACCACGCAGCCGCGGAGCTCAAATCCGCACACCCGCCGCCCAGGTCTCCCGCCGCCTGGGTTCTGAGGGGGATGGAGACTCGCCTTCTTCCCTACACAGCTTCCTGGAGGGGAAAAGGAGTAGGGGCTTAACCCCCACCCCACAGACCCAGAGCTCACAACGGTATCGGCCCCGCTACGTGGCCAGTCGGTCGCCCAAGGTCTCCCGCTGCACAGTTACCTCGCCTCCATGCCTAGCCCCACCCGGAACTTCGAGGGGTGCAGGGGTCACACCTCTCCCGTGATTCCTTTCCTACCCTCCAAACGCGGAGCGTGGGCCTGGGCGTGGGCCTCAGTGCAGATGGCGTTTTGGCCCCAAAATAGCTGCCCCCCCCCCACATCTCCTTCCCTCCCTCCAGCCTTAGGGGTGAGGCGGAGAGGGAGCCACGAGCTTCCGCGGAGCCTGCTGCACTGTTTAGGGCACACTGGAGATTGGAGAGGTTGTCCCTACGCCCAGTCCGGGCCCATTACCCCCAAAGCCCCCACCCTCGCGCGCACGGTCCACCGTCTCCTCAGTCCCAACCAGGGCCTATAAAGCGTCTACACAGACGCCCCCAGCCCCGCATCCACTCGTATGAGTGACAGGCAGGACACCTAGGGCTGATCCAAGTGCGCCCCGAAGCGCGCGCCGGGGGTCCCCTGTGCTGTGCAGCCCGGCTCGGCTCATCCACGCACACCCCGCACCTTGCCCGCATCCACGCAGCTCCTACCTCCCACGCACAGCAGAGACATGACTCCAGGCGGCCAGAGCGCGGCGGGCGCAGCGCGGGGCTCAGGGCTTATGCCGGGGCCCGGCCGCCGGCCATGTCGCTTCAGCACCGGGGGCGCGGACAGCGCCTGACGCGCTCTGACGCTGCGGTACGGGAGGAGCCGGAGACGCGTGACGGGGCGGGGCCGGGCGGACGCCTTAAAGGGCTCGTGAGCTGCGGGGAGTCCAGGCCGGGTCCCTTCTGCTTCAAAGCCTTTTTGCTCCCTAGCTCAGCCTCGGTGGGTCTTTCTGTCCATGCTCCGCTTGCCTAGGTCTCCACGTTTCTATTTCTCACTCTGAGCCACCTAAACTGTGCTCTTATTTTACATTCTCCTGGGTAACAGAACTGCTATTTGCTGTCAATTCTCCATCTTCAATGCCACCAGGAAGCTGTTTGTTTATTGGTTTTTTAATCCTGGTACTGACACTTGTGAGACATGTTCTCTACCTTCCCCATGTGAGGCTCATCATACTCTACCACAGGCACATATCTCTGCCCATGCTGTAACTTTATGTCTTGCGGGTCTTGGAAGTAATAGATCTCTGTGAGTCTGTGGCCATCCTGGTCTGCATAGTGAGATTCTGTCTCTAAAAACCAAAACAAACAAAAAGTTACATTTATTGGGTCTGGAGAGCTGCCCAGAGGTTAAGAGCACCAGCTGGTCTTCCAGAGACCCCAGCCTTCTGTCCCTTGTACCCACGTACGTGGCAGCTCCCAACCATCCGCAGACATGGAAAAGCACATGTGCACAGAAAATAAAATAAATCTAAAACTTTTTATAAATTACATTGTTTATGTGTGTAGGGGTGAGTCACACATAACCGCAGCGCCCATGGGGGTCGGAAGGCACTCTTCGGACTTGTTTCTCTTTCCACTGTGTGGGTTCCAGGAACAGGACTCAAGTCCTCAGGCTTGGCAGGGGGAGCCTGCCAAGGACATCGTGCAGAGCCTATTAATTCTCTTCCATGTGTGGAGTGTGTCTGAGTGTGTGTGTGTGCACGCGCGTGTGCGTAAGAGAGAGAGAGACAGAGAGAGAGTTTGTATGTGCCTGTGTGTGCACGTGAGTGCGTTTGTGTGTGTCCATGTGTCTCTGTGTGTGAGAGTGTGTTTGTCTGTATGTGTCTATGTGAGTGTGTTTGTGCTCATGCGTCTGTGTATGTATGAGTGTCTGTGTGTGTGTTTGTATGTGTCTAGGTCTGAGTGTGTGTGTGTGTCCACATGTGTGTGTGAGAGTGTGTCTGAGCATACACACCCGTGCATGTACACCTAGAGAACAACCCTGGATGCCGTCCTTCACTCATTTATGATTATTGTAGTTGGTGGTGGTGGCAGTGTCTTACTGGCCCGAGGCTCACAGCTTAGACTGGCATGCAGCTCCTGGAGAAGGGCCTGGTGGTGTGCACCAGCAGCTCCGCCTGTAGGTTCTGGAGACAGAATGGCATCCTCAGGCTTTGCTGGCCATGCTGGCATCTCCACTTCCCCTAGGCACCTCAGGATCTTGGTAGCTACTTAGCCAACTTCACAGTCCCCTGCTGCTCTAGCTGAGGTCACTTGCATTGATTTTACATGTCAGATTGTTTTGCTTGTGTACCTCAGTGCTTGGTGCCCACACAGGCCAGGAGAGGGTGTCAGGTCACCAGCACAGGGGCTGCAGGTGGTGGTGAGCCACCTTGTGGTACCAGGAATCAAACTTGGGTCCTCTGGAAGAGCCAGTACTCCTAACCACTGAGATACTTAATTCCCCTGCCCCCTTGCCCCTACTCCTTTCATGTTTTGCTCACATGCACGATTGATCATGTGTTGGTATAGACTCTGGACTCCCCCTCACTGTTCACTTGGGTGGCCCCGAGTTCACTGCCCCAGACAGCGAAGCCTCCTGTTTCTTGCTTCAGCTTCCCGAGTAGCAGGACTACATGCCCACAGCCTCTACTCCCACTTCTGAGCCAGCTTCTCCTCGAAGCCTGAGATCCTTCCTTTTGTGTGCTTGGGTCCTGATTTCAATGCTGCCTGCCATGTTCACTGTCCTCCATACAACCTACTGGGGTCCTCCTATGGGGCCTTGAGAATTATGCTAGGCCAGGTTGACCTCCAGCAGTCTCTGTCCCAAAAAAAGGCAGAGGTCTCCTAGAGCACAGCGTTTGGGATGGGAGCCTCATTCAGGCCTTGCCCAGAGTTCTTTGTGACTGGCTGGATGCGGCTCAGGGGCAGACCCTATCCTATCTTAGTCTTCTATTGCTGTGAAGAGACCTCGACCCACAAAACTCTTACAAAAGTAAACATTTTAATTAGGGCTGTCTTACAGTTTCAGAGGTTTAGTCTATTATTACCATGGTGGGAAACCTGGAAGTGCCCAGGCAGACATGAGATTTCTCTTTCTTCCTTCCTTCCTTCCTTTCTTCCTTTCTTTCTTTTTCCTTCTCTCTTTCTTTTTTTTTTTTTTTTTTTTTTTTTTTTTTTTTTTTTTTTTTTTTTGGTTTTCGAGACAGAGTTTCTCTGTGTAGCCCTGGCTGTCCTGGAACTCACTCTGTAGACCAGGCTGGCCTCGAACTCAGAAATCCACCTGCCCCTGCCTCCCAAGTGCTGGGATTAAAGGCGTGTGCCACTACCGCCAGACTCAGACATGAGATTTCTATATCTGGATCGGATCAACAGGCAGCAAGAAGACAGAAACTCTGAGCATGGCTACAAAGCCCACCCCCACTGGCACTCTTCCTCCAATAAGACCTCCTAATGGTGCCTCTTCCTGACACCTATAGGAACCATTCTTATTTAATCCCCTACACACCCCTGCCTAGGATACCACTGTGTGTGTGTGTGTGTGTGTATGTAGGTTGCATTGCACAGTGTCCTAGGTTCCATCCCCAATATTCCACCCCCATATCTCCCAACAGTTGGTGCCTCAGTTTTGCCATCTGCAAAAGAGGGATTGAAATAAATGGATCTTGTGTTTTTGAAACAGCTCTTTTGAGTCCAAACCTACAAACTCAGGAATCTTAAGGGCTCCAATTCTTAAGAGTACCTGTTTCACTTTTTTAAAAAATTTAATTAGCTATCAGCAGTAAGGCAGAGGCGAGGCCACTTCAGGGTGGGATGGAGGGTGACAGGCCCTGCAGCATCCCTATTGTCCCCTTGCTCCCCACCCAAATTTAATTCCCTTATTTTGCGGCTCCTTGCTTCTTACAAATGTTGCTATGTTCCCTGCACTTTGAACTTTTTGTAACAGAACTCAACAGTTGCCTTTTTCTTTTCTTTAAAAATTTTTAATTTATCTTCTAAGACAAGGTTTAGGTGTATAGCCTGAGCTGGTCTGAAGCTTACTATGTGGACCAGGCTTAGCTCAGACTGGCAGCAATCCTCCTGCCTTGGCCTCCTGAGTGGTGGGATTGTCACACATGTGCTACCTTGCCTAATAATGGCTGTGTAGGTGCCTTCTTCATGTATGGGTGGGGCCAGAGAAGGAGCTATGCTGGTGGCCAATAGACCCAGCCATCCTCCTACCTCCATCCACCTTCTTTACATGGTAACTGGGATGAAATCTCAGGCACTGGTGCTTGTAGAAATGCTCAACCCCTGAGCCATGCCCCCAACCCCTCACTTGGGGAGTCTAGGCAGGACCTCTACCAGTAAGCTGTGTGGCACATCTTGGTTTGTTCTGCCAATCTTCTGCCTCATCCTCTGCATCACACCGGCTATCTCTTCACATTTCCATTCCTGACATGTGTTTCCTCACTTCATCCTCTCCCAGACATATTGGCAGCCCAAGAGTCTTAACCTGCTGTGTGTGGTATTTAAGGAGCTGTCGATGCTCTGGGTCTGAGGCACCCGGAGAGACATCTGAGAACGGAACTTGGTGTGCTTTAGGGAAACAAAGCGACACAGTTCCCTCCCCCGGGATCACTCTTAGTTCTGCCCCATGCAGCAGGTCCCAGCTGGCAACAGATGGGTAAGCGGAGGCACAAGGGTGCAGGCCACAAGTGGTTCCTCAGCCTATTAGGAGCCTGAGGATGTCAGCAGAGCCAGCGATGGAGGACTGGAGAACTGGCTCCTGCCATCACCATCTGAGTTCTTTTCAGGATCCTCCAAGCTGTGCCTGCGGGTCCCAGTGATGGAACTCAAGTCAGTCTGTGTGGCGAGAGCCTACACTCTTCAGTAGTCTCACAAGCCCTATCTCATAGCTTTTGAGCAGAATAGAAGGCGGGGTTTTCAGAGGAAGTGGGAGCACGCCCAGCATGCAGGTGGGCTTCCCAGGAGATGGCCCCTCTTAGTTCATTAGGACTGGAGGCCCAGAGGTTTGGGTTTTTTCCGTCCGTAGATTTTTTTTTTTTTTCAAACATTACTCAGAGTGTCTTTTAGGAGGTTAAAGGTTGGGGGCGGAGTGGAAACTGAAGCCTGAAGTGTGTGCTGGCCGCAGCAGGTCCCAGCCCGGGCTGGTTCAGGTTGCTCCAAGTACAGGCATGGACAGGGGCCTGGGGCAGGGAGTGCTCTGTGAACTCAGGTCTCCAGCAGCACCCCTGCCTTTTGGTCTCTGCCCAGCTCCCACCCCAGAAGGGTGGCCTGCGGCACAGGTTTC
>NW_022196905.1:210547237-210569768 GCF_008632895.1 Mastomys coucha
CGCCCCCAGGGTGCCCTGACTTTCCGTAAATGACGGCGGCCAGGAAGCTCTGGGGCCGCACAGGAAGGAGCAGGGACTTTCCTGTCGCAGCCCCGGCTGTCCCCTGCCTCGGCGCAGCTGCAGGTAGGAGCGCTGGGCACGGGTGCAAGGCGCGGGGGTGCGGACGCGGGAGCGGGCGCGGGGTGCTGCCTAAACACCGCACTGGCGGCTCAGCAGAGCGCATGCGCCGCAGGCTCCCCGCCCCCATCCTACGATTCTAGGAGCCGGGAGGTAAAGGGACTGAACTTTCCGTTTGGTATAATCTCATACTTTTTTTTTTTTCGAGACAGGGTTTCTCTGTGTAGCCCTGGCTGTCCTGGAACTCACTCTGTAGACCAGGCTGGCCTCGAACTCAGAAACCCACCTGCCTCTGCAAGTGCTGGGATTAAAGGCGTGCGCCACCTCTGCCCGGCCAATCTCATATTTCTTTAATATTCGTATTCGTTTTGTTGTTTTACGTCTTACATTTTGAAGATGGCTCTCCGTCCGTAGCCCTGCTGGCCTAGAAATCAAAATGTAGCCCCAAACTCATAGCAATCCTCCTGTAGCAATCCTCCTGGAGCCTTCCCAGGAGCAACAAGAACTGGGGAAGACAATGTTGATCGTTTTATTTTTGTACACTTTTATAACGTTGTAATCTGTTTTATTCTGCGTGAGTGTGCTCTGCACACGTTCGGAGGTCAGAGGAGTGAGTTCTTCTCTCCTTCCACCATGTGGATCCTGGGGACCAGCAGGCTTGGTGGCAAGCGCCTTTACTCCCTAAGCCATCTTGGCCGCCCTAATTTGTTTCTTGAGACAGGGTCTGACCTTGAACATATACTGACAGTTGTGTACCACCACATCTGGTAATAGGTTAATGACTTCTTCAGTTCTTGATTTGAGACAGGGTTTTTCTGTGTAGCCCTGGCACTCACTCTGTAGACCAGGTTGGCTTCGAACCCACAGAGATTCACCTGCCTCTGACTCCAGAGTGCTGGGATTAAAGGCATGCACCATCACCGCCAAACCAGATTTTTTTTTTTTTTTTAAATACAGTCCCATGCAGTCCAGGCTGGCCTTGGACTTCTAATCTTCTGTCTCTACCTCTGGAATTTTCTGGTAGCAAGTGTATGCCACCATGCCTACTTTTGTTGTCTTATTATGGGAGGGGTGCACATGCAGAGGTCAGAGGGCAACTTTACACAGTCAGCGTACCCTTCTCACCGTGTGAACTCGGTGGGACTCGGTGGTGGAACTCTTGTCTTCAGGCTTGGTTGTGAGCTACCTTCCTGGCTGTGGCTTTGAGGACTGTGGTCCGAGCAGCTGAGGGCTGTTTCCTGTTTCTCACTGGCCTAGGCCATGTCCCTTGCCCTCGGCAACTCTCAAGTGTGGGAAGTGTGTTTCTCCGGAGGCCACTGCAGGAAACCTCCCTGCTGTGAGGACCAAAGAGGAGCATAAAATACATGGTGGATGTGGGGTTAAGTGGGTTAAAGAGAGACCAGAAAGGGTTGGGAGACAACACAGACCCCTGAGTGCCTCATGCGCAGGGTACCCATCACAGAAGCTTCTGGTTCCAGCCAAGATGGTCCTGTGACCTTTAGACCCGTAGGGAACAACACAGCTGTCGCCATCGCTCTGTATACCTCTGCTTCCTGTTCAGGCCTGGTTTCTATATCTGCCATCAATTGCTCATGCCTGCCTGGGGTATTGGCTTGGCTAGGATGTGGAGGCTTGTGGATCAATTGGTGATGTCTGCCAGGGGGTGCAGAGAAGTGCACAGACCAGAAGACACCTAGTCCTCAGCTTGTCTGTCACTTGGGGGCTTGTGGCTCTTCTTCCCTCTTTTAGTCACACCCCCTTCTCTGCCTCTCCAGGTTATTATTCTCATGGCACCTCCAAGTGAGGAGACACCTCTGATCTCTCAGCGCTCTTGCAGCCTCTCATCCTCAGAGGCAGGAGCCCTGCATGTGCTCCTTCCTCCCCGGGGACCTGGGCCTCCTCAGCGACTGTCGTTCTCTTTTGGGGACTACTTGGCTGAGGATCTGTGTGTGCGGGCTGCCAAGGCCTGTGGTGAGTGGGTCCCTAGCTGACCAGGCCATTTAGTAGGGCTGAGCAACATCAACTGAGAAAAGGGGTGCTGGGGTTTTGAGGGGTGTGTAGAAGTTTGGTAAGGGAGGATCATGGGCTCAGCCTGTGTTGTTGCACTGGTGACTTGACTTGGTGAACTGATGGGCCCATCCCTTCAGGCATCCTGCCTGTTTATCATTCGCTCTTCGCTCTGGCCACTGAGGATTTGTCTTGCTGGTTCCCTCCAAGCCACATCTTCTCCATAGAAGACGCGGACACTCAAGTCTTGGTCTACAGGCTACGGTAGGAAGTGAGCCCCTCTATTTACCTACATGGTAGTATTTCTATTCAGTGTTTTGTAGAGCCTCTTGAGACCAGAGAGGCATTGGGCTGTTTGCTGTAGGCCACACAGCACTTCAGTGACCCAACTTAGGCTCTGGGAAGCCAGAGCTGAGTGGGCCACCCCGTTCTGGAACCCACAGCTTTTATTTCCCTGACTGGTTTGGCCTGGAGACATGTCACCGCTTTGGGCTGCGCAAAGATTTGACCAGTGCCATCCTTGACGTACATGTTTTAGAACATCTCTTTGCTCAGGTTGGTATTCTTCGGTGGGGAAGGCTCAACCCAGGGATGGGGGACCCCAAGGTAACAAATCCCAGCTCCCAGGTCAGAACCTCACCTAACCACCCTCCTGTGGCTGACCCAGCACCGCAGTGACCTAGTGAGTGGGCGCCTCCCAGTGGGCCTTAGCCTGAAGGACCAGGGAGAGTTCCTGAGTCTGGCCGTGCTGGACTTGGCCCAGATGGCTCGTGAGCAGGCCCAGCGGCCAGGAGAGCTGCTGAAGATCGTCAGGTGAGGACCTCGGGCCACCTCTCTGTAGTCTCCTTTGGCTGCGGATCTAGGGCCCTATCGTTTTCCTTTACCAAACTCCTACACATACCTCCTTCCCAACGTCGACTTGTGCAGCTATCCTCTCCGTCAGCCTGCTCCTGCCGAAAGGTCCTCCATGTCTGTCTCGTGTGTCCTTCGGGCCCCCTCACCACCTTAAACACTCGGCGTGACCCCCACCCACAGTTACAAAGCCTGTCTGCCGCCCAGCCTGCGCGATGTGATCCAGGGCCAGAACTTCGTGACACGTAGGCGCATCCGCAGGACCGTGGTCCAGGCGCTGCGCCGCGTGGTCGCCTGCCAGGCCGACCGCTACGCGCTCATGGCCAAGTACATCCTGGACCTGGAGCGGCTACATCCAGCGGCCACCACCGAGGCCTTCAGCGTGGGGCTCCCGGGCGCCCAGGAGGAGCCGGGGCTCCTGCGTGTGGCAGGGAGCAACGGCATCGCCTGGAGCTCCGGGGACCTGGAGGTGCTGGGGACGAGCTTTGAGGAGCAGGGTCTGCGGGGAGGCGTGGCGGTTAGGAAAGAAGGAGGAACCAATCAGGAAAGGGACTAGTCGGGGTGGGACGGCCTGACGGGGGTGGGGTCAATTAGAGACGGGTCCGGGGGTGGAGCTACCCAGGGACTGGACCTGGGGGCGTAACCAGAAGGGTGGGACTAGATAGGGGGCAGGGACGGTCTGGATTAGGTCGGTAGGCGTGACTTGACCAGGCCAGTCTCAGTCCCCCACACCCCCTCGTAAGTGGAGGTGGGAAGGAGGAAGAACGGGAGTTGTGCTGTATCAGGTCTGTAATCCCCCAGCTTCTGCCTGTCCTTTCTTCCTCAGCTTTTTCAGACCTTCTGTGACTTTCCCGAAATCGTGGATGTCAGCATAAAGCAGGCCCCACGCGTGGGTCCCGCAGGGGAGCACCGGCTGGTCACCATCACCAGGATGGACGGTCACATCCTGGTGAGTCTTGGCACCCGTTGTTCTGGTGCTGACCCTGGGAGAGGGGTGGACTCTGTGGTTGCTGAAAAGTTCTCCCGTGCAGGAAGCGGAGTTCCCGGGGCTGCCTGAGGCACTGTCCTTCGTGGCCCTCGTGGATGGGTACTTCCGCCTGACCTGCGACTCCAGGCATTACTTCTGCAAGGAGGTAGCGCCGCCGCGGCTGCTGGAGGAGGAGGCGGAGCTGTGCCATGGACCTATCACGTGAGGAGCTGGTTGGGGTCACAGTGGGGACGGGGCTGGGCAGCGGGAATTGTCTGGATTGGACCTGGCTGCTGTCTTGGCCTAGGTTAGACTTTGCCATTCACAAGCTGAAGGCCGCTGGCTCCCTCCCGGGCTCCTACATTCTCCGCCGCAGCCCGCAGGACTATGACAGTTTTCTTCTTACAGCCTGTGTCCAGGTTGGTTCACTGCTGGTGCCAGGATGGCTTCCTGGAGGAGGTGACACCTGAGCTGGGACAGAAAGAGGAGTTTCTGTTTTTCCTTGAAAAGCACTGGCCTGTAATCCTAGGATTTAAGAGACTGAGGCAGGATTAAGTTTACAGGCCAGCCTGAGCTATACAGAGAAATTATGCATCAAAAAATCGATGGGGGGGGGAGTTGTCTCATGGAGGAAAAGGTTTTTTTCCACCAAGCCTGAGTATGCTAATTTCATCCATGGCATTCACAGGGTGAAAGAATAGAACTGACACCCATAAATCGTATCTGACCTCCACATGTGCATGGTGGCTTGCATCTACACAGAAACACACATAAGTGAATGTAATTTTAAGAACTCAAAAAAGCTCAGGGACCAGGCGGTGGTGGCGCACGCCTTTAATCCCAGCGCTTGGGAGGCAGAGACAGGCAGATTTCTTGAATTTGAGGCCAGCCTGGTCTACAGAGTGAGTTCCAGGACAGCCAGGGCTACACAGAGAAACCCTGTCTCGAAAACAAAACAAAACAAAACAAAACAAAACAAAAGCTCAGGAAACACATTCTTAGCATGGGGTGGGGGGTGGGGAGCAGGATCCGCAGAGGTTGGAGAAAGAACTGAGCATACAGTCTTCCACACCTGGCTCCGCTCCACACCTGGCTCAGGTCGAGGTCCTCCTCTTTGCAGACTCCCCTTGGCCCCGACTACAAGGGCTGCCTCATCCGCCAGGACCCCAGCGGGGCTTTCTCCCTGGTTGGCCTCAGCCAGCCGCACAGAAGCCTGCGGGAGCTGCTTGCGGCCAGCTGGCATTCTGGGCTGCGAGTAGATGGCGCTGCCCTGAACCTCACATCCTGTTGCGCTCCCAGACCCAAGGGTGAGTGGGTTCCTCCCCCAATCAGCCCAGCAGATTGGGGTGGTGGCAGAAACCAAGGACCACGGCGATTAGGACAGAGAACACGACTTTTTTTTGGCACGGTCTCCAGACAATTCAGTTATTTTCAGCTGGCAGCCGTTGCTCACTTCTTCCCTTGAGTGAATGTCACTGAGGCGAATCCCTGCTGGGACCAGTCTCCTCACCGTGGTGTCCTGGCTGACACAGACCATGGCGACCTTGAGGGAACCTAGTGCGTTTCAGATTAGCCCCAAGTCTGCATCTCAGGAGCGACTTGCGGGGGTGCCCCAGCCTAAGTATGAGGAGTCTAAATCTTGGAAACCTTTGCCTCTGACCCTCTGATCTCTGCTTTCTTGCCACCCAGAAAAGTCCAATTTGATCGTGGTGCGAAGGGGCTGCACCCCCGCGCCTGCCCCCGGCCGCTCCCCGTCCTGCAGTGCGCTGACGCAGCTGAGCTTCCACACAATCCCAGCGGACAGCCTGGAGTGGGTGAGGGTCCCCAGGGTGGAAACCAGGGCTGGGGCCCTCTTTGGAGGACGTGGAAGCCACCTTCAACTGTCCCTGCATGGGTGTCTCCCTCGCAGCACGAGAACCTGGGTCATGGCTCTTTTACCAAGATCTTCCGTGGCCGCAGGCAGGAAGTCGTGGACGGCGAGACACATGACACGGAAGTCCTCCTGAAGGTCATGGACTCCAGACATCAGAACTGCATGGAGGTGCGGCGGGGACCAGAGAAGGCCATGCAGAACTGCAAGGAGCTGGGGCCTGGCTGGGGGACCAGACTGGGGGACATAGTAGGACTCCATCAAACCAAAGTAGAATGTAGTAGCCATGCTGAGCTTGGTTGTAAAATACAGCATGAGAAGGAACACGGTGTGTGTGTTTGTGTGTGTGTGTGTGTGTGTACATGCAGATGTCATGTCCGATGGTGAACTGATGGCAGGACCAAAGGAGGTAAGAGTTTAGCTCTTCCCCAAGTCCATCACAGCATGGGAGACTTGAGGAAGCTTCTAGTGGGAATTCTGACCCACTCTGGGCCCAACTGGGGACCGATGGGGAGGAATCCATACACCTTCTGCTCTCCCCTCCCCCTAGTCCTTTCTGGAAGCTGCAAGCTTGATGAGCCAAGTATCCTATCCACACCTGGTGTTACTGCACGGCGTCTGCATGGCTGGAGACAGTGAGCCCCACGCTGTACCCCACCCCAGGCCTAGCTCCTCCTCCACCCTGCTCGACCTGCATGCCTCTGATACCCTTAAGATCATCACCCTATATTCGCACCCACCTCACACCCCAGGCCCATTCGATCCATTTCCACCTTGCCGGCTAATTGCTATGCAACATTGCCCCTCTTGCTAACCCCTTCTGTATCTTGGCTGCATCTATTCGGTTGAGCCAATGGGAAACAGAAGCCCAGCCTGTGCTAAGAGCAGAGGGCAGATGGGGGCAGAGCCTGCTGAGCACCCTGTCACCTGTGTCACGCCCCCTCCCACTCTCCCCTTGTCCCCAGGCATCATGGTGCAGGAATTTGTGTACCTGGGAGCAATTGACACGTACCTGCGCAAGCGTGGCCACCTGGTGCCGGCCAGCTGGAAACTGCAGGTGACCAAGCAGCTGGCATATGCCCTTAACTACTTGGTGAGTGTCCCGTTGTCCATAGGGGGCTTCCTCTATGAATGGGGAAGTGAGAGTAGGTTCTGGAGTTTGGATAGGAGCTCGGTAAGGACACAAGCAAACATTTCAGAATGAGGAAACTGGATGTGGGCAGGCTGGGAGGTCTGAAAGCATCAAGGGAGGGCACCGTGAAACCATGCTGTCTAGGGGAGCAGTGAGTGAGGAGGCCAGGCTGGGGGGGAGGCAGGGCATAGAGATGGAGACTGGTGAGAAGAGGGGGTGTCTTGAATAGGGGGATGTGGGGCTTTAACTGTCCCTAAAGCTGTGGGAAGGTAGAGAAAGGGGCGTGGTGGTTAAGGGTGGATATGATTAGTGTAAGGGGAGGTTAGGGCTACAAGACATGTCTTCATGGGCCTACAGTGGTTACCAGAGCCTGTTTTGTCTGGGCAACATCAGATAGGCTTTGAAGGATGCAGAAGAGCGCCGGGCGGTGGTGGCACACGCCTTTAATCCCAGCACTTGGGAGGCAGAGGCAGGCGGATTTCTGAGTTCGAGGCCACCCTGGTCTACAGAGTTCCAGGACAGCCAGGGCTACACAAAAGAAACTCTGTCTCGAAAAACAAAAAAACAAAAACAAACAAACAAACAAAAAGATGCAGAAGAGTAATTGCCTAATAATATTCATTTATCAAACGCTCACCCACACTTCTTTGTGCCTGTAACACTTAGGAGGACAAAGGTCTCCCTCACGGCAACGTCTCCGCACGGAAGGTGCTCCTGGCTCGCGAGGGGGTTGATGGGAATCCACCTTTCATCAAGCTGAGTGATCCTGGTGTCAGTCCAACTGTGCTGAGCCTGGAAAGTGAGTACAGGCTAGCCTCACCTGACTGTACCGGCTGTCTTCTGTGTGTGCAGCCACACGGGGTTGCACAGGGCCTGCGCTGGCAAAGGGGGCACTTCGTGCAGAAGGTGACCATGACCATTCTCAAAGCCCCACTCCCTTTCTCCAGTGCTCACCGACAGGATACCCTGGGTGGCCCCCGAGTGTCTCCAGGAAGCCCAGACGCTCGGCTTGGAGGCTGACAAGTGGGGCTTTGGCGCCACCACGTGGGAGGTGTTCAGCGGGGGACCGGCGCACATCACCTCGCTGGAGCCCGCCAAGGTCGGAACTGGTGGTGTCGGACTTCGGAGCCCGGTGTGGGAAGGGGGTGTCGTGAGGGTAGGGTTAAATCATGTGATGGGCATCTCAACACTGAACGGAACCCTCGTCCCTCAGAAGCTGAAGTTCTACGAGGACCGGGGACAGCTGCCCGCCCTCAAATGGACAGAACTGGCGGGGCTTATCGCACAGTGCATGGCGTACGATCCTGGCCAGCGCCCTTCCTTCCGAGCTATCCTCAGAGACCTCAACGGCCTCATTACCTCAGGTGCCGGAGGCGGGGAGGAGCAGAGAGGGTCTTGGAGCTGGGAGCAGAGAGGGTCTTGGAGCTGGATCCAGCCGTCAGCGTGAGCTACGACAGCCGCTGCAATAAACCTGTGGCTAAGACTCCACCCATCTGCATTTGTTTTGCAATGTAGCCCAGGCTGGTGTTTTACAATGTAGCCCAAGCTAGGTTCTCAGACTGGATTTCTCCCTGCCTCACTGTCCCGGGTGCTGGGATTTGGTTTTATTTTGTTATTCTTTTTTTTTTTTTTTTCGAGACAGGGTTTCTTTTGTGTAGCCCTGGCTGTCCTGGAACTCACTCTGTAGACCAGGCTGGCCTTGAACTCAGAAATCCGCCTGCCTCTGCCTCCCAAGTGCTGGGATTAAAGGCGTGTGCCACCACCGCCAGGCTTGTTATTCTTAAATTTTGTCGGCACGGTGTTCTCATCCGGGTCACAGGCTGGCGTCACTGCATGGCTGTGTCCCCCGGGTCCCTTTTGTGTCTGTAGACGTTGGGGTTCCACGGAGTGGGCCTTTGCCCGGACAGTGATCGTTCTCATTCCCCATGAAATACCCGTGGGGGTCTCATAACGCAGAGAGAGCAAGGTTCAGGTGGAGTTCACACACCCATTCAGTTTGGGGTTGAGGCAGAGAAAGATACCCCACTTACTCACGTGATCCCCACTCTAGATTACGAGCTCCTCTCAGACCCCACACCTGGCAGTCCGAGTCCCCGAGATGAGCTGTGCAGTGGCGCCCAGCTTTATGCCTGCCAGGACCCCGCCATCTTCGAGGAGAGACACCTTAAGTACATCTCACTGCTGGGCAAGGTGAGTGGGCGGGGCGTGTGGGGGCGGAGCGTGGGTGGGTGGGTGGGTGGGTCAGGCGGACATCGCCTTCTCATCCTCCCACAGGGCAACTTTGGAAGCGTGGAGCTGTGCCGCTACGATCCTCTGGGGGACAATACGGGACCCCTGGTGGCAGTGAAGCAGCTACAGCACAGCGGGCCAGACCAGCAGAGGGACTTCCAGCGGGAGATTCAGATCCTCAAGGCTCTGCACAGCGACTTCATCGTCAAGTACCGGGGAGTCAGCTATGGGCCCGGTGAGCGGCGGCAGCAACTCGGGAACGGGTTCGAGTCCTGCTTCTACCCTTTCCCAGTCGGGCCGTATTGAGCAAGGCCGGCCGTTAACTTCCATGAATCTCAGCTCCCATAGCTGGGGTTTGAACGAATCAATGCACCCGGTAGAAGGTGCTCGAGAGCTACTGTCGCTGTCCGCAGGTCGCCAGAGCCTGCGTCTGGTGATGGAGTACCTGCCCAGCGGCTGCCTGCGGGACTTTCTGCAGCGCCACCGCGCGCGCCTGCACACCGACCGCCTGCTGCTGTTCGCCTGGCAGATCTGTAAGGTGCGAGCAGCGCGGAGATCGGGATGGGGATTCTGGGGTACGGGATCCCGGCCCACGTGCTATCATGGCCCTCTGCAGGGCATGGAGTACCTGGGCGCGCGCCGCTGCGTGCATCGTGACTTGGCTGCGCGCAACATCCTGGTGGAGAGCGAGGCGCACGTAAAGATCGCGGACTTCGGCCTCGCTAAGCTGCTGCCCCTCGGAAAGGACTACTACGTGGTCCGCGAGCCTGGCCAGAGCCCCATCTTTTGGTAGAAGACGCGTCACGCCCACTGAGCCCCTGCTCCCACACTCTACAACCTCAATCCGGTCCAGACCCAGTTCCACCTCGCTAGCCTTGCCCTCGCAAGGGCCTAGCTCACAGCAGAGTCAGCCCCGTAGCCACGCTCCACGAAGCCATGCCCACAACTCTACCGATGTACCCCGCCCTACTGTGCAGTCAGGATTACCTCACCCACTCCACAGAGTGATACTCCAACCGGTTTAGCCACGCCCCTCATTGTTCTGGCTCGGTCCTCCGTGGCCACAGTCAGCCAGGCCCTTCATAGGTCTCTTTTCAAGCTCCGCCCCCTCCGCAGGTCCCGCCTTTTACGCTCTATGGGGTCCGACCCTCTCAGCGTCACCCATTTCTGTCAGTCTTACTGAGCTCTCTTTGGTCGCTGGCTCCTCCCCTTATGAAACCTAGGCCTATCTGCCCAGGCACTTTCCCAGCTGCCCATCATCCAATGCTGACCCACCCAAAGCCCGGCCCTTAACACTTAAGAGTCCCTCTCTCAGCCTGGCCACGCCCACAGGTCGCCAGACAGCCTCCGAACCGCCTTTAGAGGGCGGTGCTACTATGTAGTCTTTCCTAGCCCCAGACTGACCACACCTCACCGCACACTGACGGCGCCCTCCTCAGGCCACTGTTTCACACCCCGCCAACCATCCTCACTGGCCACACCCTTCTCTGATCACGCTTCTATCCCGTTCTCAGGTACGCCCCGGAGTCCCTATCTGACAACGTCTTCTCCCGCCAATCTGACGTGTGGAGCTTCGGAGTGGTGCTGTACGAGCTCTTTACCTACTGCGACAAGAGCCGTAGCCCATCCGCTGTGCGTCGCCTGTCCCATCCTTCTCTCAGTCCTCCCTCCTAATCTCCAAACCCCCTCCTGACCTCTAGACCCTAGAATGACCCCAGCCCTTCCTCCTGACATCCAGTCTTCTCTCCTGACCCCAGCCTTCCCTCCTGAATCCCAGTCCTACCTTCTCACCTCCAGATTCCCTCTTGACCCCAGCCCTTCCCCCTGACCTCAAGTCCTCCCTCCTGACTCCTCAGCCCTTTCTCATGACGTCAGCCCCCTTCCTGACCCTAACAGTCCTGTCCTAACTTGCTCCCCTCCCGCAGGAGTTCCTGCGCATGATGGGGCCTGAGCGTGAAGGACCCCCACTCTGCCGCCTCCTGGAGCTTCTGGCCGAGGGCCAACGCCTCCCATCACCTCCTACCTGCCCCACCGAGGTGAGGGAGGTGGACTCAAGTTTCTCAGTTTCAAGTCTTGATTGACAGCAGCGGTCCTGACTGGGAATGCTTCAAGGGCTTCAGAAATGTGTTTTTCATTTTTGTTGAGGCATGATCTTGCTATGTAGCCTCATCTGGCCTGGAACTTGACATCCTCCTGCCTCAGTCTCTCCTGGAACCACAACCACTCCCAACTCCACATTTCAATTTTTCTTTTGTTATTTACTTATTTATTTTTTACAGTGCTGAGAATTGAAGCCAGGGTCTTACGCATGCTAGCAAGCACGCACCCTATGTCAAGATAATTCTGGGGGGCGGAGGGAGGGGGGCGTCGCAGGCCACTTCCAGGCGTGAATGGCGCCTATTGGAGGAGCCAGGAGAAGTCATTCCCAGTAGGAGACATGGCTGTGGGCTGGGGTGGAGTAAGAGAAGCAGATGTGCGGCGAGGTGGGGGATGTGTGCCTGTCACCCTAGTCATCTGCAGGCCAGGGCAGGAGAGTTGCCACAGGCAAACTTAAGTTTCTGTTGAGAGATCCCTGAGGAGCCATGGAGAGCTATGGAGCAGAATGGGGTGACTTCGATTGTGTGCCATAAAACTGAGTGGAAACCACGCCTCCCAGCTCAGGCACCGCCCACCTTGTTTCCCACCATCAGGTTCAGGAGCTCATGCAGCTGTGCTGGGCGCCCAGTCCGCAGGATCGGCCAACCTTCGGCACCCTGAGCCCCCAGCTGGACGCTCTGTGGCGTGGAAGCACCGGATAGCAGCCAGGGTTGAGCGTGAGCTTGGTTCCTATGATCTGGCTGTGCGTCCTCAGGCAGGAAGCTGCCCCTCTCTGGGCCCCAGCACCCTCTTATCCCCTCTGGCCACCCCTTCCCATCATTCTTTCCTCCCAGAATGGGGATATTAAATGTGTGACCCCAGGCTCTGCGCGGTTGTTGTCACCTCTGGAAATGCTTTACTGGCACGTCCGCCTTCTGCAGAACTCACAGCCCCAGATCCCAGCAGCACCCTAGACTTGGCTAGAAACCCACCCAGACCCCCAAACCCTCACTTGACCCCAGGTCTGTGACCAGTAGTCCCTTGCTCCCGTGCCTGTGGGCTTCTAGGGGCTGTGAAAGACTCAGCCTGACCTCCTGACAGACTGGGTTCTGGGAGTGTTTGTTGAATGAATAAATGAATTCAATAGAAAAGATGGTTTGTGACTGGAGTTGGGAGTGTAGGAGAGCTGGCTTACAGGGTGTTATAGGCTTGGGGAGCAAGTGTGGGGCTGAGGGGGGGGGAGGAACAACTGGGAGAGTAGAGGTCTTGGCCAGACCCCAAGGACACCCCCTCTCCTCCTGCCCAGCTGCGGTCCTTGGCTCGTCCGGGAACCTGGTTCCGGGCAGAGGTGGTGCAAGGGGCAGGGGCCAAGGCTGGAGCTAGGCTGAGCCAGCCCTGTGCACCCCAGGACCGACCGTGTCTGCCGTCACCCAGAACGGTCCGAAGGTCAAGAAACAGGAGAGGAACCATTTAGACTTATCCTCCCGTCTTCCTGCCTCAATTTCCCTCTTTGACAAAACCAAGTCATAAATACTTCCTCCCATCTCCTTCACAGCCCAAACTGCCTCCAATTCACAGCAATTCTCCTGCCTTAACTTTCCCAGTGCTAGCAAGACATGTGGGCGTCACCCTTACAAAGGGGAGGGACTCTTGGCTTGTTTTAAATGTTGGGGGACGGCTCCTGGCACAGTGCTGCACCTGGGAGAGGGACTTCAGGGTCCCAAGCTGGACACACAGCCCCTGACCGTGACCCGAGCCTCGACCTTGCGGGTGCTGCTCGCCTGTGTTCCCGCCAAGGCCCATGGGCGGCGCGAGGCGGCTATAAGGAGCATCCCTGCCTGCTGCCTCCCGCCACCATGCGCGCGCCGCTGCTACTACTGCTCCTGGCGCTGGGGTCCGGGCTGCGCTCCCCGCAGCCCCCCGAGGCGCGCGCCAAGCTCTGCGGCCACCACCTGGTGCGTGCGCTGGTGCGGGTGTGCGGCGGCCCGCGCTGGTCGCCTGAGGCCACGCAGCCTGTGGAGACCCAGGACCGTGAGTGGGGACAAGGACAAGCGGGGCGGATGGACACGCGTGGATAACCGAGGGGGAGACGGTGGCGCCCCCTCCTGATAACAAAGACTGGGGTCCTCATGGATATTTTAGATTTTCATTTTTTCCCTATTTTTGGATTTTTGAGACGGGTCTCATGTGGCCCAGGCTGGACTCAGACTCTATGTGGCCAATGATAACACTGAGTTGCTTGCATAACTTAGGCTTGAGTACTTAGCTGACTGGCATACCACTCCGTTTATTGTTTACTAAAGACAGACTCTTACTAGGAAACCTAAAGTGATTTCAAAGTCACAGGAATCCTCCTGCCTTGACAGTTCTGGGGTCACTGGAATATGGCCCTCTCTTGGGGTTCTGGGTGGGGACTCTACCTCCAGGCCCAAAGGACAGAAGAGGATAGAGGTCCCTGTGTCCCTGTGCACAGCCATGGGTGGCGACTGTAGGAATGTATGGCCCCCTCCTGAAGCAGAGGGTGCTGTCCAGGGGGTCACAGGGTGAACCCAGGGCTTCGTGCTGTTCTAGGGACCTCACCCTTCCATGGCCATAAACTGGGGTGCACAGGAGGCATAGGGGTACACACAGTTGGGAGGTGAGTGTGGGCACCAGGTGAGAGTTATGTAGTATTCAGCAGGCGCTCTATATGTGTCTCTGGCCGGTGTGTGGGAGGGCCTTAAACTGACTTCTGTTCACCTACAGGGGAGCTGCTGCAGTGGCTGGAGCAACGACATCTCCTGCACGCGCTTGTGGCCAACGCGGATCCAGCGCTAGACCCGCAGCTTCCTCGCCTGGCTTCTCAGCGCCAGCGCCGCAGCGCGGCCACCAACGCTGTGCACCGCTGCTGTCTCACTGGCTGCACCCAGAAAGACCTGCTGGGTCTGTGTCCCCACTGAAGGGGCATAAGGCTCAGGCAGTGCGCTCTCAATTGCTCCCCACCTCCCGGCTGTGTCAATGCAACAGCCCGGTTTGCCTTGGAGGATCCCTAGTTTATTCATAGATGGAAGAAACCAAGGGCCATAGGTTCTGTCCCCAAGGAGCCTTATCATGACCTGTGCCCACCTCCTCCCTGCGTCCCCAATAGCCTAAATAAAAAAGCAACTTCATACATTTTTTTTTTTCTGGGAAAAGCAACATGGAGGCGGGGGTGGGGGGGGCAGCAGGCTGTGGCTCTGCTCTGGTCACACACAGACCTGAGGCACCACTAGGATCCACTGGGAAAACCAAGGCGTGTCAGGAGCCCTTTACAAGGCTGTGAGGTACACAGTAGGCACACAGTAGACAGTATGAGGCTGGGCTAGGACCTGGCACTCCTGAAGCATGAAGCACACCAGGTAGGTTGTACAATGTTATCCCAGGCTGGGGAGGTGGAGGCAAGGGGATCAGGAGTTCAAGATCATCTCTAAGGGTCAGCCTTGGCTATCAAGGCCAGCCTGGACAAATGAGACCTTGTGTCTAAAGAAAAAAAAATAACTACAAGGTGGTAGGCAGTGTGGAATCAGAACTGGGGTCATCCAGGGCTGAGGCAGCCAGGTGGAAGAGACTGGATTGGTCTGGAAGGTTCCATGTTCTACAGCTGAGGTTTCAGGAACTATGAAGGATGTAAGAGCTGAGCTGGGGAGAGCAGAGATGCGCAGCAATTCATTGCATCATGGCTACCGGGAAAGAACCTCAAAAATGAATAGGGGGGTGTAGAGAACTTGGGTTTCTTTAAAAAACAGAAATATTATAGTTAAATGTTTTCATTGGGATATGGGGCTGCTTCAGACTGTCCACAGCAGCTGACTAGGATTGGCCTTGTGTTATAGCAGAGGCCTGGTTTTGCAGCTGTAGATAGCTTCTGCAGTTGTGTGATGTCTGGAATTCTGGGGACTCATTAGAAGGTATATAAATGCTAGGACCCAGAGGGTGGGTTGTTCTTGTTGGTTGAGGGTTGCTAAGTAGTCATTCTCAAAGAAGAAACGACAAGAAGAAATTAGATATTCTGACAACGAAGATCAAAACTTGCCCCAAGGAATCAGCAGGAAGTAACCTTAACAGTAACATCACCCCCTTTCCAAGCCCCGAGACTTTATTTAGGGATATCTTTTCCTTCCTCTCTAGCCTTTTTTTTTTTCTCTCCTATCTGGTGTTAGGGGGTTGCAATGTTGGAAAGAAAGAGAACCTACAAAGCAGCTGCAGGGGAGGGAGCACATGCTGTAGATGGGAACATGTTACAATGATATTTTCTTTGAGTTAATATTGAAGGTCAAAGAGAGGAGGGGTAGAGCAGAGTAGTGCTGAAAACTAAAAAGACGCTGGCGAGAGGGTTCAGTTAATGGAGGCGCTTGTTGCCAAGCCTGAAGATTTGAGTTCAAGCTCCAGGACCCAAACACAGGAAGACAGGACCCGGCTCCCTTCCTAAATAGATAAAAATTAAAAGGTGGCAGATCCCTGAGTTTTATCATACACCCCCCCCCCACACACACACACATACCACACACACACACTATAGACCATCACCTTCAGCCTTCTATGGACTTTATTTCCTGCCGTTCCCATCTGCGGGACACAGGGACACAGGACCCCTCCTGCCCCTGCGGTTCTCCAAGTTCTTAGAGGACACTAGTAGGGGTCAAGTCAAGATCTCTGAGCTCCTCAGCTTGAAATCCACCTTGTTCCTCTGCCCCAGTTCCTTGGGGGCCTGAGAGAGGCCAAGGACCAGTCTGAGGCTGGAGCCTGACACCCATGGGCTCTGCCCACAGCACTTCTTGCTTAGCAGCCATTCAGAGCCACTCAACGTTTGGCTCGATTCAGAGTGCCTGCTGTGAGCAGACCCAGGAGGGTTTCCAAGCATACTTAGGAGTTTGCCCTCTTAACTCCTCGGAGCCACCTTGCTGCTCCTCACTTTGAACCTCTCCTTGAAGCCAGTCCTTTGCACAGGGATTAGGACAGGAGCCAGTGGGTGTCAACTCCCATTAACCTGTCAGTAGACGGGGCCCTGTTTGCCACAGGTGAGCTGGGGCTGGCTCAGCGCATCCCACATCAGCAGCATCTCGAAGGGCAGGAAGCGGTGCACGAGGAGCAGGTCCCGGTAGAAGCAGGGGTCGAAGGATGACACACGTGGGCTAGGGGGGTACACCCCCGCCGTGCGCACTCCGTTGTGTGACCCGGGCGCCAGCCCCTGCTGCTGCAGACACATGCCCAGGAACACGTCGTCGATGGGGAAGATGAGGAGGACGCGCGCGGCGCGAAGTATCGAGGCCATGGTAAAGCGCGACAGCAGGAAGCCGCCGCCACCACAGTAGGGTGGGTATCTGTCCTCGGCCATCACCAGCGCGGGGATGAAGTACTTGCTCCAGGGCACCCGGATGGGACCCACGTTCTGGATCAGGTGCCCCACGAAAAGGTGTTGGTCCGGGTCGTGGTCCTGCAGGTAGGTGACCATGTTGTCCGTGTGCGCGAACACGTCGTCGTCCCCGTTGAGCACGAAGCTGGCCTTGGAACAGTGGGTTCGCTGCCACTCCAGGAAAAGGACCTACGGGATGGAATGGGTGGGGGCAGGAGCGGATTTGCGGGCTGGCAAAGCATCAGAAGTCCTCCTTTGTTGTAAATCCTCCCGCTCCCAATATCTCTGCGTGGGTCTCGTACGCATACTTCAAAACCCCACGTCCCGTGCCCTCCCCCACGCCTCACCCACCTGCTTAAGCGTCAGGTTAAAGAAGGAGTCATGGAAATCCCACTGAAGAATGTCGCCGTAGGTCTGCGCTTCCAGCTCCAGCAGTCGGTTGAATTTGCGCGCCTGCTGTGGGTCGCGGTCTGAGCCCACGAGGAAGAGGCGGCGCAGCGGCGCCCCACGCACCCGTCTCTCGCGCGCCCACGTCGTGCGCAGCACCTGGCGGCGCCCGTAGTTTGCAGGCGAGGACTTGATGGCGAGCAGCAGGAACACGGGCCGCGCGCACTTGTTCGCCCGCGGCTCCTGCAGCACGGCGAAGTCGCGGCAGTGGCGGTAGAGCAGGAAGTCGCGCACGTGCGGGGGCAGCCCCGCGAAGTCGGGGTGCGCGGACACCGACAGATTGGCCCGGCACGGGGCGGGGTGCGCTCGCGGGGAGGCCGGGGCCCACGCGGGGTCGTCCTCAGGCTCCGTGGGCCTCTCGGGAGTCGGGGTGGGGCAGCTGGACGGGGACTCGGGGGTCAGGAGCATCAGCAGCACCAGCAAGGCGGCCAAGGCCACGAGGAGGCTCACGTTGCGCGGCCAAGGCATGGCGTGGGGGGCGGGGCCTAGAGCCAAGGTTGCAGATCTGTGAGTTCCCGCTGTCGCGGCCTCCTCGCCCCGCTCCTCCCCCAAACCGGCCTTGACTGTCGCTGAACTTGAACCCACCCCTGGTCCCCACCGCCCTTGGACACCAGCGGAAGGTTTCTTCAAACTCAGAGAGATCTTCCTGCCTCTGCCCCCTGAGTGCTGGGGTTAAAGGTGTGAGCTCCTGTCCTACCAGGAAACTTTTATTCCTCCCTCAAAACCCATTTCGGATGATCCGTTTTCCAGGCTTCCCTCACCGAGGCCCCATCCCCACTCCTAGCCCCGCCTTGACCCTTTGTGGCCTCTCCCAGCATGAGTTGGGCAAGAGGCAGAGGCAGAAAGAACTTTTTTTTTTTTTTTTTTTTTCGAGACAGGGTTTCTCTGTGTATCCCTGGATGTCCTGGAACTCACTCTGTAGACCAGGCTGGCCTCGAACTCAGAAATCCGCCTGCCTCTGCCTCCAAAGTGCTGGGATTAAAGGCATGAGCCACCACCGCCCGGCTAGGCAGAAAGAACTTGATGTTTGTGGTAAACTCGTACAAATCTGCCAGCCCCAGCTCTAATGATCTCGATTTTAGGAAGCCCAGGCTGGTCTCGAACTTGCTCTGTAGTTGAGGATGATCCTGATCTGTGCATCCTCCTGTCCCCACGTCCTGAGTGCTGGGATGAGAGTTTTTTTCATCAAGCTTGGCTCTCTTGCCAGATGTCGGGGTTCAGCCCTCACTGGTGCTGCAACCCCCCTCCCAGGCTCCCAGCCTGCTGTGTATGACCCATGCTGTCTTCTTAGTCCTAAAGTGTGTTGCTGCAGCATACAAGCACTAGATCAGACTCTTAGCAGAACTTACTTCTTCATCAAACACCATTGGCACTCACAAGCACACCTTCACCCCTGGAACCCAGGGTTGTGCCCCCATCCTGGCTATGTGTGGCTATGCCCACATGCACTGACAATCTTGTCTGCAGGTAGGCAGGGATACCATGCCACCCCGAGTCACAGCACACAAAGTATTTGCTGAAGGACTATTGAACCTTGTCCCTTACCTCAGTCTGTCTCGGGGTATCCGCTGTCCTAGGTCTCCTGAATGGTACCTAAGAACAGTGTGGGCCATTAACAAGTGTCCTTGAGATTGTAGCCGTCAAGCAAACCCACTGCGCTAGTTAGTGCCAGGTCAGAGGCTGGCTTCCTGGTTCTGCTGTGTGACTCTGACACAGTGGTTTAACCTCTCTGAACCTCCAGGTATAGCAAGATGAATTGTACGTAAAAGTACCACAGAGATCTCCTGCCACAGGACCTCAGCACAGACTGTTACTGATTTGTAAAAATCCTTTGCTGTAGCTGTCTTTTTGCTACTTTGTTTTTATTCCACCCTTCTCCACCCTTTCAACCCCCTAGTACTAGATAGAAGGAAAGAGAGGGACTGGTGGTGACGGTTACCGTTAGACTTAAGGGAGACGAGTGCCTTGGGCCAAGTTTGATTTTCACTATGAGGGTAGCTAATTTCTTCTTTCCTGGTGACTACTTAATGAACAAGTAACAACAACCACCCATCTCCCACCTCTCCCGGCCTAAGCATTTATCTACTGTGGAGGTTTGAATATGCTTGGCTCAGCACTATTAGGAGGTGTAGCCTTGTGGGAGAAAGTGTGTCACTTTAAGATCCTCCTCCTAACCACGTGGGTGCCAGTCTTTCCCTTTCTGCCTTTGGACCCACATCTGCCTGGAGATTGAACCTCTGAAACTGTAAGCCAGCCCCAGTTAAATGTTGTCCTTTATAAGAGTTGCCGTGGGCTCTCTAATGCCAGCATTGCCTCTCGCTTGCTGAGCTGCAGCCGAAGGAGAAGGCGGGTAAGTAAGGAGGTGCCCATATCATGGCTGGTACAAAGCAGACTGCCCGCAAATCCATCAGTGCTAAAGCACGGAAATAACTGGCTACGAAAGCCACTCACAAGAGTGCGCCCTCTGCTGGAGGGGAGAAGAAATCTCATTGTTACAGCATTACTGGCCCGGTTCTGTGGCACTCCATGAAATCAGACGCCATCAGAAGTCCACAGAACTTCTGATTCTTTCTTTCTTTCTTTTTTTTTTTTTAAGTTTTTTCGAGACAGGGTTTCTCTGTGTGGCCCTGGCTGTCCTAGAACTCACTCTGTAGACCAGGCTGGCCTTGAACTCAGAAATCTGCCTGCCTCGGTCTCTGGGATTAAAGGTGTACGCCACCACTGCCTGACTTGCTTCTTTCTCTCACTTCCTTCCTTCATTTCTTTCCTTCTTTCTTTCCTTCCTTCCTTCCTTCCTTCCTTCCTTCCTTCCTTCCTCCCTCCCTCCCTCCTTCCCTTCCTCCTCCTCCTCCCTCCTCCCTCCCTACTCTTCCCTCCTCCCTCCTCCCTCCTCCCTCCTTCTCCTCCTCCTCCTCCTCCTAGGATTTATTTATTTGGGCTGGCAAAATGGCTCAGCAGGTAAGAGCACTGAGTGCTCTTGCTAAGGTCCTGAGTTCGGATCCCAGCAACCACATGGTGGTTCACAACCACCCATAATGAGATCTGATGCCCTCTTCTGGTGCACCTGAAGACAGCTACAGTGAATTACATTGGAGCGAGCCAGGCCAGCGAGCAGCCACACACACAATGGCTCACGGCCATCTGTACAGCTACAGTGTACTCATACACATAAAATACATCTTTTTAAAAAAGATTTACTTATTTATACATATACAGATACTGGTGAGCCTTCATCTGGTTGTTGGGAATTGACTTTTAGGGCCTCTGCTCACTCTTGTCAGCCCTGCTTTCTCCAGCCCAAAGATTTATTTTTATTATAAATAAGTACACTGTAGCTGTCTTCAGACGTGCCAGAAGAGGGCATCAGATCTCATTACGGGTGAATGTGAGCCACCATGTGATTGCTGGGATTTGAACTCAGGACCTTTGGAAGAGCAGTCGGTGCTTTTACCGGCTGAGCCATCTCACCAACCCAGAACTTTTGATTTTTAAGATCCCCTTCCAGTGACTGGTGTGAGAAATTGTTCTGGACTTCAAAACAGATATGTACTTCCAGAATGCAGCTATTGGTGCTTTGCAGGAGGCAAGTGAGGGCTATCTGGTTGGCCTTTTTGAAGATAGCAATGTGTGTGTTATCCATGCCAAACATATAAGAATTATGCCGAAAGATATCCAGCTAGCACGCCGCATACCTGGAGAATGTGCTTAAGAGTCTGCTAGGAGGGGAAACATTTCATTCTCAAAAGAATTTTTTTCCTCTTCTTCCTGTTATCAGTAGTTCTGAATGTTAGATATTTTTTCCCATGGGGTCAAAGGTGCCTAAGTATATGGTTGCAAGTGGAAACATAGGAAACAGAATCAGGTATTGGCAGTTTCTCCACGTTCATTTGTGTGTGAATTTTTAATATAAATGCAAGATGTAAAGCACTGGTGCAAGCAAAATGTTTCAGTGAACACATTTCGTTTTTTTGGTTTTGTTTTTGTTTTTTTCGAGACAGGGTTTCTCTGTGTAGCCCTGGCTGTCCTGGAACTCGCTCTGTAGACCAGGCTGGCCTCGAACTCAGAAATCTGCCTGCTTCTGCTTCCCAAGTGCTGGGATTAAAGGTGTGCACCACCACTGCCCGGTCAGTGAACACATTTCAACAGTTCAACTTTATAACAATTATAAATAAACCTGTTAAAAATTTCTGGACAATGCCAGCATTTGGATTTTTTCAAAAACAAGCAAATTTCTTACTGACGGCAACTAAATAGTGTTTGAAGCATTTTTATCATACAGTAGATGCCATCCATTCACTATACTTTTCTAACTGAGTTGTCCTACATGCAAGTACATATTTTTAATGTTGTCTGTCTTCTGTGCTGTTCCTGTCAGTTTGCTATTAAAAATATATATATAGTTGCTGTGGTGGTGGTGTCTCTTCACAGCAATGGAAACCCCAAGACATACACTCTCTGAAAAGTCCCCACATTTCCAAAAGTCACACAATTGCAGAAATCATCTGCAACTGGCAAAATCATGCCCCCACTAGAGCATGAGGCAAATCATAGTCATCAGCTGTGGACAGTCTGAAGTAGCACCATATCCCACACCTGGGATTAAAATGAAAACATATTCTTATAATATTTCTGTGTTTTTCAAAGAAACCGAAACTCCAAAAGTCTTACTACACGTGACAGAGGGAACACTTCAGAAGCTGCATGGTCTGACCAGGCTACGGAGAGATTCTATGAAGAGCTACCAGACCCCTTGTAATGGGTTGGAAATGCATTCATTAGTTCATTCATCCATCCACTTGATGGATACATATCGGACTCTCAGGTTTTTCTGAAGTTTGAGCAGCTTCAGCTGATCTATTTTGTGTGCCTGGCCCTTTAAAGGACCCTATGGCCTTCAGCATTGGCTGTCTCTTGGAATTCTGGGAACAGGAGAGCATTAAAATAAAAATGCCAGCTGAGGCTGAGAGGAGAATAGGGTCAGAGAAGGACAGTCGCTGTGAGAAGAAAGACTGAGAGGTGGTGATGGAGACAGTTGACAGGACAGTGGGCTAGCAGACTGAGAAGAGAAGACAGTTGGTGACAATTGTGTCAGGAAAAGCTCAGCTGAGCTAAAGAAAACATTACAAGGAGAACTCAGGCAGAACCCACAAGAAGTACCTGGAAAGGGAGAGAGAGGGAGAGAGAGAGAGAGAGAGAGAGAGAGAGAGAGAGAGAGAGAGAGAGAGAGAGAGAGAGAAGGAAGGAGGGAGGGGGAGAGAGAGAGAGAAAGAGGGAGGGAGGGAGGGAAGGAGGGAGGAGGCTGGAGAGATGGTTCAGTGGTTAAGAGCATTGACTGCTCTTCCAGAGATCCTGAGTTCAATACCCAGCAACCACATGGTGGCTCACAACCATCTGTAACGGGATCTGATGTCCTCTTCAGGCATGTCTGAAGACAGCAACAGGTACTCATACACACACACACAC
>NW_022196905.1:210569915-210598709 GCF_008632895.1 Mastomys coucha
AAAAGATGTTTTTCTGTAAATCCTGCCGTGGGATATGGGGCTGCTTCAGATTTTCCATGGCAGCTGGCTATTTGCCTTGTGTGTCTTCCAGCAGGGGTGTAACTCTGCCAGCTGCAGATAGCTTAATTCTGAGGACTCAGGAGAAGGTATAAATGCCAGAGGCCAAAGAGGGACAAGAGAGCTTGGAAGAGAGGTGGGGGTGCGGAGGAGGAGGAGGAGGAGGAGGAGGAGGAGGAGGAGGAGGAGAAGGAGGAGAAGGAGGAGGAGAAGGAGGATACTACTCCTGGTTGCTATTGTGGCAGCTTGACAAGAAGTTTTACAAGAAGTTTGAGATATCCTAACAAAATGAGTTGGACTCACACCAGGAAGTAGTCTAAAGAGAACAACGCCCCTTTTTCCTGAAACCTTTCTCCCCTATCTGGAGTTGGTATGTTGAAAGGAATCAGGGATGGAAAAGTAGTATACAAAAAAAAAAATAGATTTAAAAAATTACTCATATAGGGGTTCAGGAGAGGGAGGTGGCTGGCCTGGCTGGGGACCTTGAAGAATATATATGGGGAGATGAGAAACCTCTGGGCCTTTGGATAGGGGCACTGGGGAGGGAACCTGCGCGGGTGGGTGGGGTGTAGCCTTGTGAGTGAATGCTGCTGGCCTGGACCCCTCTGCCACCAGCAGGGCACTGTGGGACATGGTGTCACGGAACGCATGGTTACAGATGTGGGGATCCAGAGCGATCCTGCTCCGCCCCTGACGGTCAGACCAGTCCTGCCCGGTGCTGTTCTTAGCAGGAAGCAATTTGAGCTGCTTTCTCCCAACTCCCGAAGTTGAAATAAGACAGAGGAAGCATGCCTTTCCTTGTGCTTCTGGCATCACAGTATGGTGATAGCTGCTGCCTGCCCTGGCAGTGGGAATTACACCAAGGAGACATCATATCACCGGTGTCTGCAGGAGAGGTGGGGCTGAGGAGGGCAGAGGGAATTCTGTATCGAGGGGCTGGGAGCGTGGCTCAGGGGTGGAGCTCCTGCCTAGCTGCGCCAGGCACTGGGTTTACTGCTCCTCCCCCACTGCATTGGTTGTCCCAGTAGGCAGAGGCAGGAGTGTGTGGCCAGCCTGGCCTATGGAACAAATTTCAGGACAGCCAGGGCTACACAGAGAAACTGTCTCAAAAAAAAAAAAAAAAAAAAAAAAAAAAAAAAAAAAAAAAAAAAAAAAAAAAAAAAAGACAAACAAAGACCAAAACCCACAAAGCATAAAAATCCACTGGTGTGTGCCCGGAGACCCAATGACTAATTCTCAAGTATTTGAATGGTCCCCAAGCCCCAGCAACTTGAAGCTGCTGTGCCATCTGTCCAAGAAGCAAAAAATAAGCAGTCTGAGAACTACACACAGAACCTTCTTCCTGGGTGCTGGATTCGCAAAGGGTCATGGGCCATGTCATAGACAATATTGCCCTGAAAAACAGTTCTCAGTTACTGGCTACACAACTGATTATTGACCGGTTAATATTGATGAATTCGGTCATTAATTACAAACTAACCGAATATTAATGAGCCACAGAACATAAAGAAAATGTTGCTTCTTAATGAGACACTAC
Organism: Mastomys coucha; assembly: GCF_008632895.1. Classification (NCBI taxonomy): domain Eukaryota; kingdom Metazoa; phylum Chordata; class Mammalia; order Rodentia; family Muridae; genus Mastomys; species Mastomys coucha. The sequence goes on from NW_022196905.1 coordinate 210,571,510, forward strand.
ATATTAATTATTTACTACATATTAATGAGCCATTGCATATTAAGGACACATTGGATACTAAAGAGGGACTGGCTAATAAAAGTATCAAAGTTAAAATCCATGTCCCACCAGTTACTACTAAGAGGCACTGGGTAATAAAAGTTGAAATGGATGCCCCATCGGCTGATGCGCACAGGTCGACGGCCAATGACCTGATTTTTGGCTCACAGCCTGTGTTTCATAGCAATGCTGTGACTATTAATGAACTTCATCGGAATATTAATGACACTATCTAAATATTAATGAGATTAATGTTAATATTGATGACCCACAAGAATGCTCATTACTATTTGTGGTTCAAACACTGCGTCTTAATGATGGCCTTGGCTATTTCTTTATGAATACTCATGAGCCCCTGGCTCCCCCTGCCCTAGATGGACAACAGTCTTGTGTCCTTGGCCCTGACCTGGCAGCAGCCTTCAGAAGACTACTGAGGCAGGGGAATGACACGTGCTCAAAGAGGCATCAAGGTGGATATTGACACGCTCAGACGTTCTAGATCATTCTCCCAGAGTGAGGAATGTGGAGGAGGCTGGGAGCTTTTGAGACAGGCCAAGCGTGGGGTCCCCAGTGCTAAGCTGGGTAGGGCAAGCTGATCACCTGACCCCATGGCAGCTCCTATCAGGCTTGTACTGGCTCCTTAACCCTGGGCAAGTTTCTTTTTACGAGGAGCTGGGATTTTTATGGATAAAAAGAGAGTTCCTATAAAGATAAAGCTACGGAGGCCTCTTGGCCCAGGTCCTCACAGCGACCAGGCGAGCCTCGCTTTCACACTCCAGCTTTCCGGAGGTAACGCTCTGCCTTCACAGCCCAGCTTCTCGGAGGCCTTCCAGGGTCCTGCGCCAGCCCCTCCTCCCCTTCCCTTCTCCTCCCAGGAACCAGGAATCAGAAGCCAGAATCGCGACTGTCAGCCCAGCCCGGCCCACTTCCCAGACGAAGAAACTGAGGCTGCGAAGGTGCTGGACGTATCCTTGCTCTTCCAATCGGCAGAGCAGCCTCATAGGCCTGAGGTCTGGTGTCACCCTAGATCCCCACCCTCTAAGCAGGTCCCGTTCTCTCATCCCTCTTTCGGTGACGTTTACACCAGGATTACAATAACCTCTTTAATTTTCATAATCAAAGATAAATGTCACAGACACAAGGTCCCTGTAATCAAGAGTAAACACGCCAGCTCCAGCCCCACCCCTCCTGGGCTCTTAGCGTCTCCTGAGGGGACCCGAGGCAGGGGGTCCCAGGGACTTCCTCCAGCGTCCCTCTACGCAGGACAGGGAGCAAAAGTCCGTGAGACTCCAGACCTCGGAGGGGACAGCAGAGAAGTACCCTAGGGACCCCTACAGCAACCTCAGCTATTGAGGGGAAACGCCACGCCCAGGGGAGGGGATCCGGCTTGGGCCGCCAGCGCAAACACTGACCAGATGGGCACCAACTAGTGTCCCCTAAGCGGCGCACCTTCCCCTCCTTACTCCACGGGATGAGGAAGTGAAACTAGGGACCCAAGACCGAGCACTCAAGAGGAAGGTAAACTGTTCAAAGCCAGTCTCAGAAAAAGAAGAGAGAAAAAGGAAAGAATGGGACATTTACCCCAAAGCGTCAGAACCTTGGTTAGCAACACACGCGCTAGCACTTTAACTGCGGTGTTAGACGACTGCTCGCTGAGCTGCCACTCCGCCTCGCAGTTTACCTTCACCGCAGCCTCACTCCCATACAGGGGAAACTGAGGCTCGGAGAGCGAATGCTTCTCATCGGAGTTTCCCCGGTGGACAGCAAGTCAGAGTCGAGGCCGCCGGGCTGTGCAGACACTGGGGAGAAGTGCGGGCTGCCAAGCCGTGGAATGTAGCGGGGCTACTTCCCGGCGGCGTCTGAGACACCCGGAGCCCCAGTAGTACGGCCGGGGCTGCAGAGCATCTTCAGCGCGGTGCGGCTAGAAAGCGCCCCAGACCCCCCAACTTCGCCTCACGCCCACCTGAGACCCTGGCACTCACCCCGAGCGCCGGCTCCAAACAGCTCCGGAGGCCACACGGTTTAACCTGGGCGACCGCCTGGCCCTGGTTCTTGGCTACTCGCCTCCCTCCGCCCCTTTTCCGTTCCCCCTTCCCAGCTCCTTCCTCCAGCGAGACGAGCTTCCTAGTGGCCAAGGAGAAAGTCCCCCCTCCCTCCGCCCCCACAGCCCCCCTCTGGTTCCTTGACCTCGCCCTTCCCCGTCCTGTTCTTCACTGTGGTCTTGTCCTTCCCCGCCTGTGGCCCTTCCCCTCTCTCTAGGCCCCACCCTCCTTCCAGATTTCCCAACTCCACCCCTACTTCTCCTCTTTCTTGGCTCTGCCCTTTAACTTTGACCCTACTCCCATACCCACTCCCACCTCCAGTGGACCTCTATTCCCAACCTGACCTCTTCCTTCTCCGGTCCTACCCCTCCCCTGGAGGAGTCTAACTCCCTCTAACCTCTCCCTCATTTAGGGCCTCCTTTCTCCCTCTCCCACACAACTGAGAGGGAGCAGGAGCTCCCCAGTGATGAGCTGTGCCCGCCTGTTCCCTACAGCAGCGCCCCTCCCACAGCTCAGGCTGCAACTTCCGCCTGCCCTCCCCAGTCCAGCCCCTGCTGTAGCCTCCTGCCTCCCTGCCTCCTGCTCAGCCCATGCTGCAGCCCCTCTCTTCCCCTCTTCCCCGTGCTATGAGAGGAAACATTCAGCTGGGAGGAGAGTGAGCCCAGAGACTTAGAAGATCCCAGAACCTTAAAACCTGTCGGTAGGGCTGTCGAGATGGCTCAGGGGGTAAGAACACTGACTGTTCATGAGTTCAAATCCCACCACACATGGTGGCTCATAATTACCTGTAAATGAGATCTGAAGTCAGCTACAGTGTACCCATGTATAATAATAAATACATCTTTTTTTTTTTTTTTTTAAAAAAACACCTGTCGGTTGGTACCACTCATAAATATCAGGATCAGGTGTCAGTCCCCTGGGAGTGTCCCTACCGATCCCCTTCCTCAGAAGTTACCCCCCAAATTCTGAGTTCCAGTCCCTAGTAGCCTGCTGGAGGGAGAAGTAAGTCGGTAAACTGGAAACTGAGTCCTCCTGACACTGGCTCCCTGGACCAGTACACAGTGGGCAGAATCCAGGACTGGATCCAGAGCAGATGGTCCCTGGACAAGGTGATCCTTCCCTGAGTGCACCCAGAGGTCACAGTAGCCCTATTCATGGGCACTGGGGTATTAATGAACCATAAAAAGGAATGAAGGGGCCCTGTTGTTGAGTGACAGCAGCCAAACATCCCACCCGTGTGTGTGTGATAGGCTCACGAGAAAGTCACACAGCCACAGGGATGATCTTGGGGGGGGGGTACCAGGAAAGACTGCCTGGGGACCATGCTAGCTGACACTCACTTCAGCTCCCTGCAACAGAAAACACTTCCCCTGGCTCCTGCTCATGCAGGTGACTCAGCCTGGACCTGCCTGACAAATGTTCACTCACTGCATAGTTGAGGTTTTGGGGTCACTCGGGTGGAAACGACAACGGCAATATAAACAGGTCAGGACACCCCACCCAAGGCCCCGCCCCAGCTGCTAGAACTCACCCTCCTGAGATAAGCACAGGTTTCCAGGGCTCTGGGAGGTCTGGCGAGGGAAGCCAGGCCAGAGGAAAAGGACTCTTGTGTTTACAAAGCTGCCCTGCCTTCCTATACCCCAAGGAGAGCAAATTAATGCCACCAGGAGGTGCCATGCTCCCAGCACTTATCAGGTGGGCCAGTGTCTCAGTTAGAGGTTTTAACAGACACCACGACCAAGACAAAACTTGTAAAGGACAACATTTAATTGGGGCTGGCTTACAGGTTCAGAGGTTCAGTCCATTATCATCAAGGTGGGAGCATGGCAGCATCCAAGCAGGCATGGTGCAGGAGGAGCTAAGAGTTCTACATCTTCATCTGAAGGCTGCTAGCAGAATACTCACTTCCAGGCAGCTAGGATGAGGGTCTTAAAAGCTCAGGCCCACAGTGACACACCTACTCCAATAAGGCTACACCTCCTAATAGTCCCACTCCCTTAATTTGTTATCTTCTAGAACACAGGATTCAGCTCCATTTCACTTCCTGGTGCCCCTTTAATACTCGAACCATATATTTTATATTTTCTCTTTCTCAGCTTTGCTATGCTTGTTTAAAATGGTCTTCATGAGATTTAGCCAGAGAACAAAGTCTATGATGGGTGTTTCTGAGACTTCCTTTATCTCTTCACCTTAGCCTCAGGCAGACTCTTTAGACAAGGGTAAAAAGTAGCCACATTCTTCACCAAAATACGCCCCCTCCCCCCCAAAAAAAGGTCTCTATGCCACATATTCAAATTCTCCACTGAAACCTCTTGGGCCAAGTCTACACAATTCAGATCACTCTCAGTAACAAAGTCTTCCATATTCCTACTAGGATAGCTCAGTAAACCCCATTTTCAGCATTCCACTGCTTACCAAATCCAAAGTCCCCAAATCCACATTCTTCCAAACAAAAGCATGGTCAGACCTATCACAGCAATGCCCCAGTACCTACTACCAACTTCTGTCTTAGTTAGGGTTTAGTGCTGTGAACAGACACCATGACCAAGGCAACTCTTATAAGAACAACATTTAATTGGGGCTGGCTTACAGGTTCAGAGGTTCAGTCCATTATCATCAAGGCGGGAGCATAGCAGCATCCAGGCAGGCATAGTGCTGAGAGTTCTACATCTTCATCTGAAGGCTGCTAGCAGATACTGGTTTCCAGGCAGCTAGGATGAGGGTCTTAAATCCCATCCCCACAGTGCCACTCGTACTCTGACTAGGCCACATCTTCTAACAGGGCCACTCCCTGGGCCAAGCGTATTCAAACCACCACAGCTGGGAAGCACGTGCAGATAAACTTACACTTCAGGGTGTTGATGGTGACTCCCAGGCATGGGGTGCTGATGGTGACTCCCAGGCATGGGGTGCTGATGGTGACCTGCCATAGAGTGCCTTTAGAGCAGCCATCAACAGAGACCAGACACCAATCTACAAACACAGGTGAGAAGAGTGGAGAACCAAGACTGGTGGTACCTGCTGGGACCCCACTTTCCAGAGGTTGAGGAGGGGGCCTTACAAATGGGGTGTTGAGGTATGGAACAGTATGTGAGATAGTCCAGGGCAACCCAGATCCCATCTCAGCAGAGGAAGATGGGAAGGCCAGAGAACAAGAAGGTTCCACGTCATAGCCTTCCTTTTTCTTGTTTATAACACTAAGCAGTGTTCTACCTGGGCCATGCCTCCAGACCCTCACTGGGGGATTCAGGGTAGGGGCTTTACCCTAAGCCACACCCCTAGCCCTCTCACTGGGGAATTCTGGGTAGGGGTTCTCCACCTGAGCCACACCCCCAGCCCCTCATTGGGGGATTCTGGGTAGGGGCAGTCCTCCCTCCACCCCCACCCCCCAGCTACACTCCCAGCTTCTAGGTTTTGGATCTGTAGTCCAGTCTTGGTCAGGGATCTTCAGGGCTACAGGGTTGAATTGGAGGTCTCTGCATGTCCTTTGAGATTCATGACCCGCCTCTTCTCTAGGAGAAGCTTCCCTAGGAAGTTGGGGTTACTCCTGACTTAGATCACACCCAGTCTTCTCTTGTGCGTATGTCAAGTGCGCAGCCTCCCCACAGACCCTAAGCAGCCAGTCACACACAAACCCGAGGCTGCACTCACATCCTTCTGGTTACTATGGCTCCCAAGAACTGTTTTGTTTGTTAAGATTGATTCTACTTTTATTCATGTATCTATCTACAGCTACATGAGTGCAGTGTCTTGGAGGCCAAAAAGAGGGTGCAGGGTTGACACTGAGTGCTGGGAGGACAATCCTGTCCTGGCTTTTGGCCGCTGAGCCTACCTCTCCAGCTCAGACTATCAGGAACTTTATTTATCCTGCTTCCCACCCTGTCAGTGCTGATTGCTGTCAGAGTTGATTGCTGGCTTCGTCACCAAGCCTTCTCTTTCTCTAGCTTATACACTTCTACATATATCCCAGAACTCTCCAGGCAGCAGTTTTCTGCTACCCCTTTTGGGGGTTGGGGCTCAAATATAAGATATCCTGCATATCAGATATTTACATTACGATTGACAACAGTGGCAAAATCACAGTTATGAAGTAGAAATGAAATAATTTTATGGTCGGGGGTTACCACAACATGAGAAAGTGTATTAACGGGTCGTCACGTTAGGAGGGTGGAGAATCACTGCTCCACTTCTTCCTCCCTTGTAGCTTCCTCCCCCAGCTGTGCGTCAGCAGGAATAGGCTGCAGCTCACACAGCCCTGGAGATGAAATGCATAGTGGGCACCTCCTCCCCCCATCCCCATCTTTCCCAGTCTGAACCGGAAAGAGGATTCTTCTTTATTTTTGTTAGAAAACTGTTTATTTAAAGAATACTAGAGGCCAGTGCCTGCTAGTGGACGGAGGAGAGAGGAGTTGGCCGAGCCAGGCTGAAATGAGGGCTCCTGTCCACGGAGTCCAGCCTTGGGGAGCTGGGGGAGCCGGCAGAGGCAGGAGGGCAGGCGGTCCCGGAGCACTGGGGCACCTCAGCAGCTGGCGAGGTACATCCCTGCGGGGATAGAACAGCGTGGGGGTCTCGCGTGAGTCCCGGTCTCTCCTGACTCCCCACCTCACCCTGCTCCTTCAACACCGTACCCCCAACCCACCCCCCGCAGTAGCTACCTGTAGCGAATCTCCTCTTCACCAGGGACATGCGGTAGCCGCCACCCAGCAGCTCCAGGTCCAGTCCGGACAGCGTAGCGCCCTCACTGGTGAATTGTGCGGCCACGGGGCTAGGAGTGCTGGGCCCCGACTGCGGCTGCCAGCTGGCTGACAGATGGCCTGAGCCTATGGGGTCAGGGGTCAGCCTCAACTAAATCAGACCTCGCGTGCCCCTCCCCTAGACCCCGGGTCCAGGATGCGCTCCTGCCACAGGCTCTTTGCACAGGCCGGTCCTGTCCCCTGAGAACCCTCCTCAAGAATTCGTCACTTCCCAAGAGCTAGAGTATGTCCAGATTTGACAAACTGCCCACCCGTGATTTCTCCCACGCAGCAGCCCTCATCAGGGCCGTGACTTACCCCCTGCTTCACACACATCTGGAAGCTTCCACGTGAACCTCTTTTCTTCTGTGTTCCTGGTGGTAAGGGAATCTGGGTCAGACTCGACAACGAGGGTTCTGGCAGTCAGTTAACTGTGTGGCCTCTGTAAACCTGTGCCCAGCCAAGCCTCAGCTTCCCCACCCGTGCAGGGGTGTGGCATGGCGCAGCTACCCCAGGGCTCTTGTTGGCTGGCTTGTTATGTCCCCAGCGGGGCAGGGTAGCTCACCAGGTGGCCGCAGGCTGCAGCCGCACGCTGGTCACCGGCTCCCCCACAGGCAGGAGGATCTGGACATTAGTGAGTGGCGTGGACACAGCAGTGGCGCCCGCACGGTAGCTGTACTCCACCGAGACGCGCGTGAGTGTGGGCCCGCACTGCCAGTGGGCGCTCATTTGCAGGGGCACTGACTCAGGTCCAGGGCGAGAGAACTTAGGAATGAAAAGACAGAGGTAGCCGGGCGCTGGTGGCACATGCCTTTAATCCCAGCACTTGAGAGGCAGAGGCAGGCGGTTTCTGAGTTCAAGGACGGCCTGGTCTACAGAGTGAGTTCCAGGGCAGCCAGGGCTCTACAGAGAAACCCTGTCCTGGGCGACATCGCCACGGCCGGCCACAAGGGCTTTGCAGCCTCTGCCCCCAACCCCAAGCCTGGTCCAAGCAATGTGCAACCACCAGGACCGTATGCAGCACAGCGAGTGGCCAGCAGAGGGCAGGAGAGCGCAGAGGACACAGCACTATCTATTATTTGCATAATTTATGCGGCCCGCCCCCGCGCAACCCCACCTGGTACCGCAACAGCACCAGGTTGTAGTAGGAGGCGGTGGGGTTCTGCTCAGCCTGGTGCTGTAGGGCCTCCGTCAGCGCCGCCATGTTCAGCCAGAAGTCTTTGGTCTCCGGGTCACTCTGGGAAGGGTCACTGTAGAGACAGGGACAGAACATCCTCACCCCTCAGGAGATGCCTTCCCACTCCAGACTGGCTGCTGTGGGTGCAGTAGGTCCAGAGAGGAACAGCCACTTGCCCCATGCCACACAGCAACTAGCAGGGGGCGCTATAGGCCCCTGGCTCCACTGACATCTGGGACCCTCTCCCACTGCCCATGCAAGGCACCTGAAGATCAGGTCAGCGTTGGGCTGGAAGTGTTCTACAGGGGCCGTGTGCACCAGCCGGAAGCTGAGGACAGGTGGTGGTGGGGTCCCACTGAACACACGCACAATGCCCGCAGGGAAGGTCATGGTCAACTCCCCGGTGACTCGAGCCAGGCAACTAGGAAACCGGGGACAGATTGGGGGAAACGGGGGGGGGGGACAGATTGGGTATGGGATCGGAGCTCTGCTTGGCACCGGTTCTAAACCCTCCTGGTTACACTTGTACTTGTAGCCAAAGCTCCTGTGGGGCTCTGATTATTCCCAGCACCTTCTCCCTAACTTCTTACTCTTTCTTCCCTGCCTGGCAAGATGAAGTCCTCCAACCCAGCCCACATTTAAATACCAACGGAAGTGTCTTCCCTAGATCCCTTTTCTCCTGGGCTGCTAGGAATCTCAAACCAGAATAAATTCGGTGTTTTGAGCATCCCTAGCTTGGGTGCAGAGCCTAACGGTCTACTCTTCTATGTGGCTTAATGTTAAGGTCTCTTCTTGCGTATGCTAACCCCAGGGAGGGCAAGCCAGCTTCAGGGTCCCAAGTTCCCCCCTGAGCTATCGCCACTACAGGTCCCTTTGGCTCCGTGCCCACGGCCTCCTTAGAATGGCCTCAGGATTCGCTAGCCTCAGTCAAGAGCCCTCTGGCATCGCTGTCCCCGTGACTGCCTACCTGGGGTTGTGGCCACGGAAATAGGCATGGACATACTCAGTGAAGGCTGTGGCCACGGGCAGGGTGTCCTGAGATCCCAGGACCACTGGGCTGGGGCCACGGGAGATGCCTGTGGGAAGGTTAGGGTCAGAAGCAGGGCAGGCCTCGCCCACTTAGCCACTGTTCCAGACAGAGAAGGGGCTCCACAAACCGTGTCCCATCTGTGTGGAGAAGCTGGGCCGATCAGGGGGGATGGTGGGGGCAGAGGATCCCAGCGGGGATGGGCTGAGCGACCGGCACTGGAGGACAAGAGAGAATGGGGCTGTGAGCTACCCAGTGCTGCCTGCAGGGGCAGCTTCTGGCCTTTTCCCAACCTGGAGTCATCAGCCTATGTATCACCCACCAGGTCCCCGTTGCTCCTGGTGAGTGGGCAGGACACTTTCCTGGACCGCGGTCTTCTCAGGGTGGCAGCTAGGACCTCCCTGGTGGGGTCAGCTGGCGTCAGGGAATCTAGAATAAGAACATGGCCGGACTGAGATGCTCCAGATGGACAGAGGGGCAAGGGAAGATGCTGTTACTGGTTCTGTACCAGGAAGGACTGATGGGCTAGGGGGTGGGTAAGCCACAGATTTGGTGATTTAGTAGCCTACATCTTCAGAGTGACAGAATCCCCCATATCAGCCACGCCTCAGTTGGTAACTCTGATGTCCCATCCCCTTAGCTCTGCCTGGAACCAGATTCTTTCCCACATGTGCCAGCTAGCTGCCTGGGTTGGCTTCCTGCTTCAATGACATCTCCACTCATTGGTGGCCACAGAGTCCACCCACATTTTCTCCAACCCAGGTGTTTTTAGGCACACGTTTAAGCTCACCCCCAACCTCATGGGGACCAACTCAACATCTGCCCTCCTGCCCCAGGGCCTTTGCTCGGTCATCAGATGGTTCTACCTATGAAGCCCTCCATCTGTGTCCAGCTTGCCTGGGGACAGCTGCCCGGGACACCTGCTCGGTTCCAGCTCACCTGTACCTCCTTCGTGCCCCCAGGGACCGGGCGAGGGTGCACGGGGCATTAGGCCCCTGGCCTCCGGGTGCTGTGCCCTGCAGGTGGGTGGGCTCTGTGGGGTGCCTGGCCGGGGTACCCAGGACTCAGGCGATGGACCAGGGGCAGCATGCGATGGAGAGTCCAGGCCTGAGTCCTCCACATTCTCCGGAGATGAGGACGAGAAAGGAGACGGGCTGGATGTGAAACCCAGGCTGCTGGAGCCTAGGAGTGAGGGCAGAGTCAGGGGTCACCGTAGTCCATGCCTAGCTGTCACTGCCCATGTCTGTGGGCAGACCCTCCACTCTGTCCCTGCCCCCTAGCCGAGCCTCCATGATCCCCATTCCAACCAAATCCCCACTCAATATGGCCCCCCGCACCTCCTGCAGTGCATACCCCCTCTACCTGTGAAGTCCTCGTGGTCGAAGGCAGACTCCAGGGGCGGCCCAAAGAGGCTCTTGGACAGTGGCTCCTCCGAGGCCAGCGGCTTCTCTGCGCAGCTAGGAACAGCGACAGGAGCAAGTCTGAGCTTGGTACCTTCCCACAGGCTGTTCCTGTTCCCAGCGCCCACGGTTGCACCCGAAAATCCTCGGCCTTCTGGGCTCAGCCGTTACTGCTTCCCTCATGACCCCGTCCATGCAACACGGCCACACCTCCCCCCGTTCCCCTGCCCCCATCACTGCACCAAGACTGTGCTATCAGGAATTTTGACCCTGGTCTACCAGGCCCCCAAAGAGCCAGTGTAGCACAAATACACAGTGGTCACTTAATAAGCGTCCAATAGCGGGACCTTAGGCCAGGGTGAGGGAGCTGGAGACAGGGACTTGGGGCCCATCTGCTTGCTCGATCATGTCCCGGTGAGGCCCACCTGCCAGTGCGTGGGGCCGACCGAGGTCTCTGTGGCTTTCCAGAAGCGTCCCCTAGGATGGACAAAGCCTTGAGTTTCTGTCCCACTAGGACCATAGCTGGCATTTGTCAGCCAGAGGCCTAAGGTGATCAGCAAAGCGGGCAGAGGGACTGAGCTGGCGGTAGCTCCGTGCATCTGTGTGGCTCAGGCTAGCCCAAAATCTTGCCCCTGCCCCTGCCTCTGCCCGCACATAAGTCCCACTTGGCTTTAGGTCTGCCCCTGCTGCCCTTCCACCTCCCATTGTGTAAAGATGTTGCTTTGTAGACAAGGCGAGCAGCTCAGCAGCCATCTCCAAGCAGCTCTAATTCACAGCCATTCAAGTCAATTATTCAGTTCCTGCCAAGGCCCTTCCAAACCCAGGCAGGCCAGCTACTCACGCGATGAGTGGCGTTTCATGGTGCCCTGCGGAACAAAACAAAACGAGTCAAGCAACATCAGGCTCAGCTGCATCCAGCTGGTTCCCCGTGCCCACACGCTTCCAACCCCCACCTCACCCCTGGGCCTGGAGGGAGGATGAGGCTGCCAGCTGTGGCCCTGAGCTGGGCAGCTGCAGCCTCAGAGCTGCATGCCACTGTGCGGGTGGGGGCGGGCTTGATGTGAACATAGAACTTTCTAGGCTCCTCGTCGTCGAAATCAGAGTCACTAGAGGAGAAGCGTGGGGGCTCAGCCCCACGTGGGTCACTGTCAAGGAACCAACCTTGAATCTGATCAAATTCTTTCCACCTGGAGGTCTTGTATAGTATGCCCAGGAAGCTATCTACAGAGCGTCTATTCAACCACTAAACCACAACACTGGCGCCCCTCCTCCCCCTGCCCTGGATAGTCCATCTATTCATCTGTCTCACCTGTCTGTCTTCATTTTCAAATAGAATCTCTCTACATAGCCCTGGTTGGCCTGGAACACACAGACTGGGATAACATTCAGAAATCTGCCTGCCTCTGTCTCCTATGCTGGATTAAGGGGGCACACCACCACCGGCAGCTCTCACCCCGTCCACATCTTTACCATTGTGAGGCACACAGGACCAGTGCCCATACCCAGTCCTCTCAGGTACACAAAGTCACCAAAAGGATATTGTTCTGGGATATATCGGGGCGCACAGTGAAGCCTTCGTCATCTACCTCTGGAGGTACCTGGGGAGAGTTGGGGTCACGCTTCATCTTGCCCACTCAGGACCCAGAATATATTCCAGGAATGTGGGCAACTCCAAGGGAGAAAAATGAGGTACAGCAGAGTTCTCAGTCCTTCACATGGGGGCCACAGAGGTGAGATTCGATTCTGAGCCCCACCCTGGGCCCCTCTTGGCCACTCTTTTCAGGCCTTGAAGACCAAACCCACCCACCTGCTGCCCCTCCACACCAGTACTCACCCCTGAATCAGACTCCAGGAAGTCACTGGGGACAAAGGAACAAGGTGAGTGGCCAGAGCCCCGAGAGGATGTTCCACCATATTATTCCAAACTAGCCTATAAAGTGGGGGCCCTGGGGCTTCTTTGAGACTGTAGCAGGCATCTAGAGGGAGCTGAGTCAAGAGATAGTCTCAAACAGTAGAACAGGTGAGGAGCTAGACTTGACAATGGAAGGGATCATGGACAGCCTAGGCTTCAATGGGCCAAGCAGCTGCTGGCCCAGCCTGGGTTAGAGGAAGAGTTCCAGATCAGCTTGAAGAATGGCACCATTGGGCTAGCCTGGGACAGGTTTTTCTGGAATAGCCCAGGCAGAGATGATCCTGGGACTTCTGTACTATCAGGGGCAGGATTTTGGGCTAGCCTGAGCAAGAGGGGAGCACTTTCTCACACAGATGCACGTGGCTCCCGACGGCTCAGTCCTGGAAGGCGGAAAGCCTTGGCCCCACGGAGACGTTTCATCGCTGTTGACAGAAGGGGGTAGCTGAGCTCTGGATGGCTCTCTCCCTCTCTATTCAGTTCCCCCTCCAACATCCCCGGTCTAGCCTAGGCATCCAGGCCTAGACGTACTTGCCTTCCTGCAGGGCAGCTGAGCTGTATGCATCGAAGTCCAGAGGCCCTGGGGTAGGGGGAGATGGAGACATCTGAAGGATTGAACCAGGCCTGCCAGGGACAGCAGCACCTGGACTCCGCAGTGGAAGCCATGGAGGGGGTGAGAAGAGACCTAGGCATGGCAGACCCAGGGCTGACAACGTAAAGACAGCAAGGAGAGCTTAGCTTTCCTGGTCACCTGGACCAGGGGACACAGTGTGCCAGCAGGGGGTTGTGATCTCCACTTTAGCAAAGAGGAAGCAGGCTCAGGTGAGTCAGGACATGCGACACAGTCACACAGCAAGGAATGAGAAAGGATGCAAACCCAGCCTGACTATAAAACTCTGGCTCTCAACAAGGACGTTTTGAGCTCAGCGCCATCAATGGCTTCTTTATGCTGTGGAGGTGGTAATAAACAGTTGAACCTCCGAGCTGACCTTTCATAACCTCCTTGGGAATCAGGTCTAGGATGCGAATATGTGAGAGCAGCCATCGTGTGCCTTCTAGGGGACCTGGAAATGCACTACCCTAGTTTTCTGAAGAAGAAACTGAGGATCAGAGAAGTCCTGCTGTCACTCACCAGGCTTCTCGCGCCCGGTACCCTTGCTCTCTGCAAATTTCCTGAGGAGCATGTCCACCGTCACATTTTCCACATTTTGCTTAAATTCCTCATGCACCTGGGTAGGGGGAGGCGTGAGGGGCGGGGCATGAGGGAGTGAGGCCTCGGTGGGTGTGGCACGAGGGCGGAGCCTCTCCCTCGCCCAGCTTACATTTGTTGCCCATTCTCACCTGCCCGATCTGCACGTGGGTGTCCTCCACAGAGTGCGCATAGGAGCCCAGCAAGGCCTTCATGTGCTGCAGGTGTGCCTCCTCCATGGCCTGAAAACGCTGAGACGGGAGGGGCATGTGATCAAGCTAACCAATCCAATCAGCCTAGCTCCTGTCTGGTCTGACTGGCTTAGAGAAGCACCAATGAGATTCTGCCTTAGGATTTTTTTGATGCAAGTTAAAATCTTTATGAGTTCGAAGACCAGCCTGGTCTACATAGTGAGACCTGTGTCACGAAAAAAAAAAAAACCTACTCTGCTGGATTAGAGATATTCGAATACAAACATACCAGCACATTCTCTGTCAGGCTAGAAAGCAGTGACCAGTCGCGGAGATGACATGTTAACTAAGATACCATTGGAACGCCTGGATCCAGCCTTATGCCACTGCACTCACTGACCAAGGATGTTTCCACTTTAGTGAACATATATATAATATATATATATCATATATATATATTATATATAATCCGTTTAAATGATGACTTCTACTTTTTTTCTCAGAATGCCTAGGCTAACCTTAAACTTACATATATACATATATATACATATATATGTATATATATACATGTATATACATATATACATATATATACATATATATGTGTGTGTATGCACATATATGTGTATATATATATATATGTGTGAGTGTGTGTGTGTGTGTGTGTGTATACACATACACATACCTTGAACGCCTGATCCTATTGCCTTGAGTCCCAACTGCTGGGTAACAGGTGTGTGCTACCACAGCCATAGCTTGGCTTCCCAGCTCCTGACCCTAAAGCTCCTACAGCTGGGAGACAGGCTCTTCCAAGGACGGAGCACCCCCCAGGGGCTGTGAGATCTACAGGGCGGGCTTCTCACCAGGGCTGAATCAAGCATCTTGATCTCAAAGTCGGCTCGGGCTGAGTTGTACTTGTCCACAGAGCGTCGCAGGCTGTCAGCGGCCTTCTTGCTTTTGGTTTCTGCCTAGGAATCATAGACAGGGGACAGTCAGGTGGCTTTACCACTCTGCCAGTGTAGTGCCAACCACCCTGTGACATGAGGTGTCTCTCTGGTCACGAGGCCAACAAACCTTGTCCATCTCCTTCTGGCTGGTGTTCTCTCTACGCAGCCTCTCAAGGTCCATGCAGCGGCTCAGGTAATTCTCGCGAGACTTTGGCAGGAGCTGCCCAACGCCTGCCAACATCTGCACTGCATCCACCGTGCCTAGAACCTCCTCCTTGCACTGTATGGGGGAGAGGAGGCAAGCAGGGAAGGGGGGTAGCTTGGGTAGCAGGGGCCTAGGATCTCCCAGTGAGAAGCTGGGTTGTGGCTCTCATGCATGTTCTTCGGGTCTCATCCATACACACTCAGTTACAGATGTGTTTGCAAGCTCATCTGGGGCCCCGGGCGCCCCAGTGCCTCTGTGTACCTGCTGGGGCAGCCCATTACCTTCTTGTGGGCCTTGAGCTGTTCCTCGCCATAGCGCAGAACATCCTTGAGGAGATCGTGCAGCTTCCGAGTTAGCTCCAGGTGGCACAGCGCCAGTTTGTCCGAGGACACACGGAAGACCTCCCAGAGTGGGGCGAAGGTCCTGGGGGCAGGCAGAGTCCAGCTCATTTGATATTCCAGGGGGCCCCTCACACACAACACAGCCGTCTTTGCTGATATGGAACTTGGCAGTTGGGTCCACCTGGTCCCAGGCCAAGGTCACTTGAATGTCCCTCACCCATCCAGCTGCACTCACCCCATGGGGGTCCCGTTGCTGGCTAGCTTGGAGAGTTTGGCCATGGCCTTTGAGTATGTCTCCTCGATGCTGGCCCTGGGTCAGAGATGGGGCAAAGATAGCAGATTACAATACCCCGAGAAAGGCCCTTCCCTGCTTCAGTTTTCCCATCTCTACAGCTTGCTCTCAAAAAGAAGTTTTTCAAGTTGACTGGATAATTGTTTCCCATGGGTAATTTTGTATTTCCTTAAGTAATATTTTTGTTTTATTTAGTTGCCTTTTGTTTATTTCATTTTGACACAGGAATTGGCCATGCGTATGGCCTAGAAGGGCCTCAAACTCATGGTAATTTTCCGGCCACAACTATCTCCAGTGCTGGGGTGATGGGGGTATGCCATCATGCCGGCAACCTGCATGCTTTCATTTCTGATGCTAGCACTCAGGACCGTAACTCCCCTGTGAGTAGTGACCTTCACTTCAGCAGAGGAGGCATCAGACCCCTGGGGCATGATTTAAAAGGGACATGCAGGCCAGTGCAATGACTCAGTGGATAAAGGTGCCTGCAGCCAAGCCCAGTGACATGAGAACACACACACATGATAGAAGCAGAGAACCAGGTCCTCTGCCCTTCACATGTCTGTCATGACATGGGCACAGCCCCGTCATGACATGGGCACAGCCCCTCCATACAGATAAGTTCAAAACAGAAAGTAAAATAAAGATAAACAAAGGCATCTTGAGGCAGAAGTGGGCCTGCGGAATTGGAGGAACTGGGATGAATAGGTCATTTGATTCCCAGAACTCCAGAAGATCGGCCCTCTTGACCCTTCCTTGAGTCCCAGGGAAGATGCTTTGAGGGAGAGCTCTGGTGGGTGTGTCCCTCATGGGCGTGTCCCAGCACCCTGTCTCCGAGTGGGTGTGGCCTTGGCCCACCTTTCCCTAATGAAGTCAGCCAGCTCCTTAGTGGCCACAGGACCCTGCTTCACACAATGGTAGAGGACCTCAAAGCCATGGTTTTTGTCGCCCTGTAAGGGATGAGATGAGATGTAGAAGTCAGAGAAGGGCATTTAGGTTGCCTAGCAACACAGACCAGCCTTGGAGACCAAGGAGCCAAATGGCTGTAGAGATGGGAGAGACCTAACCAATCAGCAGGCTGCATTTTCCCACTGGCTTGAGGGAAGCATCGGTGAGACCTCCACTTCCTGGGTTTCTGTGTGGCCGAGGTCCACTTAATGTGTTTTCCTTCATTGTCCTCCATCTTATTTTCTGAGTCAGAGTTTAGAAACCCGTAACTAAAGCCCCAAAGATCTGTCTCCCTCCAACTCCCCAGTCCTGGGGTTATCACCGCGTCCTGCACGCCAGCTTTTTACATGGGTGCTGGGGTCTTGAAATCAAATCCTGATGCTTGCAATGACAAGCATTTTTCCTACCAAACCCATGTCAGCCTCATGCCCAAATGTCCTAGTCATGGCCCACCATTCCTTACTTTAGAGCCATTGTTATCAGTGGCTCCCACTGACACCCCAAAAGTCTTTAGGGTATTTCTGCCTCACCAGCTTCCCTACAGACCATTCGACGGCTCCATGGCTCCGCAGAGCTCCAGCCTCCCCACAGGATCATGGTCTGTTCCTCCACCACATATTTTCTCTCTTCCAACTGAAGTGCACTGGGCCACTTGGGGCAGTGGCTGCACCTCTCTGAGCCTTAGTTCTGTCGTGTGAAAAATAGGGGCGATGGTAGCAGCTTCCACACAATGGCTTTATGACTGAGATGTGTCTGGCACTCTGCTAGGCATGCAGACCTTCTGGGTAATAATGAGGGCTCCACACACAGCTCCCACTGAGCCCACCTGCTGCTGCTGGGGATCCTGGGTGAGGCTGCACCAGGCACTGCCGCCCAGGGCATTATCTGGGGCTAACACAGAGCCACCCACTGGCCCGGTTCCCAGACCTGGCAAGCCCTCAGCACTGTCTGCCTCCACAGAGTGGGCAAGCAGCAAGGGTCTGAGGAGGGACTTCCAGAGCCTGTGTCTCTCTGATCAGAACTCCTGGGTGACAGCCAAAGGACATTCTAACAGGGTTTGATATCCCTCTACTGCTATGGCTCCCCAGTGTTCTCTAGCCTTTTGACCTGGACTTACCTCAAAGGAATTGGGGGCACCCCTAATACCAGTCAACATTGGGCTGTCAGTGAGGAGCTGGGGGTGTGGCTTGTGAGTGGAGCCCCTGCCTAGAATCCCACAGCGAGGGGCTGGGGGCGTGGCTCAGGGGTAGAGCCTCTGCCTAGTACATGTAAGGCCCTGAGTTCTATCCCCAGAAGAGAAAAACCAGAAAAGGATTCCTATTTATCAGCCACAGACCTATGTCCCACAAGATGCAACTCTCATTCATTTCCTGTCCTAGGCACACTGAGGCTGGTTGGCCAGTCCCTTTCTAGGGAGAACCTCTGAGCCAGTGGGATCCTGAATCAACGGTCTGAGCCCCTCTCAGCTATGCTATCTTGGGGTATGCATGGGAGGGAAGTTGGGGTGGCTTCTATTTTCTCTTTGCTCATTGACTTCTCCTTCCCCCGTTTTCACACCTTGTGGAATATAAAACACTGACAATCCACGGAGGTGCTACTGCCACCACTCCTAAATGTGGGTGTCTCGGGTTGCTGCTGCCGGACAGAGGTTCCATGCAGCCCAGAGGACAACACCTCCAGGGGGACACCCAGCTATTCAGAGGCCATGGGAGAATCTGAGTCTCAGGGAGAAGCCTGAGCCCTGCAGGTGGCAAGGGATGGTGGGCCCTTTAAGAAAGCAGAGGCAAGTTAAGAAGAGCCCCAGCTGGGGAGGGAGTGGGGATTGTTGCTAGGGGCAACGGGTTGCTTAGCAACCAGCTACCACTTTGCAAGCTGTGGGCCTACCAAGGAGGAAGGGGCCTTTCAGCCTGGTGTCTCCCTGACTCCAGGTTCCCATTCCTGGGCTGCTCCTGCGTCCTTGGTGGCTCTCCAGTTCCCTGGCTAGACCAACCTGGAGGAGACCTCAGTCCTTGACTGCCATCCAGTGTCACACCTCTCAGATGGATTCAGGATATTTCCTGAGGTTGTAATGGCATTTGTACATCCTGAAAAACAGCCTTCAGGGCTGCAGCAAACTGGGCTGTGGGTTGCCCTGAGACAGGCTGAGCTGCAGGTTCAGGTTGGCTCTCTAGGTCCCCAAGAACGGAAGTGGTTCTCTCAAGGCTCAGGTGCAGCTTTGTGAGAGCCTCTCATTCCCAGACCTGGTTTGCAGCAGGCCAAGAAGGCCCAGGGTGCAGAGGTCAGGAGGGAATCAATTTACCCCTTAAAAAAACCCCAAATTCCCAAGATGGAAATAAACATGGAATTTCCCTGGCTAGACTGGCCTCGATCTGGGAAATTTGGTCTGACCCCAGGTGGGAGGCCAGGCTCTTCTGACATGTTATATGTGGGAACATGTCCTCTACGGCCCAGGCAGGCTTGGAGCTGCCACTCTCCTGCCTCAGCTTCCCTCAGTCTGCAATCCCAGGTGTGGACCCCCACTTCCAGCTTTGTACTGCTGTGCGGTGTGATCCTCAGAATACACATGCTGCTCTGGGTTGAGTTCTTAGTGCATTAATCTGCTCCTTGCTTAGGGTCAAGGCACCCCATGATTTGACCTCTGCCTTCTGTCTGACTAGTCTTCCCTTGACCATAAAAGTCCTTCGATGCCCTTGTGAGCTTCCACAGAAATGATAGCAAAGAACGAAACAGAAGAAACAGTGGGCCTTACCCAAAAATGTTCCCCAAAATAGGACATCCTGGTGGCCTCTGTCCTGTGTCTGTCTGAAAAAAGAGGGAGGGTAGAGGGCCTGAGCAGGGAAACTCCAACCACTTCCCTGTACCGGAGGACTAGGGAAGTGAAGGCCCAGGCCAGGAGCAGGCCCCAGCCTTGGCCGTATAGCCCTAGGCAACAGGGACACACGTGCACCAGTCTTATGGGGCTGTGATGGGACAGGGGGACAGGAGCCAGAGGGGAGGGAGCAGGTGGGGTTTTAAAGCACGGATATAGATGTTTGGTCCAGAGTGGTATTGGGTGAACTGAATTCTAGATGATGGTTCTGGGCCATTTCAGATGTAGGGAAACTGAGTCACATCCGGAGAGGGGAAGCTACTTGCCAATGTCAAATGGCAGGAAGGGATGGTGGATTTTGTGTCTGAAACAGCGGGGTGGTTTCTGTGGGGACAGTCTAGGCATGATGAGCCTAGGAGGGCAGGGTCCTCCTGGGTGTCATGGTCAGTTCCCACCTCAGGGGCCCCGTAAATACCAGCCACCGCTCAGAAGCCACTGTTCGCCTGGCTCCAAGTCACTCAGCTTTGTGCCTCAGTTTCTCCATCTGTAGGAGATAGAACATCCAGAAGAGGTTTAGCCAGGGACCCCAGGTCACTTTGTATAGGGGTGGGGCCAAGCAGCAGCAGAGGGATATGCGGAATCCTGGGCACAGGGAGGCCTGCTGTCACAGGAGCCTGTTCTCATCCATACTTCATGAGCTGCTGGGCTGCATGGTGACAGCTGGAGCCTAGGAGGCCCAGCGACAGACGAGATGGGGCAGCTGACCACAGGACCACAGGACTGGACCACTGGGGCCCCACTGGGAAGGGACGCACTTAGCCCTTAGACTCAGTTTACCTAACATTGAAATTAGCTGCCCCCCTTTTTTTCTCTGTAGCCCAGCCTGGTCTGGAACCCTGGGTCCTCCTGCCTCAGCCTCTGCGGGGACTCAGCTGCACCTTACTGGAGCTGATGGGGAGCAAGGGGGAACTAGGCACAGGCTCCCCTGGCCCAGCCTGGAGAGGCAGTGTGTCCCAGATACAGGAAGGATGCTAGGGACTTCAGGTCTAATAGGAGGGATCTGGCAGCTGGGGTTCTCCAGCAGATTAGGAGTCCACTGGGTAAATGATGATTTAATTTTCAAATGGATGCCCTCCAGCCTTGGATTGGGCAATGCCTCTCTTGTGGTAAGACAGGCTGACACTCCAGGGAGGAAAGCCACAAATGTCCATATTGTGAGGTTTTTGTTTGTTTGATTTTTTTTTTTTTTTTTTTTTTAAGCAGAGCCATACTCTGTATCCCAGGCTGACTGCTAACTCAGGGTCATCCTCCTGCCTCAGTCTCCCAAGTATTGGGGTGACAGGCTGGAACATTATACCCACCTTTCCCCACATATCCTGGTGTCTAGCTGGAACCAGGCAGCCTATTTGAACTCCCTAAAGTGTCCTGAGGGACTGGGACCCTACACCAATGTGGCAGCTTCATCTTTATATGAAGTAAAATCCATGTCCCCTGTGAACCAAGCCCTCCTGCACACATGCTTGGGGACCACGCTGGGTAGATGACAGTCATCTTTGTCAGGCCAGATAAATGCCTCCAGGCTCAAGAGGCTCTTGGGCAACAGTCTCCCGGAAGCCATCAATGTCCCCAGAGCTCATGTTAGACAGCATCCTGGCCCCCCCCCCCCCCCCCCACACACACACACATAAAAGCCACTCTGAAGAGGCACACTTCATGCTGTTCCCTACCGACCTGGCCAGACACCAGCTATCAGGGCCATGACTGCCCACCTGGCTGCCCAGAACTCCACCCTGCAGCCCTTGATGGGCCACAACCTGTACCCAGGTCAGGGAGGACAGGGGTGGCCAGAGGTGGCGCCAAGGATAGGCCCAGATGCTGCCAGCTAGCCAGGAAGTGGCAGCAGTGACGGTTGGCCCCAGACCCAGAGCCACAGCTGTGGGATACCTTCCTGTTCTGAGGAGACAAAGTTTGGGGTCAAACTCACCGATGGGCACTGAGAAGAGTTGGGGCCCCTGAAGGATGTAGACACGGGGAGGCTATGACTCCTGACACTTCCGCCAGCACTAACTGGAGGCCTCTGTGTCTGGGGAGGACAGGAAGCTTGGCCCGCCCTGCCTGCCACCCAACCGTCACCTCCCCGCCCAGCATCCCTGGGACCTCCCCATAGTCACAGGGCAGCTACACAGATGGGGGAGGCGAGGGAGCAGTCTGGAGGCGACATGATCATTACCAGAGAGACAGACAGACACCCACAGAACCTCTACCTTGGCCGGAGCTGGGTCAGTAGGCCCGTGAGGGGAAACCGAGGCTTGGAGACAGGTGAAGCCTGTCTCAGAAAGGGAAACTCAAATATTCTTTACAACTACTCTAAGATCCACAGATTAAAGTTTGGTCTCATGTAGCCCAGGCTGGCCTCATAATTCACTATGTAGCAGAGGATGACCTCAAATTTTTGATCCTCCTGCCTCCTCCTCTGGGTGCTGGGGTGACGGTGTGCACCACCATGCTTGGCTTTGGTATGTAAATATTAAGCACTATATGGCGTCTCTCAGCCCCATGTTCGTTCTTTTTTTTTTTTTAACCCGTGTGATTTGGAAAGAAGTTAAAACACCAATAGAGGCCTCTGAAAATATTTTAGCCTAAGACAGTTTACCTAATGTAACCCAAGGCTTTCTGGCCTCTACAATACTAGAATAAGGTCCAGGGACAGACACTTGCCCAGAGGCACACAGCAAGCACCCCATCTCTTGACCCTGAGTCCCCAGAACCTAAGGCTTGTGTGTGTGAACAGCACCAGGAAACTGAGTCAGGCAAGACTAGACCAGAGCTGCACTCTGGGGGTTGGATACAGGCTGGCTGTGCCCACAGCCATTGATCCCTTGTGTGACCTTCACTGTCCCCTCCAACATTACACCCCCCCCCCCTCAGCCAGAAATCCATGGGGAACTGTGCAAGCCTTCCACTGAGTCATTTCATTTGTCGAACATACTTTGAGCACCACTGTGTACCCAAGTCCTTGGGATGCTGATGACTCTGGTCACACCCTTCAAAGACATGCCACTGCCTCCTTGGCTGTGACCCCATTTAGTGAATGCAATATCATAATTACTATCACAGGGTAGGTGTTTACAGTGCGCCTTCACTCCCACAACCACCTCTGATCTTCCTACAGGGTTTCGGTCCATTTTACAGAAGGCTCAGTCAGTCTAGCATGAGCACACAAATTTGGGGGTGTCAGCTTCCTGTCTGGGACTCACCCTACTATCCTGAAAGATGCAGGGACTAAGACCTGACCTTCCACCTGGGACCCCACCCAGGAGCCAGCCCAGGAACCCTGTAGTAGGTGATGGTATGTGGGTCAGGGTGTGACCTGGGCAGCCACATGGGTGGAACCAGAGTGACAAAGTCCCGGTCTTGATTGGAGGCAGGTTCGTCTTATGGTCAGATAGAAACTGTCCTCTCCTGGCCTTAGGTCCTGCTCCGACCCAGGCTAGACTGTACCCATCAATCAAAATCATGGTTTGTTTTGTTTATGATTTTTTATGTGGCAGAGTCTGTCTATGTAGCCCAGGCTGGCCTCAAGCTGCAGACCTTCCAGTCTCAGCCACCAGAGGATTGGAATGACCACACCAGGCTCAACCCGTTTTAAAGGGCCGAAAACGGAGTCTGCACTAACATTTGACCAAAGATTGTGTGGTCCCCATCTGGAGAAAATGGGGCACAGGTGTTGGGAATTTGAGACAGACAGTCTGGCCTCCTCAACCTCTATATTCCGAAGAGGAGACCAAGGGTCAGGGAGGTGCTGTCACCTGCCCAAGGTCACCATGAAGCAGGTCCCGCGATGTTGAGGGCAAGTGGAGGGGCAGCCACCTCCGACCTTCTCTGCACCCCATCCTCACCTAGATTAATTCTGTCGCTTGGAGCAGATGCCGGCCGCCCCCCTAACAGGGCGCGGGAGTCCCTGGTGCAGGCTCCAGGCCTCTCCAGGCCCCGTTAACCAGGGAGGGGATCCTGCGCTCCATACTTCAGATACCCCGCAATCCCACTACACTCGCCCTGCAGAACCCCCACCTGCCTACCAACCCCGGGGTGGATGCAAAGGGAGGAAGGAGACCCCCGTTCCAAGGCGAGGATGAGGGGCAGCGAGGGAGGCAGCCCCCAGCTTAGGGCCAGGGAGCTGCAGGCTGGAGACCCGGAAGAGGGATTTGGGGGTCCTGGGGGGGTCCCAGCCTCCCAGCCCGGCATTGAGAGATGCAATGGAGCGACGCCCCGCCTTCTGCAGACGACACCTGCGCTCGGGCCGGGTCAGGATGGAGGCTGCGTCCCCGCCCCGCACCCCCGCCCCGCACCCGAGCCCCGCACCCGCGACCCGCGCCGGGGACACTCACCGCCTCTCGAGGCGCTACCTGCGCGCTCCAGACCCGCGCCCCGCCCTCCCCGCGCGCTGCGGAGCGCGCCGCTGGCCCCGGCCATGGGTGTGGTCAGGAGGTGCTCCGCCCCGCGGTGCTTCATAAACCCTGCACTGGTTGGCTGAGCACGGACATTCACCCGCAGGCTATTTGCATATTTTAAAGCGACAGGAGAAGCTCCTTGCTCGCTGCACCTGTCAGTCCCTCGGGAGGCCAGGAGGGAAGGAGGGGATAGCTTTTATTGAGTACTTACTGCATACATGGCTCTTTGGAGAACCCTTCCGAGGCTGTGAGTGAGGTGACATTTAATATTGAGCCTCATTTTACAAACAAAGACACCAAGGAACATGGCTAGGAGTTGTTTTGGAGGTCAAATGGCAACTCTGGTCCATCTGTTAATGAGACATGCCATTTATTTATTCAGGCTGTGTGCTGGTGATGAAGCCAGGCTGCCCCAGCACTAAGCAAGAGCCACATATCCACTCCTTTCCCATATGACAACTTCGAGAGACTTAAAAAACTCCCTGGCCTGGGCTTTGTTTTAGTCTTCCATTCAGGGACACAAGGCAGCATGATGATCCTCAGGACTACTGAGCCATCTGGCCCCTGTCCTAGAAGCACGTCCAAGAAGTGGCACCACGGGCCTGGGGACAGCAAGAAAGCTAAAAGCCCTTCATCTCCAGTACATGCCCCTGCAGCCTTGGACCCCAGACATCCCAGCTAGGGCATTTTCCTGTGGTGGGGATCAAATCCGGGTCCACCCTGAGGCTGCCCCACTTCTTACTTGAACCATCTACTGCAGTTCTGCCCCAAATGATGCTGGGTTCCGATGGCAACCATGGACATCTAAGCTAGTGAGCTTCGGGGCCAGTGAGATGGCTCAGTGGGCAAAGATGCTTGTAGCAAAGCCTGGGTTTGCTGAGGGAGTCCTGAGAAGTGTGACCTCTGACCCATGCATGTGCACACTGCCAGTCAATTATCAATCAATCATCAATCAATCAATCAATTTATTCATCAATTCAAACAATGAAGAATAAACATTTGGATAGGCCCCACACCCAGCTGGCTGGTGATCATCTGCCACAAGGTAAAGAGAGCCACTCTCCACACTGTTCACATTTTCCACATGTCCTTTTGCTGCCTCAAGAGCCCTTGAGTCACCTTTGGGTGCTGGGATTTGAGGATGGTAAGAACAGCACCCCTCCCTCCTTCCCTCCCTCCTTCCCTCCCTCCCTTCATCCCTCTCTCCCTCCTTTTCTCCCTCCCTCTCTTCCCCATGTGTGTGCGTGTGTGCATGCATGCCATTGCCATGTCCAGAGCTGGAGTAGGGTGGGTTCCAGGGGTTGAACAGGGCCATCCGAGTCGGATGGAACGGGCTTTGACCTGTAATCACTTTTACCTGCCATTGACTGGTTCTAGGCAGGTGCTGGCCTAGAACTCAAGACTTGCTGCTTCAGCTTCCCAGGCCCTTCCAGGGGTGTGCACCCCCACAGCAGTCCTCATTCTCAACATGACTCAGTCGTATCTCCGTGTGTGAGGACACGGGAGATTGGAGAAAGTCTCCCCTAGTGTGGACTATCAGGAGGAAAAGTGTGATTGTGATTGTGTGTGCGTGCGTGTATGTGTGTGCACCATTTATACACACATCTCAATTGGTGACGATTTGCTGGCCCTGTGTCACCCATGACACAAGCTAGAGTCACCTAGAGAGGAAGGGGTCTCAGTTGAGAAACAGCTTCATGAGATCCAGCTGTCAGGCATTTTCTTAATTATTGATGGATGGGGGAGGTACAGCCCATTGTGGGTGGCGCCATCCCTGGGCTGGTGGTCCTGGATTCTATAAGAAAGCAGGCTGAGCAAGCCATAGGGAACATCCAGTAAGCAGCACCCCTCCAAGGCCTTGGCATCCGCTCCTCCCTTCAGGTTCCTGCCCCGTGTGAGTTCCCGTCCTGACTTCCTTCAGCGATGACCGACAGCCAGTGATTGCAATAACCCCACCCCATTACTTTATGTTCCTTACAATAAAATACTTTGCACTGGAGACTTGAATGGAATGGGTTAGGTGTGGGATGTCCTCCCAAGGGTATAAACACTGACGGCCATAGTACTTCCCGCTCGGATCCCAGTACTTCAGAGGCTAGCCTGGGCTCCCATATTGAAAACTTCTGCGGGCTGGAGAGATGCTCAGTGGTTAAGAGCACCCACTGCTCTTCCAGAGGTCCTGAGTTCAAATCCCAGCAACCACATGGTGGCTCACAACCATCTGTAATGGGATCTGAAGCCCTCTTCTGGTGTGTCTGAAGACAGCTACAGTGTACACACATACATAAAAAAAAACCAACAAAACTAAACAACAACAACAACAACAAAAACCCCAACAAAACAAAACAACCCCCCCCCAAAACCAAAACCAAAACCAAAACCTAAAAAAAAAAAAAAATTTCTGGGAGGCATCTATCTGTTTTTGAGGATTTGGCCATCACCAAAGGATTGAACCCACCAATAACTCTCAGCTAAAGGGCTGAGAAATGATGGACACGTTAGGAGGCGCGGCTTCAGTTGGAGGGAGGGTCACCTCTCCCCTTCTTGAGCTCTGAGTGGTGAGGGGGTGGGCAGATTTGCTCTCCCACGATGGTGATACGATGGTGATACGCTGAGGACTGGTAAACTATGATCTGGGGGACCCTGGCCTTTGCCTAGGATGCACGTCAGGTCCTGCCCAGTCCCCGAGCACTTCCCACCTGCCTTGCAGGAACCTCCCAACACTGTACGGTGTTTTTTATTTTTGGGGGCGGGGAAGGATAAGGTGGGATTGGGGTGTCTGCGCACACTCAGATGATGTTCTACACTGAGCCACGCCCCCACCCGCCCGCTCCCCTTCTGATTGGTCATCTTCTCGCCTTTAGCTCTTCTGGCTCCAAAGCTTCCTGGGACCCTCGGGAAGGTTACCCAGTGTGGACTCTGTCCTTCTCGCTGGGCTGGGAACCCAGAGAGATGTGGTCCCTCACACAGCTGTCAAACGAGGTGTCACCCACATTCCCACACCCGACCCTCCTTGCAAAGCTGGGCTGGGGGCGAGCTCGGAGAAGAAGCCAAAGCTCAGAGGCTGCGGCTAAGGTCCGGGGAGGCGACACTGCAGCCTCGGAACGCGCCAGGGCGGGGAAAGCACAGCCTCTAGACAAGAGCGAGAGCCCCTGAAGGATCCTTCCCCCGCCCCACCCCCGCTTCACACGTGAGTGCACGTATATAGGGAACCCTGAGGGAACAGTAAGCCCAAGCATCTTCCTTTCTCCGCCGTCCCCCTCAGTGTGGGGATTACAGAGCTGGGTAAGATTTTATTTATTTTATGCAAGACACTGTCGTCTTCAGACACACCTGAAGAGGGCTTTGGATCCCATTATGAGCTACCATGTGATTGCTAGGAATTGAACTCGGGACCTCTGGAAGAGCTGTCATAACCGCTGAACGCTCACATCTCTCCAGCTCTTCTTCTTCTTCTTCTTCTTCTTCTTCTTCTTCTTCTTCTTCTTCTTCTTCTTCTTCTT
>NW_022196905.1:210598836-210606863 GCF_008632895.1 Mastomys coucha
CCAGCCCCTTCCCGCCCCCACTCTGTGCCAGTTCCTTTCAACAACCTTCTCCCACCCCAGCCTCCCTCCGTCCCCTCCCCTCCCCATGCCAACCGGGATTCCTAGTAGCCCTGACTGTCAGCTCCCCAGGCCACCTGGCATCCACCCTGGGTCCTGAGTCCCTGCTGAGCTGCCACAGGTGTGGGTGCCATGGGAATCAGGTGCCAAGTTAGGCTACTTGCTTAATGTTACACTATGGCACTGTAGTGACACGCATCTAAGTGTTGACGGAGCCATCTGAATGGCAGCCTCAGGACCTTGAGCCCTTCTGTCTTCCCTAGAAGAGTTCTCAGGAGGAAGGACTACCAGCACTTACCTACTCCTTGGCCATGTGTTAGCTCAAGAAGCCCTGGTGGAATGGCTGGTGGTGAGAGGTCCACACATCATCATTTGTTTGCAGCTTGGGGGGGGGTGTCAGGGAGGGGACACTGAGTCCCCATTCTAGTGGGTCCAGCAGGGCGCCCTCACTTCTATGGAGTCCTTTTGGGGGTGTTGCTATCCAGGGACTGCTAGGAGGAGCACTGGACAGAGCTGCATAGAACCTCTGGCCACAACACAGCAAAACGGCCTCCGCTTGATCTGTTCCCAGCCACCTGAATCCTCTCTCTATCCGGGGTAGATTGCTGAGCACCCACATCCTCCTCCGGACCCCAAGCCCATCTCAGTCTGGTCAGGATATGTTTTCTGCCCCTCCATGACACTGTCTAAGGGAGAGCTACCACTCCATATTGACACCCCACTAACCCAGACCCATGACTTGGGGACAAGACAGACCTGCCACCTCCCTGCTCACCATGAGCCTCCTGCCTGCACACCCTTCCACTTAGACACCTCCCCCTTTCCTTCTTCCCCAGGGGACCTTCAAGGTCTGGATTTCTGGAAGTTTCTAGAGTGAGAACACAAGGTGGGGCAGAGAGTTGAGTCTGCTTACCAGTTCATTTCAAGCAGCGGCAGATGCCTTGCTACACCAGTCTGAGAAGGTAACATGGGGAAATAGAGACAGAGGTCTGGCAGGTCTGTAAAGGCCTGGTATCGTGTCCTTGGGAGAGAACCTGGTCCAGAGCAAGAAGGGAGTTTAGTGCATTACCATTTTTTGTGGGGTTGTGCCAGGCTGCCCCTTCCCTAAGTAGGCATCCCTTGAGGGAGAACAGATTCTGCCAAAACTGCCTTAAATGTCTCCCCTGGAAGCTAAAGCTGCATATGACTCAGTTTCTCATGGAATTAGACTCATCGTTTTCTGGATCCTGAGCAGACTGGCTTTGAAAGGGAAGGTCACAGAAGAGGTAGAAACCGACAGAGATGAATTCCTGTCATCCGTCTGTCTGTCTGTTTCCCACATAAATTCATCTTTGCATTCATGAGCTGTAACACACAGCTGCTAAATCCCCTCTCCACCCTGGGTGGCTGAGGATAAATGTGTGTGCATGGATAAAACAGGCCAGTAATCCAGTCTCAGCCCGAGCTTCAGTCCTTTGTACAGTTGCCCCAGCCAACAGCTGGAGCAGGGCTATCGTCTGTGTCCTTAAAGTCCCGTTAGGAGCCCTCTGCCCCAAAGCACCTAGTGGGAGGTTTGATTGGTTAGGGCTGGTCAGGAGCTCAGGCATTGGCAGCCTGCCCCAAGTAGAGATTTCCTTATTTACTGACAGGAGAGCTGCTTTTGGTTAGGGTTGGGTACTTGAGCTAGATGTGGGTCTCTCTGTTGAGTTCTGTCAGCCTCTGCTTAGCAGAACAAGCTCTCACCATTTAACTTTCCTGCATGGGAATGACCCTTTCCCAGGATGGGGCTGGGCTGCTTCTATTTCCTGTTTCATCAACCCCATCTTTATGCCGAAGCTAGACACCTCTCACATTGTTTGCAAGGTCCTACTGTTTCATCAAAAAAAAAAAAAAAAAAAAAATCTGGCTGCTTCCCCAGCTGCTTCCCCAGCTGCCTGGACCGTTGCTGCAGTGCCTGCCTTTATGTTTTTGGTATGCAGCCTTAAGTGGCCCCAGGGCTCCACCTGCTGGTGCTTGTCCCTTCTTGTGGTCCTTAGAGAGGCAGGAGGCAGGGCCTGTGTCACTGCTGACAAACAGAAGCACAGTGAAGGGGCATAGCTATGGGAAGATGAGGCTCTGCCTTCTCTTATCTGGGATCAGAGCCCCTGGCCCAGCAGAGAGCTATCCCATGTGAGGAGAAGGTACGTGTCCTTCAGCTGCCACCAGAAGACACTTTAGGCCCAGCTGGCACCAGGACCTTGATCTCAAGGATCTGGCTGGACCTAGTCCAGTCCCTGATCCACAGAGTGCGTGAGTCTATCTCTCCATGTTTTATGTTGCTAATTTAGAAGCTATCTGTTTGACTGTAGTAACTGACCATTGCAGCCACACTGTCTCCCAACAGCCAGAGAAGATTCCATAAAAGACCCAAGTTGCCTCACATTGGTTTGCCGTTCGTGGCTCTACAATGTCCTCCTATCAACTTTGTCTTTGTGACCACCTCCTGCCTCCTGAGTCCCATACCATCCTCTTCCTCCCCTCCAGCTGCCTTGGGCAGCTGTTCTCGGGTGTTTGCCCAGGATCATCCTCTGCAGGAGATGCTGTTCTCTAAGACCCATGGATAACTCCATCCTCACATTCTTCAGATGTCAGCTTCCCTACGGGTCCTTCCCAGCCCTACCTTGCTAATTCCTCCCACTGTCCTAGAACTTGCCAGACACCAGACTCTCCGCAACCAGGAAATAGGCAATCAGGAGAGCAGGGTTTTGCCCTGTGACTTTTTTTTTTTAATTCCCTGCTCCTCATCTCAGGCCCAGAGCAGTATCCGATGTACAGCCATGCCCACCTCTGGCCTTTCCTTTCCCAGAACCAGTGAGTTTATGAGCCAGTGATTTTCACAGAGATATGAAGGCCAAAATAGAGGGATCTCTTCAGGTTCTGCAATATTCATGTCTGACAGGAAATTGTCATGGAGGGCTCCCACTGTGATGACAGAAAAGTTACCTTCAGAAATCAGTCCTTAACGTCAGATTGTGTAGACCAACAAATAGTCTTGTGATGGTTGAGACTTTCTATAGGACCCATTGGTTAATGACTCAACAGGGAGCAACCCATTCCTGTGACTGGAGGTGTAACTTGGTGGCAAAGATGTCTAGTTGGAGCCTTGTCTCCTATTTTAGGTTTTGGCTCCATCTGGGTCCCTTGCATAAATGTATAGGAAGCTTTTAGAGTGTCCAATTTCCTAGTTTTTCAAAGGGCCTTTAGTGTTTGTTGTCCCTCCCCTTATTTCCTACTTTACCTAGGCCTGCATGCCAGGGCTGTGGGTGCTTGTATAACCAAAGGAAACTGACCCTCTACATTATCAGGTATGAGTCCATGGGCCCATTCCAATGGGCAGCCAGCATGGGAGACCTGGATACAATGGAGAGACTCATCAACTCCAGTCAACATCATGTTGATGAATATAAGAGGAGGAGGGGCAGGTAATGGGGCCTGAAAGAGGTGAGGGAGGTGGAAGGGTGTACCTTATGATTCTACCTATCCCAATTGCCTCTTAGTAAACCCTCCTATTCTACTTCCTCTTCCTTGGGAGATATTCTTCTTCATGCTGGTTTCTTACAAGATAGTAATCCTGTGTGGTTATTCAGATTGTAGTTCTTGTTTCAGATCCTTAAACACTAACACCCTTAAAAGAGACCAGATAAAATATTTATTATCACAAATTATTGGGTCTGGGTTTGCCAACGAAGGATGATTTTTTTTTTCTTTCATTTTTGCTCCATAAGGCCAGTCTTAGGGCCACATATTTCCAGGGATGCCGAGGATCTGAACCATCACCTAACTGCCCTCAGTATTCCCTTTGAAGGCCATGCAGGTAAATCTACTGCAGAGTCAACATTGACAATGCTTTGCACAGGCACTGAGGAGGGTGGGCTCCTGCCACTGCAGTCTGAGGCAGGCATGCATAACGCATAAGCATAGCATCATTGTGTGCTCAGAGCACGTCACTGTGGTGGTGTTAGCACAGCTGTACCGCTGCTGTGTGCTGAAGTATAGTTCAGTTCACACTGAACTGGCTTGACTGTCCTGTTTTTCACTCGCGAGACTTGCTTTTATCTTTACTATAGAATTTTGGAGGCAGGGATCAGCTAAAGGGAAGGGGAGAGAGAGAAAGAAGGACCTGGGTGGCCCTAGGCCCCAGTAATGGAGGAAGAAGCCCAGACAATAAACATCCTCAGAAGGTGACGCTGGTACACCCGCCTATGGCACTCATGTCTGGGCTTTAGCTGTGTGTGTCGTCAGAAAAGGAAGAAATTTCCCCTCCACATGATCGGGTATGACCCCATTGGTCCATTACAACGAGCGGCCATTGTGGGTGACCTGGATACAACAGAGAGATTAATCCACTCCAGTCAACATCATGTGGATGAATGGGATAGGAGGAGCAGGAAATGGGGCTTGAAATTGGTGAGGGGGTGGACAGAGACAGAGGTAGGTGGGACCTGTCAGGGCACTCAGAACCAAGTAGGGAGAAAAATCAACTTCCAGGCCTACATCCTAATGGAGGAGAAATGGCATGCTTAGGTTCATTTTCACTGGGTTCCCCCGCATTGTCTACTTGATTTTTTTTTTTAGATTTATTTATTTATTATATGTAGGTACACTGTTGCTGTCTTCAGACACTCCAGAAGAGGGTGTCAGATCTCGTTACGGATGGTTGTGAGCCACCATGTGGTTGCTGGGATTTGAACTCAGGACCTTTGGAAGCACAGTCAGTGCTCTTAACTGCTGAGCCATCTCTCCAGCTCTGTCTACTTGCTTAATGCTCTTAGGCATATGGGACCTGCACACTCTGCAACACTAGCTCCTAGGAATTAATCAAACCACATCATTTCATTTTTATGTTACACTAAAATTTTTATTTTTATGTTATACTAAAATTTTCTAGACACTCATGCACAGCAACATGCATGCACGCACACAGGCACACATAGACACACACACACATGGATGTTTTGCCTATGTGCATTTTTGATGCACCATGTGTGATAGAATCAGGTGCTTGTTCCCCTGGAACTGGAGCTATATACAACTGGAGCTGCCATGTGGATGCTAGCAATCGAAACTGAGTGCTCTAGAAAACAAACCTAGGGCTGTTAACTACCAAGCCACCAATCTAGATTTGTCTTAATATATAGGCCAATGACACTAATATATAACACTAGAAAATTTATCATAAGATAAATTGTCAACAATAATGGGAAAAAAATCACTAAGAAATCTTAGATCAATATATCCTGTGTTTGCTAATGGACCAAACAAAGCCATTTTGAACTGTAACTGTGACCCTGCTCCACCGTCACCTTGTGTACATGTTGTGTGTGCACTGAAACACTTGTGAAGGACAGAGACTGACATTGTCTTTCTCTCATTTTCCTGTGCCCCACACATGTGGAGCTAAGTGTGTGGTGGTCACAGGACTGGCCGGCCACTTGGCAGTTCTCTTCTGCCACATTGTGGGTTCTGGGGACTGAACTAGGCCATTGGGTCTCCCTGTGGGTTCAGCTCATTGTCCCTCAGTTTTAGAGACATGTTCACTCACCCAAATCCCTGGTGTGTTTGATTTACCCTCTTGTAGCACACTGACTCTCAGACTTGCAGGGAAGTAAGCTTTGGGGATCCCCTTATCCTCACATCGGCACTCAGGCTTTCAGGGAAAGTGTTTTACTAATTGAGTTTTACCAACCACCCCAATGCCTTATTATTTCCTATTCTTATGCCGTACTAGGTTATGAAGGGGAACCAATGACACAGCAGTAGATTTTCCGTAGTCCACATGCTTCTTGAACATTTTGTAGTTCTAAATGGTTAATTATTCTTTAAGTTGGAGCTTCATATAAATAATAGAGGAATAAATTATAAATTATAGTTTCAAGACATTCTTTTGCTTATTGAATGTTTTCTTTAAAAACACTGAATTGTCCAACTGTAGTTTTTGTCAGTCCATTTATTCCCACACATAACTTAGATATCTACTGTGTAGAATACACATTCTACTATCTCTCCAGATCTTCCCATTCTTATACCTTTATGTTCCTCTGCCCAGTCAAGTTTCCTTACATTCTACAAATTTAAATATTAAGTAAATGAAACATACTCTTTGCAACCCTAGCTTCATTTTGCTTAAAGCTTTTTGAATATCAAACATGGGAGCTAGAATGGCATAGGTTATCGCCTTGTAGGGATATTTACCCAATTTTGGTGTGAGTCTAGGAGTATATTAACCATTTTATGGCAAAGCATGAAGTCCTGCTTTGCTACTATTTAGTGCCTGGATTACCATGGATACTGTATCTATTACTTAAGAACTAGGTTGAGCTCCTGCTGGTACCAGGTATAGAACCACTAATCATGGGCATAAAAAAAAAATGAAATGTGGAAATGAAAAAAATCAAAGAGCAGGGCAGCCGACTCATGCAGTGTATGAGGCCATAATTTGAAGCCATGTGTTTAGCGGATGAAATCATTCCTCAGCTAAAAGGAGAAAGCTGGCGTTAGGGCAGGATGGGCTGAGAGATGGGGGATCTTCCACAACCAGCAGTTCCTCTCTGTTCCCCGTGGCCCTCAGTTTCTTTTTCTATTTGTCTGTGTTTGTACCCTCTTCCCACCCTGCAGACAGGGTCTGACTATGTAGACCAGGCTGGCCTGGGACAGCTCATCCTCCTGCCTCTACCTCTATAGGGGCTAGGATCACAGGCAAGCATGAACCACCACATCCATCACCTAATTGCTATTTGGAAGCAGAATTCAAAATGTGCTGATGAATGACTGAAAGCAGCTGATCTGACAGTTGTAGATATCACAGCTGTAGGCGCCTCCTCAGACAGCCCTGACCAGACCCACAGATATAAGATGGTCCCGATGCAAAGGCCAGCTGGGAGTTAACAAAGCATCTCACAGCTCAGCTTCTAGGTGGCTGGTCCAGTGTCCATAGGAGGAGCTCACAAGAGGAATTCCTTCCCCCATGTAGAGATGGGCTGGGGGCATGCCTGAGAGGGGGAGCCCCTACTTAGAACCCCCAGTGAGGAACTGTGGGAGTGAGGCCTAGTGCTACAGCACTTGCCTCCCATTCAGAAGGTCCTGGTTACCATTCCAAACACACTGAAAAGAAAAAAAAAAATAAGTGTAGGTGTCCCTAGGAATGTATCATGGGTTGACTGGACTCCAGCCAAAGTCTAACAGGGAATACCAGGAGAACTGTAGGTTACTAGTTGGCTCAGCCACTGCTGAGAGGCACATCCTAGGATACCCAAGGGACACAAGGCTTCGGAGGGAAGGCAGGGGTGTATGATAACTTCCAGCCAGAACTCTCAGCGTGAGCCAGCAGCATGGCGCCATTCTTCAGGCTGGCAGTTGGCTGGGCTGCTCCCTGGGATCCACACTCACTTGGAGCCTCAGAGTGTGAAGCAACTTGGAGAGAGGGGCGTGACAGAAGCCAGGGGATATCAAAGGAAGTCCTAGGTGCAGTGTCTGGCACTCGTAGAAGACGCATGGCCAGCTTGAATAGTGGCACACTCCTGTGTTTACAGCACTTGAGCCAGGACCTCAAACACCCAGGGCAAATACTTTCCCAAGACTGACGGCACATTGGAGATGCGAAGGCAGGAGGGTTTAGCAGTTCAGGCCAGCAGGGCTACTCATCAAGACCCTGTGGCAAATAAGGCCATAATAAAGAACACTCAGACATGGAGAGTGCTGGGATGAGACCCGAACCACAGGCCACCCAGGTCCCAGATCTGGAGGAGGCAGGAAGGAGTTCCCCTGGATCCTCTCAAGTCAGTAGCCTCCAGAGCCAGAAACTTCCATTCCTGCTGTTCTAAGACAGCTGGCTGTGGCCACTTAAATCTGGCACTGCCTCTAGGTGCCCAAGAAGGGACACGGGGTGCTCTACACGCAGTGGTTCTGTGGTGTTGCCAGCAAGCCCTGCATGTTGCTGTGGCCTTCTGCCTCCC
>NW_022196905.1:210607389-210610649 GCF_008632895.1 Mastomys coucha
AAGGCACATTCCCACAGTCACGCAGACAGCCTGGGCAGGTCTGGCATCATCAGCACCATTTTTGACTGCCACTACTTGAAGCAAGGTCCTCCCATGTCAGGACAACCATCCGTACAGTAAAGAAAGAACCTGTCTCTAGCATCTGAGAGTGGGGAGACTGAGAAACCCACGTGTCAATGTGGGCATTGGGACAGGGAGGTGGGGAGGCAGGAAGCAGCCAGAGCTGGACACAGCTGGAGGGACCCAGGCACGTAGGGAACATGGGGGCAGGGGCCAAGAGAGGACAGTGAGGCCACAGGCCATCTGGGGCTAGCTTGGGTACAGGGATTCCATTGTGGATATGAAAGGAGCCAAAGTAGGAATGGTCATCAGATTCTGAGGCCCCATAAATGTGGGAAAAAGCTTAGACTGTCTCAGTGCCATATATAGGGACATTGTGGACGCAGATGGAGGGTCTGGGGGCTGCAGGGGCCCCTGTAGTGGTCTCTACAGGTGTCAAGGGAGCTTACAGTGGCTCTGTCAGACCTATGACAAGCAGGCAGGCTCTGGCTGCAAGTGGGAGTCAGGGGACATGCCCTGTGTGTAGCCAGGTTCTGGAACATTTCCAGGTGCCCATGGGCTGCAAAATAAACACAAAGAACACTGGGAAGCAAGTGGGTCCGGTGCACAGGACATACGACCTTTCTAGAATTTCCAGAGACCATCTGTCACTAGGCCTCGCCATGGAAGGTACCAACCTCCTGCCTTCTACTTAAACTTGGTGAGATAGCTAGTCTAATCCTAGTAGCAAGGCCCCAGGGAGCTCAGGTATGCAATCACACCCGACCCCTTTTACTATTGAAAGAGGGTCTTCCTATGGAGCCTACAGTGGCCTTAGGGTCCTAATCCTCCTGCCTCAGAGCGATTGGGGATCCTAATCTGCCTTCAAGAGCAGTTGAGTCATAGCCTAGGAGGAAAGAACAGATTACGGCCCTGTGGTTGGAACCATCTAAAGCCCCAGGGTGGTAGGATTACCAGGGGCCTAGTGGGTTTCCCCATCAGCCTGAGTCAGCTCTGCTGTGTGGGGACTCCCCTCCCCCCCCCCCCCCCCCCCCCCCCCCCCCCCCCCCCCCCCGTGACATCCCAGCATGGAACTCTCTATCTCACATAGGCTGCTATTGGAATGAAGTAGCCACACAAAAACTCCTTGCCCAGACCCTCACAGGCCAAGAATCCCCTGTGGGAAATGCCTGGAACTACACATTTTAGATTTTGGATCCTTCTGGCTTTTAGAACATTTATGAATACAAACAAAGGAGATGGGCAGAGTAATGTATGCCTGTGATCCCAGGCATGGGAAACTGAGTCAGGGGACTGAAGACGGCAAGTTCCAGGCCAACCTGGGTTTCAAGGAAAAACAAAGTCATGGTGAAGATTCCACTCAAGTAGAAACCAAAAGGCTTCCACATGGGCCCTGCCATCCACTGGTCAGTCCTCCCACCCTCACAGCCCCAGGGAGACACTCTGCAACATCTTCCACTGTCTCTCTTTGGATGGCAATCCATCCCATGATTCCATGGGGGGAAATCTTCCAAATGTGGCATCTGTGAGTGACTCAGAAAGTTCCAGGTTTGGGAGAATTTAGGAGTTTACATATAGGGATGATCTACTGCTGTGTCAGAGCCGTTGCCCAGCACTTGGGGACCCTGGGTTTGGTCCCAACAATAAAAATAAAATCTCAAACAATAACAAAATGTCATGAAGCTAACACTCCTGACCAGTCTCCTCAAAAGTCCACAGGGACTTGGCTCCACATTTAGGACTCAGCATAGCCTCTGTGACCTGTGAGAAGGGATCCAACATGGGAACCAGTACAGTATGACCTACCCTTGTGGACACCTTTGGTGACAGTCACCACCCAACCCCCTGGAAATCCATCTATTTGGGGGCTCAGCACTCACACCACCAAGAAAGCCCAGGCCCTAGGGCCAGCATGGGCAGGCGGTGTAGAAAGCATGTCTCTCATGAACATCAGTTGCTGCCCCTGGGCTGACTCTCCTCAGGGGACAACATCACCCCAGAAAGTATGGGTGTCAAAGGCTCTTCCCAGGCCAAGGCTGGGATACTGCTCAAGTTCCGCAATGCACAGCACTGCCCACTACAGAGCATGGCATTTCCCCAGAACACACCTCTCAGAGGCAGAGAAGCTTCAACGGAAGTGAGGGTCACACAACACAACTCAGGGTCCCCTGGAGCCTCACAGGGACAGGACATGGTAGTCTGTCTCCTCCCCGTGCCTACAAGCCTCATGCCAGCTCTAGCAAAGGGCTGTGAGCACAGTGACCTGGAAAGATAATCCCCACCTCAGTGGCTGAGTCCATACACGTGTAGTGACATGCCACCCCTAACCTCCTCATCTTTCCCCCTAGCTGCCCCCTTAGCCATGTCCTCTCTGCAGCCACTACTCAAAGCCACTGTAAGCCGGACAGTCTCAACCCCCTCAGCGTCTCCACGTCCCCAGCCCTCACGCCTCAGGACCCCAGGAGTAAGCTAGTGAGCAACCGGCTCGTCTCCACTCACCTGGCCTTGGCCTCTGAGGGCTGCCCGTTCCTGGCCAGCCCTCCCAGTGCTCCAGGACCTGCAGCTTGGAAGCGACCAGCCTTGCCTGGTGCTCTACCATGCGCCTTCACTTTCAAGTTCCAAGGGGGCTGAGTGGGCGGGGCGACTCGAGGTCACGCCCCGCCTGAAGAGGCACAGAGAACGCCCACTGGGGTTGGTGCATTCAGGTTGACAAGTGCTCTACGACAAGCTAGCCACGCCCCTCTCCAGCAGTATTTAGCATACTCAGAGTAGAACTTCGGATCTGTCCAACTTCTTGAAGCTACTTCTGCTGGACAACGGCCGATTCATCAGAGCGGGGCGCAGGATGAGCCCGGAGCTCAGTCTGGGCGGAATTTAGGGGCGAATGAGGCTTGACCAAGACGAGATCCTGGGCTGACAGGCAGCAGAGCTGGAGAACTGGCATCCTAAGAGTGACTGCCCCGAATTCTTCCCAGACTGGAAGGCTTCTGTGCATGCTTGTGAGCTGGGGTTCTAGATGCAGCCCAGAATTGGGGTTGTGCGTGGACTTTGGTGCTGGCAGCAGGTGGCTTAGCCTCAAAGTGCCTGGCTTTTACATCTGGGCCCACTCAAATTCCTCTGTTTTATGTTAGGCATTTTCTAGTATAGTTTTTGAGACAGGGTGTCTTGTAGCCCAAACTCACTTGAACAAACTGTAGCAA
>NW_022196905.1:210610659-210612482 GCF_008632895.1 Mastomys coucha
AAAATCTTTGAATTCTAAACCCTCCAACCTCTCCCGAGTCATGGGGTTACCACCTCCAGCTGTGACCATTTCATTGCAGCATAGGATGCCCCTGTGTGAGCTTTGGAAGTATTGTAGTTCTGATTGTTCCTTAGAATTCAGGTTTCCTTATTTCCTGAAAGGAGTTTTGTGACATCATTACAAAATAATTATTTTAGAGTAACACCTGGGATAGTTAATACTAGTGGCACCCATGTATGCTCAGTCAAGGTCAAGAGTGAAGCATGCCTGTCAGCACCTGGCTGAAAGTGGGAGGATCCAGAGTTTAAGGAGAGCCTGATTTACCCACCTACGATTCTATCTCAAATATGTATGTATGTATATATATACATACATACATACATATATATTTGTCTTCTTTATCTGTGAGACAAGGTCTTTGTAGCCCTGGCTGTCCTGGAACTCCCTATGTAGACCAGGCTGGTCTTGAACTCACGAAGATTCACCTGTCTCTGCCTCCCAATCGCTGGAATTAAAGGCACGTGCTGCCATGCCCGGCCACTAGTTAATTTTTAATTGAACATGCTGGCATACACCATTAATCCCAGTGCTCAAGAGGCAGAGGCAGACAGACATCTGGTTTCCAGGCCAGCCTGGTCTACAAAGAGAGTTCCAGAACAGCCAGGGCTACACAGAGAAACCCTGTCTCAAAAAATAAACAATAAAAAAAATTTTTAAAAGATATTAGAATGATTTAACAGGATTAGATGAAGAGATCCAAGGGACAGTGAGCAATGCAGAGTCTGGCATCTGAGCATGCCTAGACACTTCTCATCTTGGACTAGTAGTCAGAGGGTGGCTTTAGGGATGGAAGGCTTAGTCAGAATTCTCAGTCAAGAGGGTGCTGTAGGATGGTGTTGAGAAGTTCATGCTCCACGGAGCTAGGAAATGTCCTAGAGGCCAATGAGGCTGAGCTGTGAGGAAGGCAGGTCTTCAGGAGAGAGAAATGATAACCAAAGCCACTAAGAAATTCCTTAGTCATAGCAGCTGTTAACCACATATATTGTTTACTAAGAGGCTCTGAGTCACACAGAGGCATCTGAGGAGTGAGGGAAGCCCATAGCCAGTGTTCTGACTTCCACGAAGATGTGAGAAAGGTGGTATTCTTCCTGTGGAGCCTGTCCTGGGAGCATCCCTCATCTAGGGCCCAGCTCCCACTGTCAGAAGGAGGCAGGCGGCTCTGGTCTTTGCACAGCTCTCCCACTGGATGAACAGCACAGCTCTCATCTCTCTTGCAGGAAGCCTGCAGCCGCTGGTGCTTGTGCTGTTCCCAAGACAAAGGGAAGGAGAGTGCAAGGTGAGAGCTGCCAGGGCCCTTTCAGGACGTGTCTGTCTGTTTTGTCTTCACTAACATTTCTGTTTAATTTTGTTATTCCATGTGTATTCATCTCATTGGAAGGGTGTCATGTAGAAGATGGAGGACAAACCATGGGAGTCACTTTGTCCTACCAAGCGTGGTCCCAGACACTGAACTGGGTCATTGAGCTTGGCTACAAGGACCCTACATGCTGAATTTCTTGCTGGCTCTGAAGAGAGAGAGAGAGAGAGAGAGAGGAGGAGAGAAGGAAGAGAGAGAGAGAGAGAGAGAGAGGAGGAGAGAAGGAAGAGAGAGAGAGAGACTAACTGACTCATAGAGCCCAGTTTTATGACCACAAAAGTCCTGATCCTCCTGCCTCAATGTATTGCCATCTAGTTCATGAAAGGGTTGAGTTATTTGGGGGGGGCACTAGTGTGGGGCACAGATACCAGTCTGAAGCTTTCTCTGCTCAGTGGCATGCCTTTGG
>NW_022196905.1:210613242-210613670 GCF_008632895.1 Mastomys coucha
GAGTGGCCCCAGCCTGGTAGTCTTATTTGTAACCTCTGGTATGTTTGCATGCTGCCTGGTTTTATTAAGATGGCCATGTCCCCAGGGTGACACAATCTTCATGGAGACTCCCACTGTTATACACCTCCACTGGATCTTGGGAGAGATCCCCAAATTCATGCCAACATGGCAGTGACATCATGGCAGGGTTCCTCTAGGGTTCCAGGAATGGGCCTTTTTTTCTCGCTGATATAAAGAATAAGAAGGTGGGAAAAATGAGGCCAAGCCTTCCTAGAGTTGAAGCACAGAACAGACAAACTCCCCCAGGGAGGGGCAGATCCAAGAAGGTGTGGGATATTTGGTGTTTTGGTTTGTTTCATGGTGAGTGAGAGGTGCCTATGCACATGTGTATGTGTTCTGGGACTAGAGAGGTCATTGGATCCCCTAGA
>NW_022196905.1:210617249-210617576 GCF_008632895.1 Mastomys coucha
TTTAGGGCAAAGCTTGCAAGGATGGTCCCCAACCTTGGATAGCCCTGTAGCTTGTGTGAACGGCATGTCCCTTTCATGTACACCAAGCCTGGGATTGTGACTCCCAATGTGGTCCCAGCTTGCCTTGCAGGTCTGATCTCCTGCCAGGTGGGGTGGCAGCAGCAGGTATAGGTCCCAGGTCGGATGGCAGCCACAGGTGCAGGTCCCAGGCAGTGCTGGGATTGAGTCTTAGGCCAGCCTAGGCTACCTCTTCAAAAACCAAGTGGAAAACACTCTTTTCTAAAATAAGTGAAATGGTCTTTATTTCAGACAAAATCTTGTCCAGGA
>NW_022196905.1:210617688-210618710 GCF_008632895.1 Mastomys coucha
GCTGTGACAAAAAAAGAATCCTTCGAAAGAAGAGACGGGTGAGCATGGGACAGAGAGAAGGTCTGACTACCTGCACCCAAGGCTCCAGGGGCAGAAGCGACTTGCCCTCCTGGGTGGAGACCAGGGTTATGGTGCCATGAGTCCTTGCTCAGGTCAGTGTGCCCACATAGTGAGGAGGGACACCCATAATTGTATCTCAGGCAAGATGAGAGTGTGGCCCCATCTCAGCCGAGCAGACATGTTCTATTTGAACCTATAAAGCACACAGAAGTGGGGGTTCTGCCATGGGTAGAGGCAGGTCCACTGGGAACTGAAGAGCTGGACCCCTGCAGGATCTGCAGGAGACCATGGACATGATGGAGTCACAGACACAGCTGATGACCCTGCTGTCTGTGAAGGTGAGCAGAGCTCAGCCTCATGTGCACCCGTGTGTTGTCTGTCATCTCCCCACCCCACCTGAGTCCATCTTGTTCCCGTAGATGGAGAACAACCTGGCTCTGCTGGAGGAGAAGGCAGAGAAAGACTTGGCATCCATATGCCATGAGAAGGAGAGGCTGCAGAGGCAGGCACTGGAGCTGCGGCGCCAGCTGCTTCTCCGACAGAAACATCAGGAGTTGGCCGCCACCCTTGATCCAGGTGGATCTGAGCATGCTCCTGAAGCTCCCAGGGGACATGAGGGAGGGAGAATCAGGGTGTCACCATTTGGACTCTAACGGCTCTGCTCAGGCTCCTGGTGTCAGCATGGTGCTGCATTAGGAAGTTTGAGAGGAAAGGGTCTAGCTGGCTTACACTTCCACATCACTGTTCATCACTGAAGGTGGTCAGGACAGAAATTCACACAAGGGCAGGAACCTGGAGGCAGGAGCTGATCCAGAGGCCATGGAGGGTACTGCTTCCTGGATTGTGCCCCATGGCTTGCTCAACCTGCTTTCTTATAGAACCCAGGACCACCAACCGGGGGATGGCACCACCTACAATGGCCTGGACCTTCCCCCATCACTAATTGAAAAAATGCTTTGCAG
>NW_022196905.1:210619796-210620048 GCF_008632895.1 Mastomys coucha
TCTGCATAGGCTCTGCTTACTGCTCTCTTACCCTCATGTCTAGTGGTTGCTTTCAGGACCCCTAAGGAAAACTGAAGCTATGGACCCTCAAGTTTCTCCTAGATGTAGCAGTGTTGGGCCAGGCACAGTTTTATGTCTGTAATCCTAGCTCATGGGGACTTGAGGCAGTGGGAGATCACTAGAGCTCAGTCGTTACAGTGCAACCTGTGTTACACAACAACCCATAAAAGGTACAGTGGCCTACAGCTATCG
>NW_022196905.1:210621459-210622039 GCF_008632895.1 Mastomys coucha
CTGCAGCTCCTGGGTGATCTGAGCATCTGCTCCGCAGATGCCAGTGCACAGGTGCAGGATACCAGCGCACAGGAGCCTGGAGCCAGTGCACAGCTGGATTATCTGCTGCAGGAACTGAAGGGCTTGGTTGCTGAGAAAGACCTGGAGCTCCGCAGGTTTGGGGCTGGCCTCCCTCTCTAACCTCCCCCCTTCCCTTTATTGTGCTCCTCCATTCTCTCCTTTTCTGTTGGGGTGCTGGGGATGGAACCCCTCCAAGTTGGTATCTCAGTTGAATGCTGGTTCTGTCTGGCTTTGAACTTATAGCAATCCTCCTGCTTCAGCTTGTAGACATCTGTAACACCAGGCAAACACCACCACACCCAGCTATTCTATTATGGGTTGGAATTTTGTCTGCATGCCTACACCTGTGTGTGTGTGTGTGTGTGTGTGTGTGTGTGTGTGTGTGTGTGTGTGTTTGAAAGAGAGAGAGAGGGAGAGAGGGATTGGTATTTGGGTCTTTGGGCACATACATGATGCCAGGGCATGAGTGTAGAGGGCACAGGGCAGCTTTGAGAGTCTGTTCTCTTTCCACTGTGTGGTT
>NW_022196905.1:210623588-210626069 GCF_008632895.1 Mastomys coucha
TAATTATGTGTGTGACTAGTTAAGCAGCATCCTTGACTCCCACAATGACGGATGCTAATCCTGGGATTAGGAACCAAGTTACCCCTTCTCCCCCAGGGTTCTTTAGTTAGGGTTAGTTGTGATCACAGCCAGTGTGATGCTGTATGCCCAGTTCTCAGGAACCCCGTACCTGTACAATAAACAAAGGGAGTTTTTTTAATTACATGATTGCTCTCCTTACCTAGGTTGTTCTCCATACCGCTCTGCAGGTTAGAACAACCACCCTCCCCCCCCCACGAGTCTAGCAGTTTGAGATACATACATACACACACACACACACACACACACACACACACACACACACACACACACACACATATGTATATGTATAAGCTGGGGCTCTGGAGCCCTGGCTTTACATGATTGAGTAGAGGAAAAGGAGTGCTGTCCTGATGACATTTGCTCAGACAAATGTTTCTGAGCAAGTCTTTCAGGGACTGCTCCTGGCAGCTTGCAGATATATCTTGTTTTCGCGCAGAGAGAAGGGGGAGGGAGGAGGGAGGGACAGGCTGCTTGTCTGTGCTGGAGATCCATGCTGGAGGGGGAGGGACATGGGCATGGGATACTAGAAGGTAGGGCAAGCACATTAGCTTTGCAGTATTTATTGAGAGCTGAGGAACTGTCATGGTGGCACCTGTTTATGATTCCAGCACTGCAGAGGCTGAGGGAGACAGTGAATCCAGGCCAGCCTGGGTTAACAATAAAACAAGAGAGAACATCAGGCAACGTGGTCACACTTGGAGTCCTGACT
The DNA here is from genome assembly GCF_008632895.1 of Mastomys coucha. Taxonomy (NCBI): domain Eukaryota; kingdom Metazoa; phylum Chordata; class Mammalia; order Rodentia; family Muridae; genus Mastomys; species Mastomys coucha. Next base: position 210,624,379 of record NW_022196905.1, read on the forward strand.
CAGTAGCCTGTCCTTTGAATTAATGGGCAGTGTGCACCACACAGTATGACTCTTGAGACAAATAATAAAGCAGGAGAGAATATAGTTTCTCATGACCTCCTGCACCTAGCACTGCCCAAGCCTGCCATGAGACCTAGGGGACTCTCCTCCACAGGAACTTTAGACGTCTGCTGACTCCACGGTCCCGTGTGGACACCCTTTCCTGACACTCCAGGGGATTCTCACATCCACTTAAGACAGGATGTTGGGCCACAGCCTGATGAGCTTCCAGGTCCCAGACTGAATGAACATTTCATGAGGAAGGTGTGCCGGAAGCCACAGAAAGCCAGCAAGTCTTCCTGAGAGAGATGTCATGGTGCTATTGTTATGCCCAGTTCTCAGGAACCCCAGAAGAACTCTAAGAATTGCCATTCCGTGGTAATATAACAAAAAGAGCCTTTATTCGAGTCAGACCCGGATCAGATCACAAACTTCTCCTCTGTGAGGTTAGAAGTGCATTAGGAATGCGATGCTTGCATCCAGGGGCTTGGAGTTTTTACATGGGCATATGCATAAGCAGGAATCCTTGGGCTTTGGGGTTATGTGCCAGGGGAGCTGATAAGAGGAAGCTACCCTTCAAAGCTGATATCGTTTGTTCAGACAGCAGGGAGGAATGGTCCAGCTCGGTCAAGGGGACTCTTCTGACCCGGGAAGTAACTTTATGGTGCTATCAGGAACTACTGTGTCTTTACAAACCTGTCACAGCTGTCTGGGAACATTTAGCTGCCCTTCTCTCATGGCCCAAGAGCGGGCCACTTTGTCATTTCCAGGCTGTTTGGTTCTTGTTTCCCTCAAGGACAGGAGCCATCTGCACTGAAGAAGTGTTAGTTGTCTATCAAGGAGAGTGCCAGCCTCGGTGACACAGACTGGGATTTGCCGCTGTTTGTCTGTTCCCAAAGCTGGCATCTGCTGCTCCCAGTGGGTGAGGGTGGGGTGGGGGCTCCTTAGGGGCAAGGGAGTGCCACCATGAAAATGGGAATTGCAGTATTTCTGTGCCAGGCTGGGCCCTCTGTTTGCCCTCTCCAAAACGCCAGAGGCATCTATGCTGGGAAAGGGGGAACGGGAGGGGAGCAATGCACGAGCAGTGGGAAGGTGCAGTGGCAGGTTTCCTGCCTCTGTTCACTATAATTTGCAAAACTGACTCAGCAGTAAAGTCCCTGGCGAGGATCCCCAGCAGAAGCCTGAACCTCTCTCTTAGTGTCTCTGTCTGTGTGTGTAGGTTTTTATTTTATTTTATTTTATTTTTATCTTTGGGCCAAGCTTTCATTGGTTTTAAAATCCTAGGCTCAAGCACTAAGCCCCATCCCCAAGTGCTTGTGGGCAGCTGGGCAAAGGTTTTTAGGTTGGTACCATGCTGCTTTCAGGAAGGCTTCATCCTTGCATCAGGATGCTCCTGCAGGGGATGGCTAGTGGACAAAGGCTCCCTAGGCAGGTCCCATGGGGGGATTATCCAGGAAGCAGGCACTCTAACATGGGAAAAGGGGGTTGTCAAAGGAACAGTCCTAATGTGGCACTAGCTAACTTCCTTGCCCTCTCTGCCCACAGCCTGCCAGGGCTACAAGCATTTTGAGCAAGAAGCTTTACCAGTTTCCTCCCGGTTTGGGATGGGGCTTGCTGAGCTAGCTCTGTTAACTCTCCCCATAAGCCTTGTC
>NW_022196905.1:210683156-210683785 GCF_008632895.1 Mastomys coucha
AACTTTGAGATGAGTGGGTGGCGTTCTCAACTAGGGGCCACACCTATCTACTGGAGGTGGTCTCTACAAGGCCTATCTACTGTTCTCTGTGTATTTCAGCTAAAGTCATCTCTGTTGGGTGCTGGGAGCCTCTCACTTCCCTGAGGCCTAGGAGCCTCCAGTGGCTATGCCCAGTTCCACATTCCCCACTGCTAAATATTTTAATTTTATTTCCTGACCCATCTTACCTCTCTCCCATGTCTTCCAGTATCTGATACTGCACCCCTTATTCCTCTCCCTCCTCTCTCCCTCCCAGGTCCCTCTCCTTCCACTTCTCAGAATCATCCTGTTTCCCCCTCAATGCAGGACTGAAGCATCTATACCTGGTCTTCCTCCTAAGCTCCATATTGTCTGTAGGTTATATCATGAGCATTGTGAGCTTTTGGGCTAATATCTACTTATCAATGAGTACATAACATGTTTTTTCTTTTGTCTCTGGGTACCTAACGCAGGATGATATTTTCCAGTTCCATTCATTTGTATGCAAATTTCATAAAGTCATTGTTTTGAATAGCTGTGTACTACTCCATTGTGTAAACGTACCACATTTTCTGTATCCATTCTTCTGTTGAGGGACATCTGGGTTGTTT
>NW_022196905.1:210684895-210687649 GCF_008632895.1 Mastomys coucha
ATTGGATGGTTTTAGCTCCCTTGTCAAAGATCAAGTGATCATTTGTATATGGGTTCATTTCTGGATCTCTTCCATTGATCTACCTGGCTGTCTCTGTTCCAATACCATACAGTTTTTGTCACTATTGCTCTGTAATACAGCTTGAGGCTGGGGACAGTGATTCCCCCAGAGGTTCATTTATTGTTGAGAGTAGTTTTTGCTATCCTGGAGTTTTTTGTTATTCCAAAATAATTTGAGAATTGCTTTTTCTAACTCTATGAAGAATTGAGTTGGAATTTTGATGAGGACTGCATTGAATCTCTAGATTGCTTTTGGTAAGATGGCCATTTTTACTATATTAAACCTGTTAATCCATGAGCATGGAAGATCTTTCAATCTTCTGAGGTCTTCTTCAGTTTCTTTCTTCAGGGACATGGAATTCTTGTCATACAGATCTTTCACTTGCTTGGTTAGAGTCACACCAAGATACTTTATATATTATTTGTGACTATTGTGATCGGTGTTGTTTCCCTAATTTCTTTCTCAGCCAGCTTATCCTTTGAGTAGAGAAAGACTACTTATTTGTTAGTTAATTTTATATCCAGCTGGCTATGTTCCGAAAGTTGGTTTTCAGCTGTCTGGTAGAAATTGTAGGGTTGCTTATCTATACTATCATATGATCTGCAAATAGTGGTATGTTGACTTCCTTCTTCCTAATTTGTATTCCTTTGATCTCCTTTTGTTGTCTAAATGCTTTGGTTAGAACCTTTAGTACTATATTGAATAGTAGCCTTGTCTTGTCCCTAATTGTAATGGGATTGCTTTGAGTTTCTCTCCATTCAGTTTGGTGTTGGCTACTGGTTTACTGCATATTGCTTTTGTTATATTTAGGTAAAGATCTTGAATTCCTGATTGCTCCAATAGTTTTAACATGAAGGAGTGTTGTATTTTGTCAAAGGCTTTTTCAGCATCTAATGAGATGATTTTGTGGTTTTTTTTCTTCAAGTTTGTTTATATGTTGATTACACTGATGGATTTCCATATATTGAACCATTCCTACATCCCTGGAATGAAGCCTACTCGATCATGGTGAATGATTGTTTTTGTGTTCTTGGAATTGGTTTACGAAAATTTTATTGAGTATTTTTACATCAATATTCATGAGGGAAATTGGTCCAAAGTCCTCTTTCTTTGTTGGGTCTTTTTGTGGTTTAGGTATCAGTGTATATCTGTGAATTCATAGAAAGAATTGGGTCATGATCCTTCTGTTCATATTTTGTGGAATAGTCTGAGAAATATTGGTATTCAGTCTTCTTTGAAGGTTTGATAGAATTCTGCATTAAAACCATCTAGCCCTGGGCTTTTTTTTTTTTTTTTTTTTTTGGTTAGGAGATTTCTAATGACTGCTTCTATTTCCTTAGAATTGTTTAGATGGTTTATCTGATCCTGATTTAACTTTGGTACCTGGTATCTGTCTAGAAAATCTTCCATTTCATCTATATTTTCCAGTTTTGTTGAATATAGAAATTTGTAGTAGGATCTGATTATTTTGTATTTACTCAGTTTTTGTTATGTCTCCCTTTTCATTCCTGATTTTGTTCATTTGGATACTGTCTTTGTGCCCTCTGGTTAGGTTGGCTAAGGGGTTGTCTATCTTGTTGATTTTCTCTTAGAAACAGCTCATAGTTGTATTGAATCTTTGAATTGTTCTTTTTGTTTCTACTTGGTTGAATTCAGCCCTGTGTTTGTATAATTTTGTTGAAGATATTTACTGGCTTTTAAGTTGGAAGTCTTCACTCTCTTCTATACTTATCCTTAGGATTGGTCTTCTCATTGTGTCCTGGATTTCCTGGATGTTTTGGGTTAGGAGCTTTTTGCATTTTGCATTTTTTCTGACTGTTGTGTCAATGCTTTCTATGGTATCTTGTGCATCTGAGAGTCTCTCTTCTATCTCTTGTATTTTGTTGATAATGCTTGCATCTATGGCTCCTGACTTCTTTCCTAGATTTTCTATCTCCAGAGTTGTCTCTCTTTGTGATTTCTTAATTGTTTCTACTTCCACTTTTAAGTCCTGGATGCTTTTGTTCAATTTCTTTACCTGTTTAGTTGTGCTTTCCTGTAATTCTTTAAGGGTTGTTTGTGTTTCCTCTTTAAGTTCTTCTGCCTGTTTACCTGTGTTCTCTTGTATTTCTTTAAGAGAGCAATTTATGTCCTTCTTAAACTCCTCTAGCATCTGATTTTAAATCAGAGTCTTGCTTTTCTGGTGTGTTGAGGTAACCAGGGCTCACTGTAGTAGGAGAACTGTGTTCTGATGAAGCCAAGTAGACTTGGTTTAAGTTGCTTAAGTTCTTGCCACTGCCTTTTGCCATCTGGTTATCTCTGGTGTTAGCTGGTCTTGCTGTCTCTGACTGTGGTTTGTCCATCCCGCAAGCCTGTGTGTCAGTACTCCTGGGAGACCAGCTCTCTCTGGGAAGAATTTAGGTATCAAGAGCTGTGCTACACGGTCAGCTCTGGCATGCAGACAAAACCCAGAAAGATCCTGTCCAGAGCTGATCCTTGGTTCCTGTGTCCTGATGGCTTTGGGAGGATCCATCTTGGGCCAGGAATTTGAAGAGAAGTGGTGATCTTACCTGTGTTCACAGGCATATCTGTCCTTCTGGGCTACCCACTCTCTCCTGGCAGTATTTGTGTATAATGTTTGATGGGCTATAGAAGTTTCCAATGTATGATCGACAGGCTTTGAGTGCTTTGTATGGATAGGTTGTGGGCATGTCC
>NW_022196905.1:210688596-210689885 GCF_008632895.1 Mastomys coucha
TAAATGTAGGAATAGGGGATGGAGTAGACACTGAGGGAATGGCCAAATAATAACTGGCCCAACTTGAGGCCTATCCCGTGGACAAACATCAATCCCTGACACTATTACTGATACTCAGTTATGCTTGCAGGCAGGAGTCTAGCACATGCTGTCCTATGAGAGGATCTACCTAGCAGCTGACTTAGACAGATGTAGACACCCACAGCTAAACATTGGATGGAACTTGGAGGCTCTTATGGAAGAATAAGAAGAAGGATGGCAGGCCCTAAGGGGATAGGAAATTCGCATGAAGAACAACAGAATCAACTACTGTGAGACCATGAAAGGCAGCTTAGTTTCTGCCTGAGCTAGGTTTAAAACTGGGAGACCCAGCAGATAACTCTGCAAGGACCAGTAGGCACTTTGCCACACTCCTAGACACCAGGATCCTAACAGGAGGCCTCAGTTCTCCATAATTCTGTGGCCATCAGTCAAGTAAGAGCAATGCCCCAAGCCACACCACAGGTAGAGGACATGACCACAGATCACTATAGCCTCAAGACAGATCTCCATTTTAATGAGACACCTAAAGGGTTTAAGAGCTAGTCAATTAACCTCTCCTTCCCAGACACACCTCCCTGCAAAAGGTATTTAGTTTCAGGCCCACCCTGAGAAAGGGGGCATGGTTTCACTCATCACAACTCTCCTCTATGACAATAAATGCTTTAGAACCATGGACTGTCTCTCCTCATCGGAATCCACAGTGGTGAACAATGGAGAAGGTCTTCCTCTAGAGAGCCGAGCCTAATGTCCGGCAGAAGGTTTCTGTGTGCTCCCAGCCACAGTTCTCACCTAGGAAACTGAGCAAGCCAAAGACTCTCCTTCCCAAGGGACCTACTGGAGCTCTCTTCCTCTTGCCTTTCCCTTTGGCCCTTGGCTAGATCCAGCCCGCAAGCCCATACTTCGCACTCAGCTCTTCCATGGCATCCAAGGGCCTCTGGGATGTCCAAGAGCCTGAGATCCTGTTGGCCTCAGCCTCTGTGCAGACCGGGACCTCTGAGCCAAGTCTGGCAGGTCCACAGGGAGCTCAAGCTTTGTTCCCCCACCCCTGGAGCTGGGTCCTGGGTCTTCTTACAACCTGATGCGTACCTGACACCAGCATGGGGTGTGCATAGTCAAAACTTCCTGCGTACCACCTAACCCAGTGGCCCAAGCTCTGGACCAGGCACAGGCCATCCTTTAACCCACAAACCCTTTGGGCTCTCAGAGACTGAACCGTCAACCAAAGAACACGCAGTTTGGCCCTAAGC
>NW_022196905.1:210690293-210695679 GCF_008632895.1 Mastomys coucha
GATATGTCAGTGTGTCAAGGGTCTACTGTTCAGCTGCAGCAGCAACTAGAAGAAAATCAAGAATTATCAATAGTATCATCATTGGTGGTATTGACAGGAACAACAGCAGCAGCATTAGTGTCATATCATCAGGATCAATGTCATGAGAATCAGTGAGAAGGTGGAGGCTCAATTTGTTAATTTTATTCTCAGATGTTGCTTCTTTTGGAATGTTTGTTTCCAGACTGATGCTATCCTCACAAGTCAGAGTTCAGAAGAACAGAAATAAATAGACACTAATGTTTAACAGGAAGATTTCTCTGCTTAGCCATTTAGAAAACACAGGTTTTCACTGGAAGTAAAAAAAAAAAATTCCTCAATCCAGAATGGGAAATAACCAAGTACTACTCAACTTTACATGGTCAGTTGTGTTGGTCTAAAGTGGTTTTGTTATACTCTCTGAAGTATTTTCAAGAAATTGAGACAAGGAAACAAATTTTTCTGATTCTAGGTAATGCTTAAATAGCCCCATTGGAGCATGAAATGTTTTAATCATGACTATTAGTACCAACAAGATCTAGTTTTCAATCTAAAATAAAGGTTCATCTATTTTAAGCAGTTTCTGTGGTCTAACTTACCTGGTGTATCTTTTCTGTTTGCGAGAGCTCCTTGGCCACTTTCTTCATGCCACACTTGTACAATTCGGTCTCTCAGCCACTTCATCATTGACATCAGGAATATAAGAAACCACATCAATGGCATTACAGGCAGTAGTAGCATCTCTGGTGCCTGAAGAAAACCAAGTTCCCTGACAGTGGTCCTGCTATGTCCAGTGTGGTCTGCTGACTGCAGAGCATCAAAAAAGTGCTCAGCATCCTGAGTAGGGGCCACATTTTCATCTAAGTCAGGAACAAAAGTGGATTCCTCCTCTGAAGGAAGACTAGTGTATTTGTCTTCTGTGTGAAGCAATGTCAAAACATTCCAGTCAGTTCTTTCAATGGGGTCTAGGGAAGAGCAAGTGCAAGTACCAGGAGTAGGCTCTGGGTCAGCATGGGTTGTGTCCCTTGCATGCTCCCTGTAAAGAGCTAAATCAATGACAAAATCAAACCCAATGTCACTAGATGTTTCTGAGTCATGTGTCTCATCCCATTCAGCACTGTCAGTATGACATGGGGAAGGAAGTTGCTCGATGTCAACAATAGCCCCACTGACAGCAGGACATGGGGAAGGAGTTGGTTCAATGTCACCAGGAGCAGTGCTATCAGAAGCACAGATGGAAGTTGTTGGCTCATCAGCAGCAGGAGCACCACTGACACATGCCAGGTGGAAGGAGTTGGCTCATGAACATCAGCAGGAGCACCACTGTCAGCAGCACAAGTTGAATGAGTTGGCTCAATGCCAGCAGGAGCTCTGGTGTCAGCAGCAGAGGTGGCATTAGTTGGCTCCATGCCACAAGTAGCCTCATGCAGAGACACTCGATGCTCCTGTGGCATGTGAAGGGAAATATCTGGTTTATTTCCTTCCACCTATAAGGAAAATATGCAATGTTACTTTTGATTTAAAATTCCACTGATGTTATTCATCTTATCACCTGTCTGCTAATGTCAGAATCTTGATTTGTAGTCCCCAAAATGTTTCTGTATTCAGACCAACTTCATCACTAACTATACTCACTGGTCTTCAGCAACCTCTGCTTCCTTTCTGCTTGAATAAAAGGCCCAGAGTTTCTAGAAATCTTTAATGGAGACCAGCTTAGGTTTATGCTTTCCTTTCTTATGCTCATTGCTACCTAACATCATCATTCTCTGTAAAAAGGATAGAAATAAAAAAAGAAAGGACTAGAATGTATCCTCTCCTATCCTTGTGACCTGAATTTTGAATTCCAGCCAGATTAAGAGAATGGGACAGTGAGGTGCTTTGAGAACAAAATGAACCTCTCTCTTCTGCACTACATTCACCCTTCCCCAATGAATGGTCTTTCACAGTTGTCCATTAGGTACCTGGGATATGAGAACAGTGGAGCTGAATTTTAAAATGTGTGAATAAAGTATGTAATTACCTATAGCAGAGGGGAATTGCTGAGTTCCATGTATGGATTCTATACATGCCTTCCAAAATCTCACATATTAACTCTATGACAAAGTAACTGTTATTCACTAGATGTAATTTTAATCTCTGATGTTTACCGCCTACAAGTACTAACCTAGGCCTAGTCCTGGAAGCTTCTAGCCTCTGTGAAACTTAGTGTAGGCCTAGAATATTTTCACCCTCTCATACTTTCTGCTGAATAAGCATACCATTATTTCTGGTTCTTTTTCATCTCTGGCTGACTCGTTCAACTCAGGTGTTCTGACTCAAAGCTGCTCTTCATGCTAACTGATTCAGTCTGGATTCTCTCTTGGCCTCTGATGTTTTTCTCTGCTTGGCCTCAAACTAACTAGCAATTTTTTCTAATCTTCTGACTCCTTCATATTCCCTGGTTCATTCTGCCTTCACCTGTGTCTTGTTGATTCTCTCTTCAATATATCTCTCTAAAACTCTCTGGGTAGAAGTACCTTCTCTCTCTCTCTCTCTCTCTCTCTCTCTCTCTCTCTCTCTCTCTCTCTCTCTCTCTCTCTCTCTCTCTCTCTCTCTCTCTCCCCCCCACTACTCAAGTAGCTTCCCTTTCTTCAAACAAGGTGCTTCATTCTACAAACTAACATCACCTTGATTGTTTAGGATTAAAGGTGTTTACTAAGGAAGTGTCTGTATTCTGGCTAGAGGGATTAAAGGTCTGTGCAAAAGCTGAGCCACACAATAACTAGAAATGAGTTTATTGACTAGACAACACAATCAAGGGCAAGCACAGCATGAAAAATATCCTGCATCACCATGACTGTTGTTACACCAAGAGGATGAATATAATGACCTGACCCAGCACCTCTGTGGTGGCTTGAATGCCAACAGCCCCATATGCTCATAGAATACTTGCTCTCCAGATGGTGAACTATTTTGGAAAGGATTAGAATTTGTGGCTTTTTTGTAGGATATGTGTCACCGGGATGTGCTTTAAGATTACAGGAGACTGGTGACATTTCCACAAAGTTCTCTCTTTCCTGAGTAGGTCAAGATGTCATCTTTTAGCTGCTGCTTCAGTACCATTACTGTCTGCCTGAACCTTGATGGTGATGTGTGTATCCAACTGGACAGTGAGCCTAACTTCAAACACACCCTTTCTTCTAGAAGTTGTCTTCCTGTGGTCTTTTATTATAGCCATGGAAAGTAACTAACATAACCATCATCTAGTTACAGTAGGAGTGACTTGAAAAGTCTGAAGAATTCAATCCTAGCTGTGAAGAGGTTTTGCCCAGTGGATTTGATCACAAAACAAGTGATCTAATTCCATAATGCTAGCTCAGATAGGATACTCAGAACACCAATTGATTCAACCAGATAAATTTAGGAAATGTGAGTGTTAAAAATGGATTTGATGCTCATGGCAAATGGGAAGCCTCATCAACTTTTATAAGATAACAAATAAGGTCTCTACATATTTGCTATTCCTTACATCTCTGTAAAACTCATAATTCAGCAGTCTACTTTTGCCTTTCAGTACCAGGTTTGAGGATGGTATATGCTACTTACATGAAAAACTCACACTCCAAAACAACCCTGCATCATCAAACAATATAACACAGAGAAGATTTAGCAAAATAAGTTAAGAAGCATTGCTGATCAAAGAAAAAGGATGAGGAAGTATACATTTTACATGTGTGTTCAAACTGTTCAAATGCATCATGTGAGAATTTAAGTTCACTGGATTCACTGAGAAAGAAGGACTTGAACACAGCAAAGCATTTGGTGTTTTTCAGACAGACACATTTTCATGTGCCACGTGTTACCCGACCCATTCCTCATTCCTCATTGTGTAAATATGCTTGAGGCAGTTATAAAGGAAGAATGAAAGGGCCATATGATGCAAAGTTAAATTTCCAGGACATTTGCCACATGGGACACCAAAACACTGAAGATAAATGAGAGGAACCTGAAGAGATTTCCATAGTCTTATTTACTATCATTTACATTTTAAAACAGTGGTTGTCAACCTGTCTGTGGTGACCAATTGGAGGAGGGGCATAGAACAGTCTCACACAGGTTGCCTAAGACCTTCTGAGAACACAGATACATTACAACTGATAACATTATGAAACCTACAGTTATGGAGTAGCAACAAAAACAATTTTATGGTTGGGAGTCACCACATGAGGAACTCTATTAAAGGGTCACAGCATTAGGAAAGTTGAGAAGCACTGCCTAATACAGTGACTGGCAAGGAGTGAGGCTATGAAGATGATGAAGGGAATGTTTATGGATGGGTTTCTCTTCTCTGATACTACTGAAGGCATAGGTACACACACACACCCATCTTTCCCTTCACAACAAGCAAGTACATTACTTATCAAATTAGGGGGAATTACCATTATGGGTGCTTTTTCTTCCCAAGGATCAGGTATCGGCTCTCCCCTCGAACACACATAAACTCCAGATTTCCAAAAATCCTTCTGCATCCTCTTCTGTAGTCTACATAAATTCTTGTTACATTCTTCCTGCAATGCAAAGGCAGAGAGTTAACTTTTGTTTTGGTTCTGAAATTAACTCTTTTGTTTTGGGGTGCATGTTTTCAAATCAACTTTATGCCTTAGTAATCACAGGGAATTGACACATGAAAAATATAAACGGTTCTTTAACATGAAATATATTCTAATATGCCTATCTATTTACAGATTGCTAGGATATCATCAAGATGTAAAGATATTCATGCTAGACTAAGAGAAAAGCATGAAATGAGAAACAGGACGTTGTTCTCTGGTTGAGACTAAGCTTAATTCATTATGTGTCCAATTTCCTACATCTTTTATAAGATGATCATTAATATGAATAAAACCTCTTTTAACAGTCTTTCTCCTCCACTGTTGGAGGGCACAAATTGCACATTTTTTCCATTTGTAAGTAGATGCCAGTTAAATCGGCAGTGCTATCCATATCATAGTACCTGTGGAACTGCTTTATAGAAACACATTGGTCCATTGAGTCACATTCAAAACTCATTAAAATGCCACTAATCATTCACACAGCCTCTCACTCTACAGGTGAGAGCTGTAGAGTTATACAGAAACAGGTTCTCTAAGCTCCAGCAGCTCATAATGATAAAATAGCTTCATATTGAATATGGAAGTATCTAAGTAAACTATTTTAAGTGTTTGAATTTGGCAAAAAATATGTGTATATTCTTTTTTAAATACAAAAAGAAGAACTTAAATGGAACTATTGACATTCTACTTCTAGAAACGCTGGCTAAATGGGGAAAGACACTTTATTGTTTAACTAGATGAAGAGCTTTCAATATACCCTCATAAGAATCAATTAG
>NW_022196905.1:210695903-210697327 GCF_008632895.1 Mastomys coucha
AAGAGATGCTCTCATATATGATGCTGAAATAGGAGTGTCCAAGGGTAGACAACACTTATGGGCATTTTACTGAGGGTAAAGGCACTTTGGAGATTGCTGGATCATTGAAATATCTGGACTTATTAAAAGGTATTCTGGTCTATTATCACAGACAAATTTTAAATCAGTCTATTGTGTATTCATTTCTACAAACAATATTTTGTCAAACATCAAACATCTTTCATTATGTGAGAACTGCACTCAGTCTTCCACTAACTATGTCTTTTGAGTCCATTCTCATAGTGAGACACTACTACCCATAAGGACTTCCTGCTCACTTACAAATTATAGAAAGTTCCACATCTACAATATGGTTTCCTCTGAAACACCTTTCCATATAAAACTGGGATAGTTAGGCACTGCTGAATTAAGACAAAATTCATGAGAAAATTGATTTCACAAAGAAGCATTTTACCTTGATACGAGAGGTATAGCTGACATTGTCCCCATTTGTGCACCTAGAAACAACAATGGTAGGTTTGTCAGGGAGCCTTTAGAATAAAAATACACAACCTTCTTTCAACCTTCGTTTTGTGGCTGGATCTCTTGTTCATGAATGAAAACACCAGGGTAACTATCCAGTAAACTTTAGGGGATTCTCTGTCACCCCCCTCCTGTCTCACCATAAGGGCCCCAGGATACAGTAGCTCATAAGACCTTCAGACCTCATGTGGAGCCTGGGCATTCAAAGTCCCATTCACACATGCATGGCAAGCACTTCATCCACTGAAGCATCTCCCTAGCAATGGATTCGTTTCAGCATTTCATGCTGTATGAGAGATATCATCAGTAATTTCAACATGGTATGCTCTATAAATAATTATTCAGCTTGTGATTATAGACAAAATAAAGAGCTTAAATTGTTTTACACAGAAGCAAAGTCAGTGTCAGGTTCTGAATGTTATATTTTCAACAGATTAATATATTGTGAAATGCACACATTCTTTCCACAGTGATGCTCTTCTGGTAATTTTCTCATGCGCTACAAAGGATGGAGGCAAAATTTGTCATTAAACAACTATAGCCTGTGCCAAGACTAATATTTTGTGATCCTATATGCTTTGACACCATTTATGAAAAGCCTTTAAAGTGAATACTGATTTGTAAGCAAGAAATATATGGGGAACTCTTCCTTTCAACTACTTTGTATTTTTAAAATACAAAGAGAAAATTTTCAAAAATGTTACTACTTATAATAAATTGTCGTGTAGAATACCTATGATCCTCAGCACTATCAGACACAAAAGTGTCATCTTAGCCTGAACTGTTATTCCCTAGTGAATTGTTCAAAGGACATTGCCGTGCTGCCATTGCTGATTTCTGTGTCTGCCCTAGGGATGCTGGCAGAACTCTAAGTGAGCATACTCATCTTGTACAGAAGAGAA
>NW_022196905.1:210698499-210698871 GCF_008632895.1 Mastomys coucha
CACACACACACACACACACCTGCATAGGCACTAGTATCTCTTCAGCCTTTGTTTTGATAGCTGTACAGGCAGATTTTTTTCTTATATATAGAATCAATGTCAGTTTTGCCCCTGGAACAGCAAAGCACCTTTTCTCCTGATACTTTGTGCATATTTCACTGACTATGTTGTTACCGCACAAGAGAATGGTTTGTGGACCATCAAATAGATTTCTAGAACTGTTAAAAAGACACCACAGCTTTCATAATGTTCAAGCTACTACTTTGTAACTCATGCATGAATGAATCCTGAAATCACAATCTGCCCCTGTTTCTATGCCAAACAAGCATTTCTAGGAACTTAATAAGATACTAAAAAGAACAAAGAACAATA
>NW_022196905.1:210698935-210699527 GCF_008632895.1 Mastomys coucha
TTTAATGTGGAATGTTTAGAATTCCACATAGAAGTTAACGTGTGTATTTTGCAAGGCATCTCTGAACAATTTTAAGTACTGAAAAATTTTGAATCACACTTTCGATATTAGCTTTGATGATTTGGGGAATTTTCAAACATGGACTCAGTAAGCTATTTAATAATGTTTAGAAACTGCTTTGTTGATACACAGTCCAAATAAAGACGACAATATAATTGTCCTCTCTTGTGGAAGTAATTAATACTAATGAGCACAGAATTAGTTTGAAATACAACTTTTAATTTTTTACCAAACCAGTGTCTAACCTAGCATTCTGGACAGGAACACATGGGCCTTCACCTCTATGTTCATGTCCAACTGATGTAGAAGACAAAAGCCCCCTTGTGGAGAGATGAATATTAGTTACACTGTCATTCAGATAATCTTTTGAGAGTGAAAGGATTCATTACTGTGGAAAACAGATCATGTGAACAGAACATTGATGGATGGAGAATTGTGGAAGACATGGGTGTCTTCTAACAGCGATGGAAGATGCTACACCTGACAAAATGGTGGTCCTTTGCATGTAAAGCTGGTGTCAGAGGAGAAAAGA
>NW_022196905.1:210702495-210705666 GCF_008632895.1 Mastomys coucha
GTCAGGGACACCACAAGTAAACCTACAGAATCAATAATCTGGGCCATGAGGGCTCACAGAGACTGAACTACCAACCAAAGAACATGCATGGGCTGCACAAAGACCCCTCCCCATATGTAGCAGATGTGCAGCTTGGTCTTCATATGGGTTCTCTAAAACCTGAAGTGAGGATTGTTTCACACTCTGTCCTCTGCATTTGGATTCCTTTCTGCCAGTTGAGCTACCTTGTCTGGACTAAGTGGGAGAGGAACTAAAATCTCTACTCTTATTTAGGGTAATAGGTTCAGCTACTGTATACTATAATTATATTCACTATAAAACCCTTACCTTTATTGAACCTGACATGCTTCACTTCAGTTTTCTGTGCTGGTGTTCCTGGACTGTGACATAGGTTTTAAAGTTATCATTATTGTGCTATTCCTAAGAAAAACATTTAGCAAATGTTTTAAGTACTTTATATTTGAGTCCCTACTGTATCTTACTTTAGATGTTTACAAACAATATTTTTTGAAACAGGATCTCACTATGTAGCCATGCTGCTCTGAAAAATCCTCTATGGATGATGTTGGCCTTAACTCACAGAGATCTGTGTATCTCCTACTTCCCAAGTTCTGGGATGAAATACATGGGCCAACAGGACTGGACAAACATTGTTAAATTCACTTTCTACCACTGACTATGATTACTGACTGCTATCCTTCCCACCTTTTCTCAAGAGAAAACATAGGAATAGTTAGCTGTTAATTAAACCACAAACAAAAGTGTGTGTGCGTGCACACACACACACACTTTAAAAAGCATTAAAGACAATATGGGGCATGCTCAGGGTGGTATGGCTGTAGACACTTATCGAAGACTAGAACGAAGGATTCCAGGTCTGAAGGAGATAGGAACACCAGAGGATGACCAACAGAATCAAATAGCCTGGACCTTTGGTGCTCTCAGAGATGGAACCACCAATCAAAGAACAAACATGGGCTAGATGGACACTTGCCTGCACATGTGTAGCAGAGGGTCCTCTAGGTCTTCATATGTGTCCCCATCAACTGGGATGGGGGCTATCGAAAAAATTGTTGCCTGTCCATGGGATATATTCTTCTAGCTAAGCTGCCTTGTCTGGCCTCAGAGAGAGAGGAAGTCCCAGGGTGTGGGCATACAGGGGGGTCTCCAACTGCTCAGAGGTGAAGTGGAGGAGGGACAGAGAAAGACTGTGTGATGGAGTGACCAGGAGAAGTTCAGTGAGATAGATGTAATGTCAATAAGAAAAAAATTAAATTAAAAATTTCCATAAATCATTAAAGGTTTGAAATGAGAGTGAGCTATCTCTAGCAAGGCTTCTCTTACAGGACAGAGCTGTTATTTGGAAATAATGGTTCAACCTAAACAACAGGTATACATGTATACGAAACAGAAAATTTCAGCATAAACAGGTGATTTCCTATGGAAAAGGCATATAGCATTGTAAGAGCAACCTTTCTCTGAGCTGAACATTCACAGAATTCAGGGCAAGATTTATAATGCTAAAGTACCAGACTCTGGAAAAGAAATGAGCTACAAATAAATACGTATCCACTTTGACGAGCCATCTGAAATGTTGAAGAAAAACTTCTTGAACTGGGAAATCACCAAAGTTGCTGGGTACTTGTGCTATGACAGTTCAGAGAACATCTCCAGTGAATAGTAATTTTCAGACATTTTAAAACTCAAACAGAGCGTTAGGAAACACTATTTGTTACCTGTGATTATGGACGGTACAATTCTAAAGAAATGGCTTATGCTGTCATCTTTGGGGGTCATAGGTTATAAAATTTCAGACTTAAGGACTGTGGGTGTTTATCCATGATAGAACACTTGCCAATCACACCTATGGCCCTTCATTCAGTGACAAACACTGTCAAAAGCAAAAATACAGCAGTGGAGTAACAATTGATCTAGCTTATCCTTTAGCTTGGTTGATGGCTCATGAGGTGAACTACTGAACTAGGTGATGACCCCTGGTGCATGCTGTTCTTTTGTGGTGGTGAAACAGTCTCTTTTCCAGCTCCCACTTCATGTGTGCTAAGCTTTCTACCTATAAGCCTCCAAGTTACTAACTATGTGCAATCTTCCTATCACTTTAATATCCCTGACTTAAGCAATTGTTATCCTCAAGAGCAGCACTAAGATTGAAGAAAAGAAGAAACTGTACCGGTTTGTCTCTACTGTTGCATGTGCTTTTGCACAGTGTGCTTCTAAATATTTTACCATTTCTGGTTTCTCTTCAAATGTTGCAAAGGCGTCAAGTCATACTGTAAAGGAAAGAATACTGCATTTTACAAAATGACTTGTTTCTCAACTGAAAGTTCATCAAAGATTTTGTGAACATAAATACACACTGTAAAGAGTTACAAGGCATCATTTATCCTACAACACCTGCTGCACTTCCCCACACACAGCTGTCTTCCTCCCTTTGACACACCTTTCCCCTGTCCAACACTGCCTATGAGCACCACTGCCTTCTAGAACTCTCCCCAAACACTCAATGGTCCCAATCTTCTTAGCTCCATGGAGTAGGGCCTCCATTGCCACAGCCCTGAAACACAGTGTAAACTGTGGTATGTGCCTGTTGAAGGTGTGTGCTCAAGAGTGTCTGGAGCAGAGCTTCTCAACCTATGTTTCAAATACATTTCTTTTCTGACCTAAGAATTATCTCACAGGCTCAATAGAATCTCCTATGTACACCAAAACTTTTTAAAAATTAAATAATGATTTTGCATATTTTCTTCAATGATCAAATTTCCTAATTTGCATGTCACCTCTCTGTTTTCCAGTCTACCCTCATCCCTGAGCCAAACCCTTATTTGCAGTGTTTGTACTTATTTGCAACAACACATTTCTATTTATTCCATAATCATTTACCTTGCAATGAATTTATTTTTATTCTCTGTGTATATGTGATGTGCATGTGGTCCTAAGTCCTTTATTTTTGAATTTTAAAATCAAGGCCAATTCTAAGACAAAATATACTATGCAGGTGTTCGCAGCCTTCGCCGTGCCGCCGCTGCTCTCTCACGCCAGCGCCGCCTCTCGCTCGCCGAGCTCCAGCCGAAGCAGAAGGGGGGTGAGTAAGGAGGTGCCCATACCATGGCTCGTACAAAGCAGACTGCCCGCAAATCCACCGGTGGTAAAGCA
>NW_022196905.1:210706901-210708945 GCF_008632895.1 Mastomys coucha
CAGGCTTGCCTAATTCTATAATCTCCCCACCACGTCTCTTTCTGAGTGGTAGAATTTAAGGGTTCTGCTAACACAACTAGATATTCTAAGGATTCGGGTGTATGCTGGTTGACTCTGTTGTGCTGCAGAGATTAGTTGTTTGGTTAGTTTTTGTTCTTTTTGCCAATTTGACACAGGCTTAATACACCTGGAAAGGTCCTCACTTGAGGGAATACCTCTACTAGATCAGTCTCTGGGCAACTATGTGGAATTTTTTTTATCTATATAGAAGTAAGAAAGTGAGGGTTTTAGGGGTAGGGGCACACCTGGGAGAAAGTCCTCAGTTGTATAAAAAGCACTGAGCAAGCCTTGGTAAAAAGGTATGGAAAAGTTGTATTCTCCCATGTTCTCTAGTCTAGCTCTTCTCTCTGGTTCCTGATTTGAGCTCCTGCCCTGGTTCTCCTAGAGAATGAACTGTGATGTGTAAATGTAAGCCAAAGAACCATTTCCTTTCCTGAGTTGTTTTTGGTCAGTGTTTTATCACAGCAACAGAAACCAAGCAAGGACAACCTCTAATCCATTTCATACCAAAACAGATGGCCAATAGCTACCTTAATCAAGGGTGTGCAGCCTTCATCATCCTGTAGGTTAATCTTGGAGTTATTTTGTAATAACAGTGTCACCACATCTGGATAGTTGTGGGCACACGCATAATGCAGTGAAGTCCTGCAAATGGAAAGGACATTTAAGGACATTTCTGAATGCTAAATAAGAGCCCCATCACCTTTACGTATACATAATACAAAGTTAATTTCCTTCTGATGTAAGACAGTAACTGGAATTGCCTTATTTATTTATGTCTACTCAAATGTCCATTTGCTGTGCTAGGCATATAGTGCACAGCTCCCCCCGTTTAAGCCAGGTGTTCTATCACGACCTTCATCCCTGCACAAAGAAGAGAAGCCTGTCTGAATCATAGAAAAGTTCGGAGTGCATTGATCTCAGCTTGAATTTAAATCCTACTCTAAAATCTGGTACTTACTGGTTACTACTGGGGGTTTCTATGAGCTACATGACTCCATTTTCTAATCCAAATCATGGAGATTAAACATAGTCACTGTCCTACTCGGGGCTGTTGTAATGCTTAAGTTTGGATGGGCAAGAACTCTGCTAGAACATTACAAGCATTTACAGCTCCAGAGACCTCAGCATTTGCTCCTCATGGTAAAGATTTCTCTTTCTTGTAATAGCAAACACCACATTTAAATGAAGGAAAAAGAAGATTCTATCAATGATACACATATAAAAATTTTATATCCAAGAAGTTTACACTTAGTTAGAAATAACTCTCTTCACCAACCAGGTCTTGAACATGCTAATCGTCCTAACTCATCCTAAATAATTGTCAGTGACACTGGGGTTACCTTCTTTTTTTCATTCACATTTCAGCCTCTCTAACATTGCAATGTCAATTATCATTTCTACTATTTTACAACTATAGTTGGCAATATTTTTAACTTTGTTACTCTACAAAATAAAAGATTATCATGAAACCCATTGTGACTCACACTGAACAAAATATGGCACAATCCACAGGTAAATGGCAATTGTACAGATCAGTTGTATCTATCTAAATCTTTAACGCGAACAAAACTCTAAACCCTCAGTCATCAATACTCTGAGATGTCAGTTCACATTTAATTTGATTGCAGATTCAGCTTATGTAGTCAACACAGTAAAAGTATTAGAATTAGCAGATCCTATCAAGAATAGTAGTACTGTATGTGCCCTATTACATGAATTCACAGGATTTAATCTGGCAAAGAAAAAAGCACTTTTATATTCAGCATATCAGAGCACATACAGGATTGCCTGGACCATTAAGTGAGGGTAATGATAAAGTTGATCAATGGACTAGGATGGAATGTATTTTTTTGAGCTCATCCCTAGACCAAGCCAGACAATTTCATCAATCATTCCATGTAAATGCAAGAACTTTACAACAAAAATTCCATCTGTCCAGAGCAGATGCCAGACAGGTGGTATTGGATTGTCCTCAGTGTGT
>NW_022196905.1:210709397-210709822 GCF_008632895.1 Mastomys coucha
TTTAAATTTCTTAAATTTGGATACTCAAGGCTGCTCGGCAGCGGACAGGCATCAGGATTCTCATGGTCCACCTAAAAGCATGGTGAAGTGGAAGGATATTTTGACAGGCTCTTGGCGAGGGCCTGATCCTGTGCTGACATGGGCACAAGGTTCTGTTTGTGTTTTTCCTCAGAATCAACAAGATCCAGTGAATGCCTTGTGAGAAAGATTCACCATGAAGATCTTCCTGAGGATTCTGGTGATGGTGGCAGTGATGACGCCAGGAATGACCGAGCCAAGATGGGGAATCCTGTTGGTGTTCCTGAAGCCAATGCCAGTCAGACATGACACAACCATGTTTCCACGCTTATTTAGTATCAATAGGAGCTTAGGCTTACCCTACCTTCCCTCTGATAATCAGATGAGTGCTATAGAGGGTAATAGAA
>NW_022196905.1:210709887-210718583 GCF_008632895.1 Mastomys coucha
ATGTCAGCTTAGAAGGTAACCTGTGCTTCTTAATGAGCTTTAACAGGTCAGATGATACAAAATGCATCCAAGTGTCTCAGCAGTCAGCAGATTTTCTACCACAGCTGAAGTTTGGGGATGGGAGTACTAGCTTGTTTTCAGGTAACGGTTCTCGTCTTGTGAGGTGGTGGCCCACTAGAGTCTCTGACTGGGATCCTCCCAGACAGCCATGCTGGGCACCTTTTTGTAAAGGATCTGCAGGAGAGGAAGGACCTTTTCCCTGGACTGGGTGTCAGGGGCGCAGAGTGGTTTGGGTTTGACAAGATTATTTTTCCTTTAGCCCCATGATTAGTAACGTAGTGAA
Organism: Mastomys coucha; assembly: GCF_008632895.1. Classification (NCBI taxonomy): domain Eukaryota; kingdom Metazoa; phylum Chordata; class Mammalia; order Rodentia; family Muridae; genus Mastomys; species Mastomys coucha. The sequence continues at coordinate 210,710,231 of NW_022196905.1, forward strand.
TGAGTCCTGTACAGGAATGCTTAAAATATCTACTAGGGATCCTCAGCAAATTATCACCAATCCTTTTGATTTATGGCTTCTGTGTGGAACAAATGGTAGCTGTATGGATTTGGGACCCATGATTATGCTTGGCGGAGGAATTTATCAAAAGGGTAAATTTTCCCTAGGGTCTATTGCCAGTATGGATTTTTCTAACGGTGGTAACTCTGGTACTTGGGGTTCATCATCTATTTTTCACTCTTACCGCAATAAGACCTTTTCAGTCTCACCAGTGTGCCTCTGGCCTCCTTTTCTGTGGACAGTAAGCAATGGGAGCATGTCCATGGGTGAGGAAAAGTTAGCATGCACTCCGAATGCATGCTTTTATGCCCTGTGCTGGAATGTCACGGTTTTTCCTTTGGCTGTGGTGACTAGAATGCCTTGATATGTACCAGTTCCTGTGGAGGCCCCTAATACCATGATGTTGTTCAGGCCTAAAAGAGATTTTGGCATCACTGCAGCTATTGTTACTGCCATCACCATTGCTGCTGTGGGGGCTACTGCCTCAGCTATTGCCTTGTCCAGTTCTATACAGACTGCCAACACCCTGAATGATGTCTCAGCCAATGTTGCGCAGGCATTGGATACTCAGGTCTCTGTGAATTCCCATCTCAAAGGGGCCTTATGATAGTTAATCAACACATAGATTTAATACAAGAACAGATTGACACTCTTTGGCAATTAGCACAGTTGGGGTGTGAGTGGAAGATGCAAGGCTTGTGTGTTACCTTGGTGCAGTGTCAAAATTTTACAAAGGCTGCTAATCTGTCCAAGCAATTGTCAAAGCTCCTCTTACAGGATTGGTTGGCAAACTTTGAAGACAAGATGAGAGAGCTGCGAGAGACAGTCGTCCACATTAACTCCACTTGGGTGGACCTGAGCCTGGACGATGGTTTGACTTCCTGGATACAGACAGCGATGGATCATCTTAAGGAATGGGCGGGCATAGGCTCTATGGTGATACTGATGGTACTAGCCTCTCTGGTTTGCCTGTAGTGCATTTACAATATGAGAGCCACACAAAAGCGCAATGCAGCCATGATTGTACAAGCCTTTGCCACCATTGAGGTGGGCCAGTCCCCTCAGGCATGGCTCGCTGTCATGAAACCTTAATCATACTGTGCATGGTCCCTGCCCACTGAGGTATTCGTTCCACGGATAGTAGGGTCTGGTAAGTCAGTGACAGAGTGGACGGATAAGTCTCGGCCGCCTAAGACAGGGCAGCACTGAGTGGGGAGGCTGACCCAGAGACAGGTAAGAGTTTGAGCACCGCCCTCCAACAGGCTCAGACCCGCTGTGAGATCCCCAGATTTGGGGATTACGAAACCTTTCCAGGGACTCCTACCAACATTTTCTAAAAACAAAAGGGGGAACTGCGCCCCCCCCCCACCAGCCCAATGGCAAGCGCTCACAGAGTAAACAAGCCCTTTCATGGTTATGGGCAGGTCAACTGGCTTGCTTCCGCTGTGTGAGCCAGTAAGATTGCGCCACGTGGCTTTACCTGAGTGGCTGACCATACAGTATTTAAACTGTGGGTCGGCTCTCCTCGGGGCATTCAGGCAGGCATTCAGTCAGAAGAATGTGAAAGGTTTCCTGAATAAACCGCAGGAGAAGAGCTCGAGTGTGTGTCACATCGTCCTTGCCGGTTCGAGGGTGGTCATGACAGCTAACTACAAAGCCACCTATCTAGATTTGTCTTAATATATAGGCCAATAATACTAATATATAACTCTGGAAACTTTCTCATAAGATAAATTGTGAACAATAATGGGAAAAATTACTAAGAAATCTTAGATCAATATGTTTTGTATTTGCTAATGGATCAAACAAAGACATTTTGAACTGGAACTATGACCCTGTACTCACCTGGTGTACATGTTGTGTGTGCCTTGACACACATGTGAAGGACAGAGACTGACATTGTCTTCCTCTCACTTTCCTGTGTCCCACATATGCAGAGCTAAGTGTGTGGTGGTGTGCGTGTGTGCGTGTATGTGTGTGTGTGTGTGTGTGTGTGTGTATGTGAGAGAGAGAGAGAGAGAGAGAGAGAGAGTATTTTATTGTGCATGTGGGTTTACAAAATTTAAGTGTAAACACAAAAATAAAATAATGTAGTTTGATTAAGGCCTGGGAGCTGGTGTTCCAGGGTGTGCAGGTCTCATATGCCTAAGAACATTAAACAAGTAGACAATACAGGGAACCCCAGTGAAAATGAACCTAAGCATGCCATCTCTCATCCATTAGGATGTAGGTCTGGAAGTTGATTTTTCTCCCTACTTGGTTCTGAGTGCCCTGACAGGTCCCACCTACCTCTGTCTCTGTCCACCCCCTCCCCAATTTCAAGCCTCATTACCTGCTCTTCCTGATTCATCCACACGATGTTGACTGGAGTGGATTAATCTCTCCATTGTATCTAGGTCACCCACACTGGCCGCTTGTAATGGACCAATGGGGTCATACCCAACCAGGTAGAGGGGAAATTTCTTCTTTTTCTGATGACACATGCATCTAAAGCACAGATATGAGTGCCACAGGTGGGTGTAGCAGCGTCCCCTTCTGGGGAAGTTTATTGTCTGTGCATCATAACTGAGATCTTCCTCCATTTATGGGGCCTGGGGCCACCCAGGACCTGCTTCCCTCTCTCCCCTTCCCTTTAGCTGATCACCACCTCCCAAAATCTATAATAATAATTTTTAAAAAAGGCAAGTCTTGCAGGTGAAAAGTGGGAGAGCCAAGCCAGTTCAGTGTGAACTGAACTATACTTCAGCACGCAGCAGCAGTACAGCTGTGCTAACACCACCACAGTGACGTGCTCTGAGCACACAATGGTGCTATGCTTATGCGTTATGCATGCCTGCCTCAGACTGCAGTGGCAGGAGCCCACCCTCCTCAGTGCCTGTGCAAAGCATTGTCAATGTTGACTCTGCAGTAGATCTACCTGCATGGCCTTCAAAGGGAATACTGAGGGCAGTTAGGTGATGGTTCAGATCCTCTGCAGCCCTGGCAATATGTGGCCCTAAGACTGGCCTGATGGGGGAAAAAAAACATCATTCTTCATTGGCAAACCCAGACCCAATACCACAGATATTTTATGTGGTCTCTTTTAAGGATGTTAGTGTTTAAGGATCTGAAACGAAAACTACAATCTGAATAACCACACAGGATTACTATCTTGTAAGAAACCAGCGTGAAGAAGAATATCTCCCAAGGAAGAGCAAGTAGAATAGGAGGGTTTACTAAGAGGCAATTGGGATAGGTAAAGGCATAAGGTACACCCTTCCACCTCCCTCACCTCTTTCAGGCCCCATTACCTGCCCCTCCTCTTATATTCATCAACATGGTGTTGACTGGAGTTGATGAGTCTCTCCATTGTATCCAGGTCACCCATGCTGGCTGCCCATCGGAATGGGCCCATGGACTCATACCTGATAATGTAGAGGGTCAGTTTCGTTTGGTTATACAAGCACCCACAGCCCTGGCATGCAGGCCTAGATAAAGTAGGAAATAAGGGGAGGGACAACAAACACTAAAGGCCCTTTGAAAAACTATATGGAAATCGGACACTCTAAAAGCTTCCTATACATTTATGCAAGGGACCCAGATGGAGCCAAAACCTACAATAGGTGACAAGGTTCCAACTAGACATCTTTGCCACCAAGTTACACCTCCAGTCACAGGAATGAGTTACTCCCTGTTGAGTCATTAACCAAAGGGTCCTATCGAAAGTCTCAACCATCACAGGCCAGTGCCAAGACTATTGGTTGGTCTACACAATCTGATGTTAAGGACTGACTTCTGAAGGTAACTTTTCTGTCACCACAGTGGAATAGTTGAGCTGGAGTCTAACTACACTCTTCACCCTAGTAAACAGAGTTCACAAGACTGGAAGGTAACCTGCATGCTACTGGAGGACAAAGGTAATCCTCAATATCTGTCATCTACAAACCCTGCAACCTACAAGAACACCTACAAGGAAGCTCACAACCATCTTCAAATCTAATTATCGGCGATCCAGAACCCTCTTGTGTTTTCACAGGCCCAGACATGTGCACAGTACACACACATACATGTAAGCAAAACATACATAAACATGAAATAAACATAGTCTTTCAATAATAATGGGTTTATATGCATGTAATATATTAATGTGCTAATTTCATTCTTTGAAAATATACAATCTAGTAGTGCTTTCTTATTACTTTATTAAAAATATGCACCCATCACCTCATTTGTTTTAAAAACATTTTTATCTTTGAGAAGAAACCTTGTGACCATGAGAAGTTACTCTTTATTCCTCCAGAACCCACACCCTATCAACATGTTAGGCACTAGTTCAACCTATCCCTCTTTGATGAAGGAAGTGTTACCTCCAAAAATAGGACCTTAAAATCAGGTTGTGTAGAGCATCAACACAACAGCCTTCACAATAGCCCATGATATATAGGGGTTTCTGTGAGTCCCTTTGGTTAATGAGTAAACAGGCTGTAACTGAATCTAACTTCTGCTTTATGGCTCTCATTCTGTTGGGTTTTGTTGTTATTGTGGCTGTTGTTTGATTTCTGGGTTTTGATTTGGGGGTTGACTTTTCAATTGATTTTCAAGAAAGAGTATTGTGTGTGTGTTTCTGTGTGCGTGTGTGTGTGCGTGTGCGTGTGCATGTTTGTATGGGGGAGGTGTTTAGCTTTGGGTGTCCTGAAGCTGGCTCTGTAGACCAAGGTGGCCTCAAACTCATGTAGACCTACATGCCTCTGCCTCCTGAGTGCTGGGATTAAAGGTATGTGCCTTCACCACCCAGCTCATTCTAGGCATTTAATAGAAATGAAATCATCTAATATAGAAATAACTCCTATTTTGGTGTTTGGATTCTTTCACAGAGTTTAATGTTTGTAATGTTTATTCATGTTATATGAAAGTATTAATACCTCTTTTCATACCTAGATACTAATCCATTGGATTAATATGCCAGACTTTGTTTACTTCATTCATCAGGCTGTATTATTGGGGTTCTCCTTTTGGTCTTTTATAACTTCTATGCACATTAAGGTGCTTGAGGCTGTATCATTTTATATATTACAGTACCAACAATAATATAGATGGTTCCTATATAGTCTCACATGCGCTCTAGCACTTGTAGATGCTAGACAAGTGCTCCACCACTGACCTATATGCTCTGCATATAAATATTTGTTTTACTCGATGTGTGTTGTTTAAGTGTGTACAGTTCTATGCACCCACTTGTGTCTGTATGGAAGCCATCTCTCCCTCTCTCTCTCTCTCTCTCTCTCTCTCTCTCTCTCTCTCTCTCTCTCTCTCTCTCTCTCTCTCTCTCTCTTTCTCTCTCTCTCTCTCTCTCTTTGAGTCAGGGTCTCTCTTTAAACCTGTAGTAAAGAGGTCAGCTCAGCCGTTGGAAAATTCCACTGGACTCCCTCCTCGCCCCATTTCCTGGAAGAGATAGGTCAGAGAGCTCTTAGGCCAGAAGGGAGAGGCTGAGCAAGCCCCTACTACCTCATTCCACAAAGACCAATCAGTGTAAAGAGCGCACTGTTCCGCTGATCATATTGTGCCTAGTTGCTGATTCTGCCCCTGGAAACCATATAAACACTCCCTGAACTGGCTGCTGGGGTCACCGGCTCTCCTTTGGTCTGGGAGGACCCCAGTGCACTGGAACAATAAGTTCCTCTTGCTTTTTGCATTGATTCCTGCTCCACGCGGTTCACTCAGGGGGTCCCTGGATAAGCTAAGGCTCACCAGAGTCTCACAGTAGCTCACCATTTGGGCTAGACTGGCTGGACCGCAAACCTCACAGAGTCTGTCCAGCACTGCCACCCACCATCAGTAGCACCTCCCCAGTTCTTAGACTGCAGCCATGTGCTTCTTGCTGTCCTTGGAACACAGGTGCTGGAGATCCTAACTCAGGTTACCATGCTTGTGGAGACAAGGATGTTACCCCACTGAGCCCTTTTCCTCTCCTCTGGGGAAAATTGTGGCGCATACCTTCACTTTCTGTGTGCCCTGAATAATAGTATTCTCTTCCTTTTCTTCGCTAAACTTGGATAGATGCAAAGAAAAATTTGGCAAAACCCTGGCCATAAAGTCAACTGCCTCATCCTAAACTCCTCAAGATTGACCTTGCCTCACTGTCCTGTCCCTGTGTGTCCTGCCTGGCCTAAACAGCCCTTCTTTTTCTCCAGGGTCAAAAACACAAAGTCTGAGGCTGAAGAAGCAGATTGGCTCCGCAAAGCCAGGAACAAGCTCCACTTAAACTCAGTTAAGTCCACAGGAAGCCTTTGTTGAGAAAAATCCGCTGCTAAGCATCATTTGGGATCCTGATCCTCAGGTGGCTTATTCAGTCTCCCCTGGCTCCCACAGGTTTCTGAGAACTAGCGAATCAGGACCGTGGGCACAGTCAGAATTGTTCAATCAGGAGCCTGCGGGGGTGAAGTAGACGTTACTGGCCTTTCTTCCTGACACCTATATCCGGTCCGCTGAGGGAGTCCGAGGTGGCTGAGCCTCGCTGGCCCTGTGACCCCTGAGCCAAGCAATTTCTTAAGAGGTTATAGGAGCCCTGGCCGCAGACAAGTGAGAGGCAGGTGTACAAGGTGGGTGGGCAGGGTTGTGGAAGGGCTCTCTGTCTTTCAGCTCCCGAATCCGAGGAACCCAAAAGTCCTATCCCACCACCTCTGCACAGCTGCACCCGGGTGCCAGGACTGCAAGGTGGTTGGGGTTGGATGGGCTGAGGGTAGAGGTAAGAGTAGGGTGAGCTGGGGGCAGGGCTGAGGAAGGACTTGGGTAGGAATAACGGTGGGTAGGCTGGGGGCGGGGATTGGAGCCCTGCTGCAGGTTCTTCTCTGAGCAGCTAGGATTCCTGAGAGCCTTTGCATTCAAGAAAAACATTCTTTTCTTTTCTAAACTTTTATTGCATTATGATGAGAAAAGTTACATGATTTCAATTTATCTGAATTTGTTAACAGTTAAAAACATATTTTAAGTAAATAGAATTAAATCACATTCTTGTTTTCCTTTTGTACCCCCAATCCTCCCAGAGACCCCCTTCAATACCTACAATATCTTTTTTGTCATATTCCATAAAATTTATGAAATATTATAACAATAAAAATAAGTATTATAAAAGTTGTTGGATATAAAACAACAATCAATTTAACAGTCTTATGTAGATGCTCATCTACAACAAAAGTGAAAATACATTCTTTCAATATGAATTTTTAATAACTCCAAACATATTAACTGTATACTTCAAAATAATACATCACTAGTTGTATTTTTTAAATGAACATGAATATATAAAGCTTTTTTGTTTGTTTTGTATTTAGTAGAGTTTAAAATCTTGGCTCTTACTGTGGTACAAGCCCAAAATAAGAACAATTTTTAGACATTGGGTTTCATTGTAATAAGGCTGTACTTCAATGACCCTCACATCACCAAAGGATTTTACCTCCATTGTAGCTAAGCTGAGAGTTGACAGTTTTGCTGCACCAAGGAATGAATTGTAGGCTTGATTTTTGGATATAGACTTCCTGCTATGGTGAAAGCTATTTGACTTGAGTGAGTGACTTTATTCTCAGCCCACAGAGAACAGGTTACATTCATGTAAGAAATGGTGTGTGTTTTAAGATGGTCTATCCATAAAATCATTCGCCAACTGTTTCAATGAACAATGGTTCTGCTTAGAGGGTGACACAGACATTAGGTGAGGGTAAGAATCTGGTTCATTAGCTGTGATAATTTGGAAAATTATTCCTCAGAGAAAGAGTAACTTATAAAATCCCCTTCTTCAACCTTGATACAAGAGTTACAAATGTTAAGCAAAGCAGTAAGTCTCACTCTTTGTTGTTTTCTTACAAGCCACCTCCCTAGTTAATCATCTATGTTTCTTTTGGGTATATAAAAACTTTTGAAATATATAAGCTGTTCTGAAAACCATAGTATACTGTAAAGGCATGAAATAAACAATATTACTAATAGAGAGGCTGAGATAGGAGAAGCAAGATTTCAAGACCCTTATATTGTACACAGCCAGACACTGTCACAAACATACAAGCTGACAGTGTATATAGATTGTACAATGTTGGACCTATTTCTCCAATTACCAAATTAGAGAGACCATTGGATGACAATCAACAAATTTCTAATTCCTCATATTATTGGATTTCAATCGATTAGGATATGTTGATAATAATAATTTTCAAATTAATATATTAAGAAAAAGTAATTGTCAGTTCCTGTTCTTTTGTTGTAAGAGGTGGAATTAGGTTTGTGTGGATTTGTTGAAAGATTACTTTCTTGTTTCTTCTAG
>NW_022196905.1:210724749-210725321 GCF_008632895.1 Mastomys coucha
TAACTCTTCCATAGGAGTCCAGACCTCAGTCCAATGCCTGGCTGGAAGTATCTGCATCTGTCTCAGTCAGCTGATAAGTAGAGCCTCTCAGAGGACAGCCATGCTAGGATCCTGTCTGCAAGCACAACATGGCATCAGTGATAGTGTCAGAGTTTGGTGCCCAACCATGGTATGGATCCCAAGTTGAGCCAGTCACTGAGTGGCTATTCATTCAGTCTGCTCCATTTTTGTCCCTGGATATCTTTTAGACAGGAACAATTTGGAGGCAAAATTTTTGAAGGTGGGTTGGTGTCCCCATCTGTCCACTTCAGGGGGACCCTGTCCATCTTCAGGTTCCATCTCCCCACTGTTGAACATTTCAGCTAAGGTCACCACCCACATTGAGTCCTGGTAGCTTCCCCCATCCCAGATCTCTTGGGCTTTCTATGTATAAATATTCTGGCAGTAGACAGGTGGAGGCAAGAGGGCAGAATTCAGGACAGCCTGAGCTACACAGTCACATGCTGTTTCAAAAAACAAGCAAACAAAACAAACAAAAGCAACCATAGAAGATGCCTGCCTCAGTGAGTAAA
>NW_022196905.1:210726869-210727802 GCF_008632895.1 Mastomys coucha
CTTTATTTACATGGCATATGATTTCTCCTTTCCCAGTTTCCCCTCAAAAAAACCAAAAAACAACAAGAACAAACCCCTGTTGCCTCTCCCCTTCCCCTGCCTGCCACCCCACCCTCTCCCATTTATTGGCCGTGGCATTCCCCTACACTGGGGCTCAGAACCTTCATAGGGCCAAGGGCCTCTCCTCCCATTGATGCTTGACTTTGCTATCCTCTACTATGCACATGCTGCCAGAGCCATGAGTCCCACCATGTGTACTCCTTGGTTGGTGGTTGAGTCCCTGGGAGCTCTGAGGGTTCTAGTTAGTTCACATTGTTGAGTTAACCTAACTAAAATGTGGGCTCCTGTGAGCTATGTGTTAATCAAGCTGTTTCTCCTAAGTGTATCTCGTGTTTCCTATTTGAAATGTTGATAATATAATGTACTAGTTGTATAAAAATCTCAGAATGTATTTTATCATTGGAATGTAAAACCATGATGTTCTTGGTTGGGTCCTGAATGGACAGAATGAGGCTCTTTTGGTGACATGGGGGAGGAGGTTGGGGGGATGGGGGTATTCCTGAGATGGAGCTGGTGACATGGGGGAGGGGATTGGGGTGGGTTATTCCTGAGATAGAGCTGAAAGGAGAAGACTTGCCTAGCACAAAGGAAGCTGTGGTTTGAATTCCCAGTGCTGAAAAAAATCTCAGATTTTTAATAGGACAATACTTTAAATGACAATGCGTGTATATGCACGGTATCATCCTGCCAGTGAATACATAGGCTGTGCTCACTCCTGGTATTTCCTATACCTGACCATTAGGTAGGGTTCTTTTCCTTTAACTTTTTAAAATCTCTGTGTATGTATGAATGTAGGCATGCACATATCAATCGGAGGACAAGCTCTGGTGTTGGTCCTCGCCTCCCACCTTATTCAAGGCAAGGACTCTTGTT
>NW_022196905.1:210727999-210728504 GCF_008632895.1 Mastomys coucha
AAGGAGAACCACAAAGGCAAGGTATATGGCAAGAGAGTCCCTGCATGGAGGCCCTGGGAAGCCATGGTATGGAGCTGTGAAAGTGAAACCTGGGTAGAAGTTAGAGGTGTCAGAGCCATGGGATATCTGCCAAGAGTAGAACGGGCCCAAGAGAGAGAAGTGTGTTGCAGAGAGCAAAGCTGAAGGAGCTGGTCACCTAAGTCTCTGACATTGGCCACAGGGCTACAGGATTTAGAGATTTCCCTGCTGGGGTTCAGTCTTGCTTTGGTCCAGTATTTCCTCATGATGCCCTCATTCTTCCCTTTGGGAATGGTAATGTATATTCTGTACCATTGTATGTTGGAAATATGTAATTTGTTTTCTTATTTTACAAGGACTACAGTTGAGTAATAAATAGCCTTGAGTCTCAGAAGACACTTTTGAGAATGTACAAGACCATGGAAACTTTTTAATTTAGACTGAATGTATTTTACATTATGAGATGACCACAAGCCTATTGAGGCCA
>NW_022196905.1:210728515-210734889 GCF_008632895.1 Mastomys coucha
TCTGTGCATTTCAGCTAAAGTCATCTCTGTTGGGTGCTGGGAGCCTCTCACTTCCCTGAGGCCTAGGAGCCTCCACTGTGGCTATGCCCAGTTCCACATCCCCACAAGGATGGCCTTGTCTGACATCAATGGGCATCAAGTAACATACGTTGGCAGACCTGTTAGAATTGTACCTCACTTCTCAGTGGAGACTCCAAAATCCAGAAGGGTGGACAGCTGTGCTACCGACTCTTAAGAGAGCACAGATGACAACCCAGATTAATTCCAAAGTTCCTATCAGTATAACAAATCCTTTAATCACTATAGATATAGTAACTATATTTTATTTCCTAACCCACTTTACCTCTCTCCCATGTCTTCCAGGATCTGATACTGCACCCCTTATTCCTCTCCCTCCTCTCTCCCTCCCAGGTCCCCCTCCTTCCACTTCTCAGAATCATCCTGTTTCCCCCTCAATGCAGGACTGAAGCATCTACACCTGGTCTTCCTCCTAAGCTCCATATTGTCTGTAGGTTATATCATGAGCATTGTGAGCTTTTGGGCTAATATCTACTTATCAATGAGTACATAACATGATTTTTATTTTGTCTCTAGGTACCTAACTCAGGATGATATTTTCCAGTTCCATTCATTTGTATGCAAATTTCATAAAGTCATCGTTTTGAATAGCTATGTAGTACTCCATTGTGTAAACGTACCACATTTTCCGTATCCATTCTTCTGTTGAGGGACATCTGGGTTGTTTCCAGCTTCTGGCTATTATGAATAAGGCTGCTATAAACATAGTGGAGCATGTGTCCTTGTTATATGTTGAAGCATCTTTTTGGTATATGCCCAGTAGTGGTACAGCTGGGTCTTCCTTCAGGTAGAAGTATTTCCAGTTTTCTCAGGAACCACCATATTGATTTACAAAGTGGTTTTACCAGCTTGCAGTACCATCAGCAATGGAGTAATGAGTAATGTTCCTCTTTCTCAACTACCTTGCCAACATGTGCTGTTACCTGCATTTTTGATCACAGCCATTTTGATTGGTGCTAGGTGGAATCTCAAGGTTGTTTTGATTTGTATTTACCTGATGACTAAAAATGTTGAACATTTCTTTAAGTGCTTTTCAGCCATTCAAGATTCCTCAGTTGAGAACTCTCTGCTTAGCTCTGTACCCCATTTTTATAGGGTTATTTGGTTTTCTGGAGTCTAACTTCTTGAGTTCTTTGTATATTTTGGATATTAGCCATCTATCAGATGTAAGGTTGCTAAAGATCTTTTATCCAGTCTGTGGGTTTCCATTTTGTCCTATTGACAGTGTCCTTTGTCTTACAGAAGCTTTACAATTATATGAGATCCCATTTGTCAATTCTTGATGTTAGTGCATAAGTCTTTGGTGTTCTGTTTGGGAAACTGTCCCCTGTGCCCATGTGTTCTAGAATCTTCCCCACTTTCTCTTCTATTAGATTCCATGTATCTGGATTTTTGTGGAGGTCCTTGATTCCCTTGGACTTTAGCTTTGTACAGGGAGGTAAGAATGGATCAATTTGCATTCTTCTACATGTTGACTGCCACTTGAGCCAGCATTGTTTGTTGAAAATTCTGTCTTTTTTCCATTGGATGGTTTTAGCTCCCTTGTCAAAGATCAAGTGATCATTTGTATATGGGTTCATTTCTGGATCTTCAATTCTCTTCCATTGATCTACCTGGCTGTATCTGTTCCAATACCATACAGTTTTTGTCACTATTGCTCTGTAATAGAGCTTGAGGTTGGGGACAGTGATTCCCCCAGAGGTTCTTTTATTGTTGAGAGTAGTTTTTGCTATCCTGGGGTTTTTTGTTATTCCAAAATAATTTGAGCTTTGCTTTTTCTAACTCTATGAAGAATTGAGTTGGAATTTTGATGGGGATTGCATTGAATCTCTAGATTGCTTTTAGTAAGATAGCCATTTTTACTATATTAAACCTGATAATCCATGAGCATGGAAGATCTTTCAATCTTCTGAGGTCTTCTTCGATTTCTTTCTTCAGAGACTTGGAATTCTTGTCATACAGATCTTTCACTTGCTTGGTTAGAGTCACACCAAGATATTTTATATATTATTTGTGACTATTTTGATTGGTGTTGTTTCCCTAATTTCTTTCTCAGCCAGCTTATCCTTTGAGTAGAGAAAGACTACTTATTTGTTAGTTAATTTTACATCCAGCCGGCTATGTTCTGAAAGTTGGTTTTCAGCTGTCTGGTAGAAATTGTAGGGTTGCTTATCTATACTATCATATGATCTGCAAATAGTGATATGTTGACTTCCTTCTTCCTAATTTTGTATTCCTTTGATCTCCTTTTGTTGTCTAAATGCTTTGGCTAGAACCTTTATTACTATATTGAATAGTAGCCTTGTCTTGTCCCTAATTGTAATGGGATTGCTTTGAGTTTCTCTCCATTCAGTTTGGTGTTGGCTACTAGTTTACTGCATATTGCTTTTGTTATATTTAGGTAAAGATCTTGAATTCCTGATCGCTCCTATAGTTTTAACATGAAGGAGTGTTGTATTTTGTCAAAGGCTCTTTCAGCATCTGATGAGATGATTTTGTGGGTTTTTTTCTTCAAGTTTGTTTATATGTTGATTACACTGATGGATTTCCATATATTGAACCATTCCTACATCCCTGGAATGAAGCCTACTCGATCATGGTGAATGATTGTTTTTTTGTTCTTGGATTTGGTTTACGAAAATTTTATTGAGTATTTTTACATCAATATTCATGAGGGAAATTGGTCCGAAGTCCTCTTTCTTTGTTGGGTCTTTTTGTGATTTAGGTATCAGTGTATATCTGTGAATTCATAGAAAGAATTGGGTCATGATCCTTCTGTTCATATATGTGGAATAGTCTGAGAAGTATTGGTATTCAGTCTTCTTTGAAGGTTTGATAGAATTCTGCATTAAAACCATCTAGCCCTGGGCTTTTTTTTTTTTTTGGTTGGCAGATTTCTAATGACTGCTTCTATTTCCTTAGAATTGTTTAGATGGTTTATCTGATCCTGATTTAACTTTGGTACCCGGTATCTGTCTAGAAAATCTTCCATTTCATCTAGATTTTCCAGTTTTGTTGAATATAGAAATTTGTAGTAGGATCTGATTATTTTGTATTTACTCAGTTTTTGTTATGTCTCCCTTTTCATTCCTGATTTTGTTCATTTGGATACTGTCTTTGTGCCCTCTGGTTAGGTTGGCTAAGGGTTTGTCTATCTTGTTGATTTTCTCTTAGAACCAGCTCATAGTTGTGTTGAATTCAGCCCTGTGTTTGTATAATTTTGTTGAAGATATTTACTGGCTTTTAAGTTGGAAGTCTTCACTCTCTTCTATACTTATTATCCTTAGGTTTGGTCTTCTCATTGTGTCCTGGATTTCCTGGATGTTTTGGGTTAGGAGCTTTTTGCATTTTGCATTTTTTCTGACTGTTGTGTCAATGTTTTCTATGGTATCTTCTGCATCTTAGAGTCTCTCTTCTATCTCTTGTATTTTGTTGATGATGCTTGCATCTATGGCTCCTGACTTCTTTCCTAGATTTTCTATCTCCAGAGTTGTCTCTCTTTGTGATTTCTTAATTGTTTCTACTTCCACTTTTAAGTCCAGGATGGTTTTGGTCAATTCCTTTACCCGTTTAGTTGTGTTTTCCTGTAATCCTTTAAGGGTTGTTTGTGTTTCCTCTTTAAGTTCTTCTACCTTGTTTACCTGTGTTCTCTTGTATTTCTTTAAGAGAGAAATTTATGTCCTTCTTAAAGTCCTCTAGCATCTGATTTTAAATCAGAGTCTTGCTTTTCTGGTGTGTTGAGGTAACCAGGGCTCGCTGTAGTAGGAGAACTGTGTTCTGATGAAGCCAAGTAGACTTGGTTTAAGTTGCTTAAGTTCTTGCCACTGCCTTTTGCCATCTGGTTATCTCTGGTGTTAGCTGGTCTTGCTGTCTCTGACTGTGGTTTGTCCATCCCACAAGCCTGTGTGTCAGTACTCCTGGGAGACCAGTTCTCTCTGGGAAGACGTTAGGTATCAAGAGCTGTGCTACAGGGTCAGCTCTGGCATGCAGACAAAAATCAGAAGGATCCTGTCCACAGCTGATCTTTGGTTCCTGTGTCCTGATGGCTTTGGGAGGGTCCATCTTGGGCCAGGAATTTGAAGAGAAGTGGTGATTTTACCTGTGTTCACAGGCATATCTGTCCTTCTGGGCTACCCACTCTCTCCTGGCAGTATTTGAGTATGATGTTTGATGGGATATAGAAGTTTCCAATGTATGATCGACAGGCTTTGAGTGCTTTGTATGGATAGGTTGTGGGCATGTCCTGTGAATGATTGACAGACTATGGCTATTTGTTATGCATGATTGACAGGCTGTGGCCATTTTCAGTGGATGACTGACAGGCAGTGGGCATGCCTTGTGAATGAGTGACAAGCTGTGGGAGTTTCCTGTCGATGACTGACAGGCTGTGATAATTTCTTCTGGTTGACTCACAGGCTTTGTGAGTTGCTTGTAGATGACTGACAGGCTGGGGACTTTTCCAGTGCATGGTTGACAGGACTTGGGCATTTCTTATGGATGATTGCCAGGCGGTGGGCTTTTCCTATGGATAATTTACAGACTGTGGGTGGGTTTTTGGACAGATTTTTGATAAGCTATCTGTGTCCTGTGGATGACTGATAGACGATGAGTCTTATGCTGGATGACTGACATCCTACAGATGCAATTCTACAGATCACTTGTATCCATGTAAAATTTTGACAAAAAATGAAAAGCTAAACTCCTAGTCATCAATACTTTGATTTATTTCATTTCCTCATTTCATTTTTTCAATGCCCAAGAATAATGTTTCTATATTTTCTGCCAGCAAGAACACAACCTAGTCCTTAGGTAATAGATAAAGTGTTCATGGCAATCCAGGCACTAAATGGTAGCAAAGCAGGGCCTAATGCTTTGCCATAAAATGGTCAATGTGTCCCTGGACTCACACCAAAATTGGGTAAATATCCCTACAAGGTGATAACCTATGCCATCCTAGCTCCCATACCTATATTCAAAAAGCTTTAAGCCAAATGAAACTTGGGTTCCAAAGTATATAGTTCATTTCATTTAATATTTAAATTTATAGAATGTAAGGAAACTTGGCTGGACAGAGGAACATAAAGGTATAAGAATGGGAAGATCTGGAGAGATAGTAGAATGTGTATTCTACACAGTAGATATCTAAGTTATGTGTGGGGAATAAATGGACTGACAAAAACTACAGTTGGACAATCAGTGTTTTTAAAGAAAATATTCAATAAGCAAAAGAATGTCTTGAAACTCTAATTTATAATTTATTCTTCTATTATTTATATGAAGCTCCAAATTAAAGACTAACTAGCTCCTTAGAACTACAAAATGATCAAGAAGAATGTGGACCATGGAAAATCTACTGTTGTGTCAGAATTCTCTGTTTAGCTCTGTTGCCCATTGTTAAATAGGGTTATTTGGTTCTCTGGAGTCTAACTTCTTGAATTTTTTGTATATATTGGATATTAGTCCTCTTTCAGATGTGGGATTGGTAAAGATCTTTTCCCAATCTGTTGGTTGCCTTTTTGTCCTATTGACAGTGTCCTTTGCCTTACAGAAGCTTTGTAATTTTATGAGGCCACATTTGTTGATGCTTGATCATCATCAATGATCAATGATCAGTGGCATAAGCCATTGGTATTCTGTTCAGGAATTTTTCTCCTGTGCTCATATGTTCGAGGCTTTCCTGCATTGTCTCTTCTATTAGATTCACTATATCTGGTTTTATGTGGAAGTCCTTGATCCACTTGGACTTGAGCTCTGTACAAGGAGATAAGAATGGGTCTATTTGCATTTTTCTACACGCTGACTATCAGTTGAACCAGCACCTTTTGTTAAAAATGCTGTCCTTTTTCCACTGGATGGTTTTAGCTCCTCTGTCAAATATCAAGTGACCATAGTTGTGTGGGTTCATTTCTGGGTTTTCAGTTCTATTCCATTGATCTTTCTGCCTGTCTCTGTATGAATAGCATGCAGTGTTCATTACTATTCCTCTGAAAAACTGCTTGAGGCCGGGAATGGTGATTCCCCCAGAAATTCTTTTGTTGTTGACAACAGTTTCTGCTATCTTGTTTTTTTTTTTTTCATGGTATTCCAAATGAATTTGCAAATTGCTTTTTCTAACTCTATGAAGAATTGAGTTGGAATTTTGATGGGGATTGTGTTGAATCTGTAGATTGCTTTCAGCAAGATGGCCATTTTTACTATATTAATCCTGCCAATCCATGAGCGTGGGAGGATCTTCTGAGATCTTCTTCGATTTCTTTCTTCAGAGACTTGAAGTTCTTGTCATACATGTTCTGACT
>NW_022196905.1:210736057-210737304 GCF_008632895.1 Mastomys coucha
AATGTCCAAATAACAACTGGCCCAACTTGAGACCCATCCCGTGGACAACAATCCCTGACACTATTACTGATACTCAGTTATGCTTGCAGGCAGGAGTCTAGCACATACTGTCCTATGAGAGGATCCACCTAGCATCTGACTTAGACAGATGTAGACACCCACACCTAAACATTGGATGGAACTTGGAGACTCTTATGGAAGAATAAGAAGAAGGATGGCAGGCTCTAAGGGGATAGGAAATTCGCATGAAGAACAACAGAATCAACTACTGTGAGACCATGAAAGGCAGCCTAGTTTCTGGCTGAGCTAAGTTTAAAACTGGGAGACCCAGCAGATAACTCTGCAAGGACCAGTAGGCGCTTTGCCACACTCCTAGACACCACGATCCTAACAGGAGGCCTCAGTTCTCCATAATTCTGTGGCCATCAGTCAAGTAAGAGCAATGCCCCAAGCCACACCACAGGTAGAGTACATGACCACAGATCACTGTAGCCTCAAGACAGATCTCCATTTTAATGAGGCACCTAAAGGGCTGAAGAGCTAGTCAATTAACCTCTCCTTCCCAGACACCCCTCCCTGCAAAAGGTATTTAGCCTCAGGCCCACCCTGAGAAAGCGGGCATGGTTTTACTCGTCACAACACTTCTCCATGACAATAAATGCTTTAGAACCATGGACTGCCTCTTCTCATTGGATTCCACAGTGGTGAACAATGGAGCAGGTCTTCCTCTAGAGAGCCCAGCCTAATGTCCGGCAGAAGGCTTCTGTATGCTCCCAGCCACAGTTCTCACCTAGGAAACTGAGTAAGCCAAAGACTCTCCTTCCCGAAGGACCTACTGGAGCTCTCTTCCTCTCGCTTTTCCCTTTGCCCCTTGGCTAGATCCAGCCCGCAGGCCCACACTTCGCACTCATCTCTTCCATGGCATCTAAGGGCATCTGGGATGTCCAAGAGCCTGAGATCCTGTTTCCTCAGTCTCTGTGCAGACCGGTACCCCTGAGCTGACTCTGGCAGGTCCACAGGGAGCTCAAGCTTTGTTCCCCCACCCCTGGAACTGGGTCCTGGGTCTTCTTACAACCTGAGGCATACCTGACACCAGCATGGGGTGTGCATAGTCAAAACTTCCTGCGTACCACCTCACCCAGCGGCCCAAGCTCTGGACCAGGCACAGGCCATCCTTTCACCCACAAACCCTTTGGGCTCTCAGAGACTGAACCGTCAACCAAAGAACACGCAGTTTGGCCCTAAGC
>NW_022196905.1:210737887-210743798 GCF_008632895.1 Mastomys coucha
GATATGTCAGTGTGTCAAGGGTCTACTGTTCAGCTGCAGCAGCAACTAGAAGAAAATCAAGAATTATCGATAGTATCATCAATTGTGGTATTGACAAGATCAACAGCAGCAACATCAGTGTCCTTACCATCAGGATCAATGTCACGAGAATAGTGAGAAAGTAGAGGCTCACTTTGTTAATTTTATTCTCAGATGTTGCTCTTTTGGAATGTTTGTTTCCAGACTGATGCTATCCTCACAAGTCAGAGTTCAGAAGAACAGAGATAAACAGACACTAATGTTTAACAGGAAGATTTCTCTGCTTAGCCATTTAGAAAACACAGGTTTTCACTGGATTAAAAAAAAAATTTGTCGATCCAGAATGGGAAATAACCAAGCACTATTAGTACCAACAAGATCTAGTTTTCGATCTAAAATAAAGGTTCATCTATTTTAAGCAGTTACTGTGGTCTAACTTACCTGGTGTATCTTTTCTGTTTGCAAGAGCTCCTTGGCCACTTTCTTCATGCCACACATGTACAATTTGGTCTCTCAGCCACTTTATCATTGGCATCAGTAATATAAGAAACCACATCAAAGGCATTAATAGCACTAGTAGCATCTCTGGTGCCCGAAGAAACACAAGATCCCTGACAGTGGTCCTGCTGTGGCCAGTGTCATCTGCTGACGGCAAAGTATCAAAAAACCCCTCATCATCCCTTGTAGGGGCCAGATTTTCCTCTAGGTCAACAACAAGAGTGGATTCTTCCTCTGAAGAAAGACTAGCATTCTTATCTTCTTCGAGAAGTAATGTCGAAACATTCAGGTCACTTCTTTCAATGGGGTCTAGGGAATAGCAATTGCAGGGACCAGGAGTAGGCTCTGGGTCAGCATGGGGTGTGTCCCTTGCATGCTCCTTGTAAACAGCTAAATCAATTATGAAATCTGACCCCTTGTCACTAGATGTTTCTGAATCATGTTTTTTGTTCGATTCAGCACTCTCAGTATGACAGGAGGAAGGAATTTGCTCAATGTCAGCAGTAGCCTCACTGACAGCAGGACATGGGGAAGGAATTTGCTCAACAGAAGCAGGAGTACTACTGTCAGGAGCACAGGTGGAAGGAATCGGCTCAGTGTCACCAGGAGCCCCAGTGTGAGCAGCACAGGTGGAATGAGTTGGCTCAATGTCATTAGAAGATATATCTTCAGCAGCACAGGTGGAATGAGTTGGCTCAATGCATGCAGAAGCCTCAGGCACACAAATTCTCTGCTCCTGTGGCACGTGAAGGAGAATAACTGGTTTTTTTCCTTCTACCTATAAGGAAAATATGCAATGTTACTTTTGATTTAAAATTCCACTGATGTTATTCATCTTATCACCTGTCTGCTAATGTCAGAATCTTGATTTGTAGTCCCCAAAATGTTTCTGTATTCAGACCAACTTCATCACTAACTATACTCACTGGTCTTCAGCAACATCTGCTTCTTTTCTGCATGAATAAAAGGCCCAGAGTTTCTAGAAATCTTTAATGGAGACCAGCTTAGGTTTATGCTTTCCTTTCTTATGCTCATTGCTACTTAACATCATCATTCTCTGTAAAAAGGATAGAAATAAAAAAGAAAGGACTAGACTGTATCCTCTCCTATCTTTGTGACTTGAATTTTGAATTCCAGCCAGATTAAGAGAATGGGACAGTGAGGTACTTTGAGAACAAAATGAACCTCTCTCTTCTGCACTACCTTAACCCTTCCCCAATTGTCTTTCACAGTTGTCCACTAGGTACCTGGGATATCAGAACAGTGGAGCTGAATTTTAAAATATGTGAATAAAGTATGTAATTACCTACAGCAGAGGGGAATTGCTGAGTTCCATGTATGGATTCTATATTTGCCTTCAAAATCTCACATATTAACTATATGATAAAGTAACTTTTATTCACTAGGTGCAATTGTAATCTCTGATGTTTACTGCCTCCTGGTGCTAACCTAGGCCTAGTCCTGGAAGCTCCTAGCTTCTGTGAAAATTATTGTAGGCCTAGAATATTTTCACCCTCTCATACTTTCTGCTGAATAAGCATACCATTATTTCTGGCTCTTTGTTTCATCTCTGGCTGACTGGTTCAACTCAGGTGTTCTGGCTCAAAGCTGCTCTTCATGCTAACTGATTCAGTATGGATTCTCTCTTGGCCTCTGATGTTTTGCTCTGCTTGGCCTCAAACTAACTAGCATTTTTTTCTAATCTTCTGACTCCTTCATATTCCCTGGTTCATTCTGCCTTCACCTGTGTCTTGCTGGTTCTTTCTTCAATATGTCTCTCTAAAACTCTCCGGAAGAAATGCCTTCTCTCTCTCTCTCTCTCTTCCTCTCTCTCTCTCTTTCTCTCTTTCTCTCTCTCTCTCTCTCTTTCTCTCTCTCTCTCTCTCCACTACTCAAGTAGCTTCCCTTTCTTCAAACAAGGTACTTCATTCTACAAACTAACGTTACCTAGATTGTGTAGGATTAAAGGTGTCTACTAAGGAAGTGTCTGTATTCTGGCTAGAGGGATTAAAGTTCTGTGCAAAAGCTGAGACACACAATAACTAGAAATGTGTTTATTGATTAGGCAACACCATCAAGGGCAAGCACAGCATGGTCAAATATCCTGCATCACCATGACTGTTGTTACACCAAGAGGATGAATACAATGACCTGATCCAGCACCTCTGTGGTGCCTTGAATGCCAACAGCCCCATAGGCTCATAGAATACTTGCTCTCCAGATGGCTGAACTATTTTGGAAAGGATTAGAATTTGTGGCTTTTTTGTAGGATATGTGTCACCTGGATGTGCTTTAAGATTACAGGAGACTGGTGACATTTCCATAAAGTTCTCTCTTTCCTGAGTAGGTCAAGATGTCATCTTTCAGCTGCTGTTTCAGTACCATGACTGTCTGCCTAAACCTTGATGGTGATGTGTGTATCCAACTAGAACCATGAGCCCAACTTCAAATATACCCTTTCTTCTAGAAGTTGTCTTCCCATGGTCTTTTATTATAGCAATGGAATGTAACTAACATAACCATCATCTAGTTACAGGAGGAGTGACTTGAAAAGTCTGAAGGATTCAATCCTAGCTGTGAAGGGGTTTTGCCCAGTGGATTTGGTCACAAAACAAGTGATTAAATTCCATAATGCCAGCTTAGATAGGATACTCAGAACACCCATTGATTCAACCAGATAAATTTAGGAAATGTGAGTGTTAAAAATGGATTTGATGCTCATGGCAAATGGGAAGCCTCATCAACTTTTATAAGATAACAAATAAGGTCTCCACATATTTGCTATTCCTTACATCTCTGTGAAACTCATAATTCAGCAGTCTACTTTAGCCTTTCAGTACCAGGTTTGAGGATGGTATATGCTACTTACATGAAAAACTCACTCCAAAACAACTCTGCATCATCAAACAATATAACGCAGAGAAGATTCAACAAAATAAGTTAAGAAGCACTGCTGATCAAAGAAAAAGAATGAGGAAGCACACATTTTACACGTGTGTTCAAACTGTTCAAATGCATCATGTGAGAATTTAAGTTCACTGGACTCACTGAGAAAGATGGACTTGAACACACCAAAGCATGTGGTGTTTTTCAGACAGACACATTTTCATGCGCCATGTGTTACCTGACCCTTACTCCCTCTTCATTGTGTAAGTATGCTTGAGCCAGTTATAAAAGAAGAATGAAAGGGCCATATGATGCAAAGTTAAAAATTTCCAGAACATTTGCCACATGGAATACCAAAACACTGAAGATAAATGAGAGGAACCTGAAGAGATTTTTCCTGAATTTTTAGTCACACAACAGGAATACATTAACAGCATTTATTCACCAGCATACATATATTTATGATTCAAATATTCTTTATTTTAGGTAGTTTGTGTACATGTGTGCACATTGCCCTGCTTGTGTTATGCTTGTGTGTGTATATTTCTCCCTCCGATTCTCTCTCTCTCTCTCTCTCTCTCTCTCTCTCTCTCTCTCTCTCTCTGTGTGTGTGTGTGTGTGTGTGTGTGTGTGTGTGTGTGTAGACTGGAGGGAAATTTCAGTAGCTAGCTCTTTTCTTCCACAGAGTTAGAAAGAGGCTCTCACAATTTCTGCTGCTCTGTATATTCTGATCTGTCTAGCTTGTGAGTTTCAGGGCTCTTCTACTCTCTTAACCTCCAATCTGGACTTAGGGGTGCAGGGATTATATACCTACTACTTTTTCCTTTTTTCAGGATGAAATTCAGATTATTAGGCTTCCAAGGCAAGTGCATCTTGCATAGAACATACAATGTCTCCTTTCCCTGTTTCTCCTCCAAAAGAAACAAACAAACAAACAAAAAACAACAAGAACCAACCCCTGTTCCCTCCCACCTCCCCCTGCTCACCACTTCACCCTCTCCTGCTTACTGGCCCTGGCATTCCCCTACACTAGGGATTAGGACCTTCACAGGGCCAAGGGCCTCTCCTCCCATTGATGACTGACTTGGCCATCCTCTGCAATACATATGCTGCTGGAGCCATTAGTCCCATCATGTACTTCACACATTCTTACCGCCGTGATGTTCTTCTTGTAATTTTCTCAGGAGCTACAAAAGAGGGAAGCAAAATTTGTCATTAAACAACTGTAGCCTGTGCCAAGGCTAATTATTTTCTGACCCTAAATGCTTTGACACTATTTATGAAAAGCCTTTAAAGTAAATATTGATTTGTAAACAATAAATATATGTGGAATTCTTCCTTTCCACTTGCTTATATTTTTAAAAGACAAAGAGAATTTTTTCAAAAATGTTACTACTTATAATAAATTGTCATGCAGAATACCTATGATCCTCAGTACTATCAGAGACAAAAGTGTCATCTTAGCCTGAACTATTATCCCCTAGTGAATTGTTCAAAGGACACTGCTGTGCTGCCATTGCTGCTTTCTGTGTCTGCCCTAGGGATGCTGGCAGAATTCTAAGTGAGCATACTCATCTTGTACAGAAGTGAAAGGGACTTCTCCAAGAATTGACTTGAACTTCCCTCACTGAAGAGAAATACTCATTCCTAGCACAGGGAAGCTCAGTCTATGTTGACTGTCATTGCAACATAGTCAAACATAGGAAACACAAAGATCTTCACAAAAATTCCCAGCTGCAAGTGTGACAAAGCTCTAGAGAGATCAGTGTGTTACTCTGCTCGAGATCTTCTGAGGAAGATGCTAAAGGCCCTCAGCTCTAGCATTGGTCCCTAGCTCGGGTGCAGTGCAAACAAGTTCAGCATCAACTTCTATTGCCTCCCATGGCAAGAGCTACTGGAAAGACCCCCTTAGTAGCTATGCAAACTGAACCATTATTCAGGGAGAGAAGCATGGAAGAAACTTGGGGACCAAGCAGCAACTCCAAGGGAGGAATGCTTCACATGAAACATTTTTTTATTTATTTCTGCATGTAAACCATTGAGTGACTCAGATTTCGCTGTATGGAAAAAGCCTGCCCACCAAACAAGCTAAAAAATGAACAATTCTCATTTACTGCCTTTACAGTATATAAAATTCCACTGTACCTTCCTGGGCATTGCCCATGGCTGGAGCGGAGCACTTGTCCCCCCAAGAAATGGGCTGAGAAAGTGGATCTATGGTAGACCTTATGCTAGGCATGTGTGGGACCTCTGTCAATCCCCATATTGTCAAATAGGTGACAAATCTTTTTACTTATTAGATGACACTACATGCATCAGCAATTCATTTTAAGTAAACAAACATATTTCAGGTGATATAATTTGAAATTTCATAGAAACACTTCCTTCAATAAATCTCAATCCAAAAACTGTTTGGCAGCAAAGTAAGAAAGGATATAACAACTGGCATGTTTGATTTCCTTAGTTACTATTGTAGCAGGAACAAACCTCTTTTTATAATTAGGATAGA
>NW_022196905.1:210748443-210755440 GCF_008632895.1 Mastomys coucha
TCTTAGGACTGCTTTCATTGTGTCCCATAAGTTTGGGTATGTTGTGGCTTCATTTACATTAAACTCTAGAAAGCAGGAACAAACCTCTTTTTATAATTAGGATAGAATCAGTAGAGTACTCACTCTTAATCTTACCTGTATTACACTGGAAAGAGTTTTTCAGGATGGATTTTGGCTGTCCTGGTGGTCTTACTCTACTGCGGCAGATCTTAAGCCTGTTATTTTAATATTCATAGAAAATATTAATCAAAGGCTTTGAATTCATTGTTTGATTTCCTAATTTATATTACATTACAAATTTTAAAAACTATTAATTTGTTCTTCAACAAGTAGATTATATTTGGGGACACTTTCCTTACAGCTTCTCCTCATGTAGAAGAAAGGGAAGAATATAGCCCACAAAAATTAACCCAACAAAACCATACACAGATATAGGCATGTATACACATACACACACACACACACACACACACACACACACACACACACACACACCTGCACAGGCACTAGTATCTCTTCAGCCTTTGTTTTAATAGCTGTACCGACAGATTTTTTTCTTATCTATACACTCAGTGTCAGTTTTGCTCCTGGAACAGCAAAGCACCTTTTCTCCTGATACTTTGTGCTTATTTCACTGACTATGATGTTACCACACAAGAGGATGGTTTGTGGACCATCAAATAGATTTCTAGAACTGTTAAAAAGACACCACAGCTTTCAAAATGTTCAAGCTGCTACTTTGTAACTCATGCATGTATGAATCCTGAAATCACAATCTGCCCCGTTTCTATGCCAAACAAGCATTTCTAGGAACTTAATAAGATACTAAAAAGAACAAAGAACAATAAAATTTACTGGACACTTGTAGTTTTAATGTGGAATGTTTAGAATTCCACATAAAAGTTAACGTGTGTATTTTGTAAGGCATCTCTGAACAGTTTTAAGTACTGAAAATTTTCGAATCACACTTTCGATATTAGCTTTGATGATTTGGGGAATTTTCAAACATGGACTAAGTAAGGTATTTACAAACTGTTTTGTTGATACACAGTCCAAATAAAGATGACAGTATAATTGTCCTCTCTTGTGGAAGTAATTAATCCTAATGAGCACAGAATTAGCTTGAAATACAACTTTTAATTTTCTTCCAAACCAGTGTCTAACCTAGCATCCTGGACAGGAACACATGGGCCTTTACCTCTATGTTCATGTCCAACTGATGTGGAAGACAAAAGCCCCCTTGTGGAGAGATAAATATTAGTTACACTGTCATTCAGATAATCTATTGAGAGTGAAAGGACTCATTACTGTGGAAAACAGATCATGTGAACAGATCATTGATAGATGGAGAATTGTGGAAGACATGGGTGTCTTCTAACAGCTATGGAAGATGCTACACCTGACAAAATGGTGGTTCTTTGCATGTAAAGCTGGTGTCGGAGGAGAAAAGAAATTGGTGGCCTCCTGTAGTGATGACTGACCACTGAGAATCATCCCAAATTATGGAAACCCTCAGAGAAGAGAAATGCCTGAAATGATAGCTACTAGTATGGGTCTTAGTTCACCAATTATATTCAGTAAGGCTTTGAAAAGTCAAAGAATCTTAGATGGACATCCATGTGCACAGTGAATTCCAGCAGGCTCTTTTTCCAGGCTGCAGAGTTGGCTCTTGGAAATGGTGGGTGAACATAGTATTCATGTTCATATGAACTACACTGAGCATGGTTTCATGCTAAAAAGTATACATGTAATACTGTAGAACTTGTAAGACACAGGTCTCAAAGTACTCCCAAGAAGAATTTGCTTCTTATCTTTGAAATTACCTACTATTAATGAATTGTTAAACCTTACCAGGACAAAGGCCATTCAGCTTTAAAAATAATAGACTTCTGACACTGAAAACAAAAATATGTGTTACTATAACTGTAGAAAAACATGACACATAAAAATGATCAGACTCATTATATCAATTTCTATAATTCCAATCTTGAGACTATTCTAGAATAAATATTCATTTGTAGTGAATTACTTCACATAGAACTATTTTATTCCCTGTATATTTCAAATCAAAGATGACAGTAATTTATCAAACATCTATGCCTAAAAATAAATACACAAACACAATTGTGATGATCCTAAATGAACTTTCTCAGAGTGATAGAAAGCACAATCCTGACAGAATTAGAGACTGTTTCAAAAATATCTTCTTGTTATTCTTTTTAACTCTAGGCTAATGGAAAGAATTATAGATTGAGTCTGTGTGCACACAATTTGAATCCCAACACTTAGGAGGCAAAAGCAGGTGGATCGCTGTGATTTCCTGGACAAATAGAGCTACATTTAGTGAGACAATGTCTCAACCCCAACCCTAAAAAGAGTAAAACCCAGAGATGAGCTGCAAGATGTCCCCTGAGTGCCATTCTCTGGACACAATTAAACCCAACTTAAGCAGGGTTGTTGCACCAGGAGCATCCAAGTTAGACCTGTTCTCATCAAATGCTCTGCCCAGTCTCCTGGAAACATACACTGTCCTGATTTCCACCTCAGGACTCCTGTGCCAGAAACACCCAGGGATAACCAGTTGGTTAGAGGCCAGCATAAGAACACCATGAAACTTAATCAATATGACACATCCACTATGATCAAGTAGGCTTCATCCAGGGATGCAACGATGGTTATATAAATGGAAATCCAACAATGTAATCCACTACATCAACAAACTCAAAGTAAAAAAAAAAAGCCCACATGATCATTTCATTAGATGCTGGAAAAGCATTTGACAAAATTCAACATCCCTTCATGTTAAAAGTCTTGGAAAGATCAAGAATTCTAGGCCCATACCTCAACATAGCAGAAGCAATATACAACAAACCAGTAGCCAACATTAACTAAACTTGAAGCAATCCCACTAAAATCAGGGACTAGACAAGGCTGCCCTCTCACTCCCTATCTATTCAATAGAGTATTTGAATTTCTAGCTAGAGCAATTAAACAACAAAAGGAGGTCAAAGGGATACAAATTGGAAATGAAGAAGTCAAACTATCACTATTTGCAGATGATAGGGTACTATAATTAAGTGACCCCAAAAATTCCACCTGAGACCTCCTACACCTGATAAACAACTTCAGCAAAGTGGCCGGATATAAAATTAACTCAAACAAATCAGGAGCCTTGCTATACTCAAAGAATAAATAGTCTGAGAAAGAAATTATGAAAACTACATCCTTCACAATAGTCAAAAACAATTTAAAGTATCTTGGTGTGACTCTAACCAAACAAGTGAGAGATCTATATGACAAGAACTTCAAGCCTCTGAAGAAAGAAATCAATGAAGACCTCAGAAGATGTAAAGGACTTCCATGATTGTTGATTGGCAGGATTAATATTGTAAAAATAGCCATCTTGCCAAAACAATCTACAGACTCAACGCAATCTCCATCAAAATTCCAACTCAATTATTCGTAAGTTAGAAAGAGCACTTCTTGGGGCTGGAGAGATGGCTCAGCGGTTAAGAGCACTGACTGCTCTTCAGGAGGTCCTGAGTTCAAATCCCAGCAACCACATGGTGGCTCACAATCATCCGCAATGAGATCTGACACCCTCTACTGGTGTGTCTGAAGACAGTCACAGTGTACTTAGATATAATAATAAATAAATAAACCTAGAAAGAAAGAAAGAAAGAAAGAAAGAAAGAAAGAAAGAAAGAAAGAAAGAAAGAAAGAAAGGAAGGAAAGAAAGAAAGAAAGAAAGGAAAAAAAGAAAGAAAGAAGGAAGGAAGGAAGGAAGGAAAGAAAGAAAGAAAGAACATTTCTCACCTGGAATAACAAAAAACCCAGGATAGTGAAAACTATTCTCAATAATAAAGGACTTCTGGTAGAATCAGCATCCCAGACCTCAAGCTCTACTACAGAGCAATAGTGATTAAAACTGCATGGTATTTGTACAATGACAGGCAGGTAGATCAATGGAATAGAACTGAAGAACCAGAAATAAACCCACACACTCAGTCACTTGATCTTTGACAAAGGAGTTAAAATCATCCAGTGAAAAAAGACAGCATTTTCAACAAATGGTGCTGGTTCAACTGACAGTCAACAAGTAGAAGAATGCAAATTGATCCATTCTTATCTCCCTGTACAAAGTTCAAATCCAAGTTGTTCAAGGACTTCCACATAAAACATGATACACTGAATGTAATAGAAGAGAAAATGGGGAAAAGCCTTGAACACATGGGCACAGGGTGGGAGGATAGTTCCTGAACAGAACACCAATGGCTTATGCTTTAAGATGAAAAATTGACAAAAGGGACCTCATAACATTGCAAAGCTTCTGTGAGGCAAAGAACACTGTCAATAGGACAAAACAGCAACCAACAGATTGGGAAAAAAAAATTTTGTATATATATATCCAATATATACAAAGAACTCAAAAAGTTAGACTCCAGAGAACCAAATAACCCTATTTTTAAAAATGAGGAACAGAACTAAACAGAGAATTCTCAACTTAGGAATCTTGAATGGCCATGAAGCACCAAAAGAAGTGTTCAACATACTTAGTTATCAGGGAAATACAAATAAAAACAGCCCTGAGATTCCATCTCACACAAGTCAGAAGGGCTAAGATGAAAAACTCAGGTAACAGCAGATGCTGGTGAGGATGTGGAGAAAGAGGAACACTCCTTCATTACTGGTGGGATTGCAAGCTGGTACAACTACTCTGCAAATAAGATTGGCAGTTCCTCAGAAAATTGGACATAGTACTACCTGAGGACCCAATACCCAGAAGATGCTCAAACATGTAATAAGAACACACGCTCCACTATGTTCATAGCAGCCTTATTTATAATAGCCAGAAGCTGGAAACAACCCAGATGTCCCTCAACAGAGGAATGGATACAGAAAATGTGGTACATTTACACAATGGGGTACTACTCAGTCATTCAAAACAATGACTTCATATAATTCTTAGTCAAATGGATGGAACTTGAGAATATCATCCTGAGTGAGCTGACTCAGTCGCAAAGGAACAAACATGGTATGTACTCACTGATAATTGAAAATTAGCCCAAAATTTTGGAATACCCAAGATCAATTCACAGAGCTTATGAAGTGTAAGAAGGAAGACCAAAATGTGGATGCTTCAGTGCAATTTATAAGAGTGAACAATATACTCACAGGAGCAAATATGGAGAAAAAGTGTGGAGCAGAGACTGAAGAAAGGCCATCCAGAGACTTCCCTATGTGGGGATCCATCCCATATACAGCCACCAAATTCAGATGCTATAGTGGATGCTGCAAAGTGCTTCCTGATAGAAACCTAATATGGCTGTCTCTTAAGAGGTTCTGCCAGAGCCTGACAAATACAGAGGAGGAAGCTTGCAACCAACCATTGGACTGAGCACAGAGTTCCAGATGGAAGAGTTGGAGATGCTGAGGGGGGTTGCAGCACCATGGAGGGAGCAACAGTGTCAAAAGGCCAGATCCTCCCAGTGTTCCTGGACACTAACCACCAACCAAAGCATACACATGGTGCTTGCTACATCATTTGTGGCACAGAATGGTCTTGTTGGACATCAGAGGGGAGAGAGGCCCTCAAACCTCAGATGTTCCATGCTGTAGTGTAGGGAAATGCCAGGGTTGGAGTATGGGAGTGGGTAGGTGAGGGAGCACCCTCATAGAGGCAGGGGGAAGGGAAATGGGATAGGGGTTCCTGAAAGGGAGACATGGAAAGGGGGAAAAAACTTTATTTGTAATAGCCAGAAACAGAAAACAATTTAGATGCCCTTCAACTGAAAAATGGATTAAGATAATATAATATATTTACACAATGAAATACCATTCAGCTGTTAAAACCAAGGAATCCATGAAAATTACAGGCAAGTGGACGGGATTTGAAAATATCATCCTGAGTGAGATAATGCAAACCCAGAAACACAGGCATGGTGTGTACCCAATTAGAAGTAAATACTTTTTTAGCCATATAGTACAGAATAATCATGCTAAAATCTACAGACCTAAAGAAGCTAAAAACTGAGGTCCCAAGAGAAGGTGCTTGAATCTCACTCAGAAAATAAAATAGACATCAGGATTCGATTTAGGGAGGGAAACTTGTGGGAGATGGAGAGGGGCACTAGGGTGGGGAGCAGGTGTAGGGTGGGAGCAGGGGAAAGTGATACCAGAGGGGAGGCGTCTCTGTGATGAAATTAAGACCAGGGACTCTGGGGACTCTTAGGAATCTATAAGGGTGAGTCTAGCTGAGTCTACTATGGAGCCCTAAGTGGTCACCTCCTGTAGCCACGCGTGACTTCCAGGGGAAGGAGGAGAATACCAACACACTCACAAAACATCAACCCAAAACTTATCCTATCTACAAGATATTCAAGGTTAAAAATGGAACAGACATTAAGGGAATAGCCACTCAACAACTAGCCAAACTTGATACCCACCCTGTGGGAGAGAGCCAATCTTTGGCGTCATTAGTGATATTCTGATGTGCTTCCAGACAGAAGCTTAGGATGACTCTTCTGTGAGGCTTCATCCAACAGAGCATGGAAACAAATGTACAAACCCACAGCCAAATATCAAGGGGAGTTTGGGGAGTCTTGTGGAAGAGTTGGAGAAGGACATTGAAGTCAAAGGAGGACAGTGTGATTGAGGGGTCAGGGACACCACAAGTAAACCTGCAGAATCTGGGCCGTGAGGACTCACAGAGACTGAACCACCAACCAAAGCGCATGCATTGGCTCAAAGACCCCCTTCCCATATGTAGCAGATGTGCAACTTGGTCTTCATATGGGTTCTCTAAAACCTGAAGTGAGGATTGTGTCTCACTCTGTCCTCTGCATTTGGATGCCTTACTGCCAGTTGAGCTGCCTTATCTGGTCAATAAGAAAAAAATTAAATTAAAATTTTCCATAAATCATTAAAGATTTGAAATGAGAGTGAGCTATCTCTAGCAAGGCTTCTCTTACAGGACAGAGCTGTTATTTGGAAATAA
>NW_022196905.1:210755920-210757196 GCF_008632895.1 Mastomys coucha
CCTGGTGCATGCTGTTCTTTTGTGGTGGTGAAACAGTCTCTTTTCCAGCTCCCACTTCATGTGTGCTACGCTTTCTACCTATGTGCCTCCGAGTTTCTAATTATGTGCAATCTTCCTATCACTTCAATATTCCTGACTTTAGAAATTGTCACCCTCAAGAGCAGCACTAAGATTGAAGAAAAGACGACACTGTACCGGTTTATCTCTACCGTTGCATGTGCTTTTACACATTGTGCTTCTAAATATTTTACCATTTCAGGTTTCTCTTCAAATGTTGCAAGTTGCAAAGGCATCAAGCCACGCTGTAAAGGAAAAAATACTGCGTTTTACAAAATGACTTGTTTCTCAACTGAAAGATCACCACAGATTTTGTGAACATAAATATACACTGTAAAGAGTTACAAGGCATCATTTATCCTATAACACCTGCTGCACTTCCCCATACACAGCTGTCTTCTTCCTTTTGACACACCTTTCCCCTGTCCAACACTGCCTATGAGCACCACTGCCTTCTAGAACTCTCCCCAAACACTCAATGGTTCCAATCTTCTTAGCTTTGTGGAGTAGGACCTCCATTGCCACAGCTCTGAAACACAGAGTAAACTATGGTATGTGCCTGTTGAAGGTGTGTGCTCAAGAGTGTCTGGAGCAGAGCTTCTCAACCTGTATTTCAGAAACATTTCTTTTCTAACCTAAGAAATTATGTCACAAGCTCAACAGAATCTCCTATATATACATGAAAACTTTTTAAAAATTAAATGATTTTTAGATATTTTCTCCAATGATCAAATTTTCTAATTTACCAGTCACCTCTCTCATTTTCCACTCTACCCTCATCCCTGACCCAAACTCACATCAGTACCTTATTTGCAGCAACATATTTCTATTTATTCTATAATCATTTACCTTGAAATGAATTTATTTTTATTGTCTATGTATATGTGATGTGTGTGTGTGGTCTTAAATCTTTTATTTTTGAATTTTAATATCAAGTCTAATTCTGATGCAAAATATGCTATGCTGTGGTTTTTTGAACTAACTACCAAAAAATATGAAAAATGTATTTGGAGAAAAAAAGGCATTCCTATGAACAGATTCAGTGAGAATGCTTGAGCTTCTGCATGTAGAAAATAGATGTGAGTGTCCCTGCTAGAAGTGCACTGGGAAGGAAGTTGTATGATCTTTACCTCTGTTTTAGCTTCAATATCTACAGTACCTGACTAACACAGATGTAGAGGCTCACAGCCATCCATTGAACTGAGTACAGGGTCCCCAG
>NW_022196905.1:210758637-210763728 GCF_008632895.1 Mastomys coucha
TACAATCCACAAACCACAAGAAACTCAAGAAGAAGGAAGACCAAAATGTGGATACTTCATTCCTTTTTTAAAAGGGGGAACAAGCTACCCATGGAAGGAGTTGCAGAGACTAACTATGGAGCAGAGACTGAAGGAAGGACAATCCAGCCTGATTTAGCTGTCCCCTGAGAGGCTCTGACAGTACCCGACTAAACATAAGTAGAGGCTCACAGCCATCCATTGGACTGAGTACAGGGTCCCGAATGAAGGAGCTAGAGAAAGGACCCAAGGAGCTGAAGGGTTTGCAGCCCATTAGGATGAAAACTTGTATTCCATGAATTTGGAAAAACTTAATGACATGGACTTTTTTCTAGACAGATACCACTTACAAAAGTTAAATCAAGACCAGGTAATGTATTTAAACAGTCCTATAATCCCCAAAGAAGTAGAAGCAGTAATTTTCCTCTTAGCAGCAATTCTATTGTGTCCCCTAAATTTCAGGTATGTTGTGCATTCATTTTTATTGAACTCTAGAAAGTCTTTAACTTCTTCATTTCTTCCCTAACCCAGAGATCATTGAGTAGACAGTTGTTCAGTTCCCATGAGGCTTTCTGGTGTTTCTGTTGCTGTTGAAGTTGAGCTTTAACCCACTGTGTTCTGATAGGATACAAGGGGTTATTTCAATTTTCTTGTATCTGATGAGGCTTTTTTTGTGAACAACTATATGGTTAATTTTGGAGAAAGTTCCAGAAGGTGATGAGAAAAAGATGTATGATATTGATTTAGGGTGAAATATTCTACAAGTATTACTTAGGTCCATTTGATTCATAACATCTGTTAGTTTCATTAATTCTCCATTTAGTTTTTATCTGGATGTCCTATACATTGGTGAGAGAGAAGTAGTGAAGTCTCCCACTAATATTCTGTGGGGTTTGATATGTGCTTTAAGCTTTGGCTGTGTTTCTTTTACAAATGTGGTTGTCCTTGTGTTTGGGACATAAATGTTCAGAATTGAGATATCATCATGGTGGATTTTTCTTTTTTTCTTTTGATGAGTATGAAGCATCCTTCCTCAAATCTTTTGATTACCTTTTGTTGAAAGTCTATTTTATTAGATATTAGAATGGTTACTCCTTGGCTTGACCCAGCTTGCTACTTAGGTCTGCTTGCTTGAAAAATTTTGATTCAGCCCTTTACTCTGAGGTAATGTTTGTCTTTATTGCTGAGATATGTTTCTTGTATGCACCACAATGGTGAATTCAGTTTGCACATCCATTCTATTAGCTTATGCCTTCTTACTGAGGAATTGAGTCCATTTATATTGAGAGCTATTAATGACCTTTGATTGATAGTTCCTTTTTTTTGAAGCTTTAAAATGAAAATTTTATTTTCTGAGTGC
Organism: Mastomys coucha; assembly: GCF_008632895.1. Classification (NCBI taxonomy): domain Eukaryota; kingdom Metazoa; phylum Chordata; class Mammalia; order Rodentia; family Muridae; genus Mastomys; species Mastomys coucha. The sequence goes on from NW_022196905.1 coordinate 210,760,016, forward strand.
TCAGGAAGGTGGCTAGTTTGTGATCTGAATTGTGTCCCTGAATGGAGACTGTACAATATTTTTATAGAATGGGAACACAAAGCAAGGGTAGGTTGTTGCATTGACCAATTTTGACATAAGGGCTTAAACAAGGTAGTTGACTTTGGTGACTGGGACTCATCTGGGTCACCTGGTTCAGGGTCTTTGATTCAGCTTTTGCTGAATTTTGCTGGAATTTTACAATGCTAAGGGAAGAAAGGAATGGGCAAGTTGCACACTTGTAGTTAATATAGTCAAGACAGGCAACACACTTATGACTTGTGTGCCTTTGTTTACATAACGGGATAACAGCCTCTTCCCTCTTTACATCCTTCACTGGCTGACAGACAAACATGGAACACCTGAGGGAACAGAACAGGAAGGAGTTAGGTTCTGGATCCTAGGAACATAAACTCAGTTTTGACCCTGTCAGCAAGGTGGAGCTTGCTCCTGAGATGGCTGGACTCAGGAAACTCTCATAACCGGGTGGGCACAGGCTGTATGTGGAATAAAACAAGACAGTGTAAGAGCCAGTAAGTAACCCCAGGCAATGCTGTTGAAAGCTCAGAACATTCTCAAAGCTCACCCTAACATCAAAAGTTAAAAAATCTTCCAGAAGTTTCTTGCCTCATGGACTTGCTTCCCAAGTCCCCATTCCCCATTGCCTCTAGTGGTCACAGTCTGTAGGCCCAGCCTGGGCTGGGCTGCCTTAGGAACAAGAGGGCCGTGCCCTCTCCTCCTGGGAAGGCAGGTCACCCATGCAGAATGCTAGTGGCTCTGGCCTTGAATGCCTGTGTGGTGTTTAGCTCCCTGAGCCCAATCTAAGGAACATGTTCCATGATTTTTTCAAAGTAAAAATAAAGCCCAGTGCTCTGTTTAAAAATTACAGCAAGCCCACCATGTAGGCCCCTACCTGACTGCAGGGCCTGAGAGCCAGGCATGGCCATTGATAAGTCATTTACATAGTCCTCTCCCCTCTGCCTTTTATCAATATTTGATGACAGGCTTCATGATGCTTTGGGTGGCATGTCCTTCAGGAGCCCCTTCTCATGTGACAATGATGGAACAGAGGTCTCAGCAGGAGCTCACATCACAGGTCACCTCATTTCCCTGCCCCTCGTCCCCCAGGTCAAGGTGGCCCTTGACTGGCTGGCAGCTGTGGCTGGAGCCAGTGGAGTATGCTGATGAATCCTAAGGATGTGGGAAGGCCCTGGCAAGCCACCCTGCAATTAGCAGCCTATGGATGTCTGGGTGGGTTCAAGACAGAGGCAGGGCTAGGGTAGGGAGGGAGCAGACGTATCGAGGCCTGCTTTGCAGGTGGATGAGGGCTGTACAGGGCTAGGCTCCTCTCCAAGAGAGACCCAGGAAGGTGCATTTAATTAAGTCCAGCAGCTTTTCAGATGCCATCCTCAGGCCAGAGCAGTGCATGATGTCTCTTTACAGGTCACAAAGAGGAGGGCCCTCCCCAGTACAATAGCGCACATGGCTACCCACCCCCTCGGAACGCCAGCCTCTGGGAGGTTCATCACTATCTGCATCCATTAAACTGTGAGGCAGCTCTGTCTGGCGACAGGGGCTGTCGGTAAATAATGGTGTAGTGACAGGTTCTGGGGGCCTGGGATGAATATACAATGTCAGTTTCTCACCTCACCCTGGATAAATAGGAAGGGGGCGATGAAGCAGGCAGGCAAGAGGGTCAATTTGCTGCTGCTTGGTGTCTCTGGTCTGGATTCCTAGTCCATGCCTTCAGGAGGCCTAGACATGCTGGCCACAACAGGAGCCTATGTAAGGGACCACAGCAGACTGTGGAGCAGGTGCTGTTAAGCTTGACAGCTCTTTCTCTGATACACAGATGTTCCCCAGCTTGGAGAGTCTTCCGAACATGGATTTATTATTCTATAGGAAAGACGCCTGACATTCTGTTGACTCAGCCCAAAGTACTTGTTTTGGGGCCAGAGGCCTGAGCTTACTTCTCTGGATGTTGGCACCCAGACCTGGCTCACTCACCTAGACAGGACAGTCCCAAGACCTTCTCAGGACACAGGGAAACCTTCAAGGGACACCATTTCATGCTCACTAACCTGGACTGGCCAGAGGGTCCACAGGTGGCTTGATCTAGTCTCTTTGCTTCTACCTATGGTAGGTTCAGCGACATGGAAAGAGCTGGGCTTTTCTTCATCCACTGGGAGCTGTGTGCTCTCCAGAATGGGTAGGTAGAGGTCTAGAGAGGGAGCTAGCAAAATCATGGAGTCAGGTGCCCTTCTCTGGGCCTGCAATACTTTGCTCACTTAATGTTCTTGTGCTAGATGCTCCATTTGTTTTCTTTCCTTTTCTTTTTTTATTCTTTCTTACTTCTTTATTTCAGCAGCATTTTTTTTCTGGTCTAGTATCTATTGACAGATTCAGACAGTGCTTAATAAACTTTAGTTTGGTCACTGTACCCCTTCATGATATAATTTGCATATTCATCTTCCGTTTCTTTTCTTTGTAGAACGTGATTTTAATAATTTCAACTCTTACTATTCAACAAACAGAATAATTATTTTAAGATATATTTCATTGTTATGTTTCCTTTTTCATTTCTGATTTTATTAATTTGGATACTCTCTCTGTGTCCTCTGGTAAGTCTGGCTAAGGGTGTATCTATCTTGTTGATTTTCTCAAAGAACCAGCTCCTGGTTTTGTTGATTCTTTGTATAGTTATTTTTGTTTCTATTTGGGTGATTTCAGCCCTGAATTTGATTATTTCCTGCTGTCTACTCCTCTTGGGTGAATTTGCTTGTTTTTGTTTTAGAGCTTCCAGGTGTGCTGTCAAGATGCTATTGTAAGCTCTCTTCAGTTTCTTTTTGGAAGCACTTAGAGCTATGAGTTTTCTCTTGCCACAGCTTTCACTGTTTCCAATAAGTTTTGGTATGATGGGTCTTCATTTTCATTAAATTCTAAAAATTCATTAATTGCTTTCTTTATTTCTTTCTTAACCAAGTTATCATTAAGTAGAGTGTTGTTCAGCTTCCAGGTGTATGTGTGTTTTTCAATTTTTTTTTGTTGGAATTTAAGACCAGCCTTAGTCCATGGTGATCTGATAGGGTGCATGGATTATGTCAATCTTCTTGTATCTCTTGAGGTCTGTTTTGTGACCAATTATATGGTCAGTTTTGGAGAAGGTACCATGAGGTGCTGAGAAGAAGGTATATTCTTTTGCTTTAGAATGAAATGTTCAAAAATATCTGTTAGATTCATTTGGTTCATAACCTCTGTTATTTTTTATTAGATATTTTCTTTATCTACATGTAAAATTCTCCATTCCCAGTATGCCTTCCGAAAAACAAAGAAACAAACAAAAACAACAAAACCAAACCCCTGTTGCCTCCCCCCTCCTCATGCCTGCCACCTCACCCTCTCCCACTTATTGCCCCTGGCATTCCCCTAAACTGGGGCACAGAACCTTCGCAGGGCCGAGGTCCTCTTCTCCTATTGATGATCGAATTTGCAATCCTCTACTATACACATGCTGCCAGAACAATCAGACCCATCCATGTGCAGTCCTTTGTTAGTGGTTGAGAGCCTGGGAGCTCTGAGGGTACTAGTTAGTTCATATTGTTGTTCATCCTAAGGGGCTGCAAGACACTCAGCTCCATAGGTCCTTTCTCTAACTCCTTCATTGAGGACCCTGTACTCAGTTCAATGGATGGCTG
>NW_022196905.1:210765097-210780506 GCF_008632895.1 Mastomys coucha
TTCCAGATGAATCTGCAAATTGCTCTTTCTAAGTCTGTGAAGAATTGAGTTGGAGTTTTGATGGGGATAACTTCTGTTATTTTCACTGTTTCTCTGTTTAGTTTCTGTTACCATGATCTGTCCATTGTTGAGACTGGGTTGTTGAAGTCTCCCACTATTAGTATGTGGGGTGCAATGTGTGCTTTGAGCTTTAGTAAACTTTCTTTAATGAATGTGAGTGCCCTTGCATTTGGAGCGTAGATGTTCAGAATTTAGAGTTCATCTTGGTAGATTTTTCCTTTGACCAATATGAAGTGTCCTTCCTTATCTTTTTTTTGATAACTTTTGGTTTAAAGTTGATTTTATTGAATATTAGAATGGCTACTCCAGCTTGTTTCTTGGCATCATTTGCTTGGAAAATTGTTTTCTAGCCTTTTACAAATGTCTGTCTTTGTCACCGAGGTGTGTTTCCTATATGGAGCAAAATTCTGGGTCCTGTTTACATATCCAGTCTGTTAGTCTATGTATTTTTATGGGCTAATTGAGTCCATTGGTATTAAGAGTTATTAAGAAAAAGTGATTATTACTTCCTGTTTTTGTTGTTAGAATTGGGATTATGTTTGTGTGTCTATCTTCTTTTACATTGGTTGAAAGATTACTTTCTTACTTTTTCTAGGGTGCAGTTTTCCCCCTTGTCTTGGAGTTTTCCATCTCTTATCCTTTGTAGTAATGGATTTGTGGAAAGATATTGTATAAATTTGGTTTTGTCATGAATATCTTGTTTTCTCTGTCTATGGTAATTGAGAGTTTTGCTGGGTATAGTAGCCTGGGCTGGCATTTGTGTTCTCTTAGGGTTTGTATGACATCTGCCCAGGATCTTCTAGCTTTCATAGTCTCTGGTGAGAAGTCTGGTGTAATTCTGATAGGTCTGCCTTTATATGTTACTTGACCTTTTTCCCTTACTGCTTTTAATATTTTTTCTTTGTTTAGTGCATTTGTTGTTTTGATTATTATGTGATGGGAGTAATTTATTTTCTGATCTAGTCTATTTGGAGTTCTGTAGGTTTCTTGTATGTTAATGGGCATCTCTTTCTTTAGGTTAGGGAAGTTTTCTTCTATAATTTTGTTGAAGATATTTACTGGCCCTTTAAGTTGGGAATCTTCATTTTCTTCTATACCTATTATCCTTAGGTTTGGTCTTCCCATTGGATTTCCTGGATGTTTTGGGTTAGGAACTTTTTGCATTTTGCATTTTCTTTGACTGTTGTGTCAATGTTTTCTATGGTATTTATTACACCTGACATTCTCTCTTCTATCTCTTGTATTATGTTGGTGATGCTTGCATCTATGACCCCTGATCTCTTTCCTAAGTTTTCTAATTCCAGAGTTGTCTTCCTTTGTGATATCTTTATTGTTTCTACTTCCAATTTTAGATCTCAGATGGCTTTGTTCATTTCCTTCACTTATTTGATTGTGAATTCTTAAGCTGTACTACAGAGCAATTGTGATAAAAACTGCATGGTATTGGTACAGTGACAGGCAGGTAGATCAATGGAACCGAATTGAAGACCCAGAAATGAACTCACGCACCTATGGTCACTTAATCTTTGACACCTGTGATTCTTTAAGGGATTTTTGTGTATTCTCTTTAAGGGCTTCTACCTCTTTACCTGTGTTCTCCTTTATTTCTTTAAGGGAATTATTTATGTCCTTCTTAAAGTCCTCTCTCATCATTATGAAGAGTGACTTTAGGTCTGAGTCTTACTTTTCAGGTGTAATGGTGTATTCAGGACTTGATATGGTGAGAGAATTGGGTTCTGATGATACTGTGTAATATTGGCTTCTGTTTCTTATGTTGCTACACTTGCCTCCCATCATCTGATTATCTCTACTGTTCCCTGCCTTCCCTATCTGACTGGAGCCTGTCCTTCCTGAAATCCTGGATGAGTCAGAACTCCTCGGAGTCCAGCTGTCTTTGTGATCCTAGGATCCTGGGATCCTGAGGTCCTGAGATTCTAGGTGTGTCAGAGTTCCTGGGAGTCAAGCTGCCTCTGAGACTCTGAGATCCTGGTGTGACCAATCTCCTGGGCTCCTGGGATCCTGTGATTCTGTGATTCTGGGTGTGCTAGAGTGCCGGGAAGTAGAGCCTCCTCTGGGGGTTGTAGGACTGGATGCCAAGTTAGTGCCCAAACTAAACCAGCACAGACTGGAAGGACCTAGAGGCAGTGGTTAGATGGGGATCCTGAATCCCTGGATCCTGCTGGTCCCAGTTACTCCCAGTGGTGTTGGAATAGGTGTTGTGTCCTCCTCACCCCTAATCCTAAGATCCTGGGCTGCTAGAGTGCCTGGAAGTAGAGCCTCCTCTTGGGGCTGTAGGTCATGTATTTCTTTATGGGATTTATTCATTTCCTCTTTAAAGGCCTCTATCATTTTTATAAGGTTGGATTTGTGCTCCAGGTTTTGTAAGGATATTCAGAGCTTGCTGTCATAGGATAGCTGACCTCTAAAAGTGTCATATTGTCCTGGATTTTGTTGATTATATTCTTTCATGGGTCTTTAGCCATCTGGTTGCCCCTGGATGATGTTCCTGCTGTAGCAGGTATTGAGAGGGGGATTAACCTCAATGAATTGGTGTGGCATGCTTCTGGTATCCTTGGGCTGGACAACGGAACTTTGGAGTTCTCAGTAGATGAGTCTCCCAGTAGATGAGTATACCCATAGGGATGCAGCAGGAAGGGGATTGGAGAGAGACTGCCAGACAGTGGTAGTCCAGGGTGATGGCAGGCCACCCAGGGTGTGCCCCCAGGGGACGTGGCTTGCAGGGGAGATTGGTACAGGACTGAAATCTAATATGTGTGTTTCTAGTTCAGCAAGTCAGGTGAAGGCTGACAGGGAGATGCTTGGACAGTGGCGATCTGGAGAACAGCAAACCACTTGGGGCAGGTGGGTGTGCCCCAAGAGAACTTGGGGGCAGGGGACATGGGTGCAGAAAGGGAATCTACCATATATGGTTCTGAATCAGCAGGTCTGGTGAAGGTGAGCAGAGAAGTCCCAGAAAATGGAAGTCCAACCAGGCATACCAAGAGGACTCGGCGGGCAGGAAAAACCTTTATCATAGTTTTTTAAGAGTTCTCTTCTATGGCCTCCTCTCTAGGCTCTTACTTGGGGTAGGGGGTTGCCACAGAAACCTTCTATGTCCCTCTTTCTCAACTGTAAATTATGTCATCACCACCGCTGCAGAAGTTTTCTTGTCCTTCACAGTCAGTTGGAGTCCAAATCAAGGACTTCCATATGGTTTCTTGTGACAGCATAGACCACGGATATCAACATGGCCTCAGGCTGGCACTCTCTTCTGCTGCATTTTCTTGAGACAGAAATCCTATGCTGGTGGAACTTGTCTCAAGCTCTTGCACCTCTTTTGTCAGCCTCTGCAAGGCTGAGGCTACAAGCAGTAACTGCCTGCTACCATCCTGAATCATTACAGTGGGCAGCTCATCCTCTGTAGAACTTGGAGTGTGAGGAGTCACAAAGCTTTGAGAAGGTAAACTGTTGTAGCACCCACTGGACCTGGGCTGAGAGGACACTGTGGCCTCCTGGGCTACTTCAGCTTTGCTGCTCTCTCCTGGGACCCCAAGCTGTGAAGAAGACCTAGACTCTAAAGACATACTGGTCTCCCACCCATACAGTCCACCATTCAGGGTGCTGATAACACCCTGGCTTGGGGCTGCTACCACCACGCTGACCTCCACAGACCTCCTCAGCAACCACCTCTGCAGCTCCTCTGAAATTCCTTAACCCCCTCTAACTGTGCATGCCCAATGATCCAGGAAAGAAGCGCAAAGAATAGGGGAGGGGTGTTTAGCACACTCTCAAATATTCATCAGACCAAGGTGCCTCATGTGCTGGCTTAGGCCCTACATCCCATTTGATGTTGCCTTGTTTGCATGCCCTATTTGGAGGCTGGCACTTTCTGGTTGGCTGTGTCTGAGGTGGAAAGGGTCTGGAATGGCTCAAAGCGGAGAAATATCAAGGAGCATCGGCAGACTATATGTCTGCACATACCATACCTCCAGCTTTGCACAGGACAATTGAGGCCCTCGAGTCTCACTGGTCCACTCCTGAGGGAAAGAGAGAGGGCCTGGTGGTCTACTGCATACCTCCCATCTCATAGTGCTTGCTCCACTTTACCTCATCCCATTACACCTCAACCAGCCTCATTTCACCTGCACCAGAAAACTTGTTTGGCAAAGACTGGAAGGCCACCATTTCATGCTACTTATTACAAAGTGGAGAAAATTGAAATGATCAACAGGCATGTCACATTCTCAACATCACACAGCTACCTGTATGGGACAGCAACTCAAGTCAAGTCCACACACAACAAGAATATTGTTAGATTTTACTCTGCAGAGCTGGCAAAGAAATATGGTGTTTACTCCTAGTGAGGAAGGGGTACCTAATGATGTTGATTTTCTATCAGACTATTAGTTTGTCATTCCTATAACTCAACATGGACAGAAGGTTACATCAGTCGGCCTGAACCCTCATCATTCCCCTGCCCCAGTAATATGGTAAACATTAGAACTGTAGAATGACACAGTGGCTCCCAGATGACAAATAACAAAAGCAGAAGTTGGAGTGATTTTATAATATTTGAAATAAAATCTGTTATTTGCAGTTATTAACTGCTATTATACATAAGGGTAAGGGGAAATGGTTTTGGGTCCAGAGAACCAGATATTTTTGGTCCTACTGTAAGGTTTCTCATGTTTTATGTTAAAATGTAAATCACAAACACTGTGAAGCTTATCAAGTTGTCCTTTCTCCATCTTCCTTCAGGGTCTCTTTTGAAACAGAAACTATTCTTGAACCAGTTGTCATTTATGAATAGAATATATGCACCTGTTGAAAACCATTGTTGCAGTTAGGGTTCCCATTGCTGTTAAGAGACACCATAACCAAGGCAATTCCTATAAGGACAATGTTTGATTGGGGCTAGCTAACAGTTTCAGAGATTCAGTGCATTATCATCAAAGCATGGTTCAGAAGGAGGAGCTGGGAGTTCTGCATCCTTATCCAGAGGAAGCCAGGAGAAGACGGTCTTCCAGGAAGGGAGAGAGAGAGTCTCAAAGGCACACTTCCTCCAACAAGGTCACACCTCCTAATAATGCCACTCACTAGGCCAAGCATATCCAAACCACCAGACCATGAGTATTGTCTTAGTCAGGGTTTCTATTCCTGCACAAACATCATGACCAAAAAGCAAGTTGGGGAGGTAAGGGTTTATTTAGCTTACTTCTGCATTGCTGTTTATCACAAAGGAAGTCAGAACTGGAACTCAAGCAGGTCAGGAAGCAGGAGCTGATGCAGAGGCCATGGAGAAATGTTCCTTACTGGCTCGCTTCCCTTGGCTTGCTCAGCCTGCTCTCTTATAGAACTCAAGACTTCCAGCCCAGGGATGGCACCACCCACAAGGGGCCCTGCCACCTTGATCACTAATTGAGAAAATGCCCCACAGCTGGATCTCATGGAGGCACTTCCTCAACTGAAATTCCCTTATCTGTGATAACTCCAGCCTGTGTCAAGTTGACACACAAAACCAGCCAGTACAAGTATAAAAAAAAAAGAGCAATGTAAATTAAAATACCATTTATTCAACAGGATAATTATACATATCTACATGTGTTAGGCAGGTATACACTAAACTATAACCCATAGTTATTTTCAAGAGGTAGAGATGGGATAAGGGAAGTTTTTTAGTTTCTATTTCTGGGAGGTTCTTGAGAGAGCTATTTATTTTTATTATTCGTCATGTAAAATCATCAGGAAATAGGAAAAAACTTAATCTCCAACTAATGGTTCTTTAGAGCAGCAAGGTATCTGTACGCCATTTTCCCAAAATCAAATTGTAAAGCCCTGCACTCTACAAACCAGCCTCAAGCTGACAGTCACCTATAGGATGCATGCCTCAGTTCTGCTGTCCCACATTCTAACATTCATTAAGTAAACATTTCTGACATATCATTTACAAAGATTAAAATTCACCTGTTGTGTTTCACACATACATACCTGTGTAAATAGCATCACAAGTTGCATAGACCCAGACATATATTGTTACACATTTCTAGAATTTCTTTGATATTGCATTTTTCTATGTAGCTCTAGCTGGCCTGGAATTCACTTTGTAGATGAAATTGCCCTCAAACTCATAACAGGCTTCCTGCCTCATCTTCCGAGTGTTTGAATTACAGGTATGTAGCACCAAATTTGCCTGTTTCTACAACTTGAAATATTGTATGCTGTGGTGTAATCACCATCAAAAGTAGGATGTAGGAGAGTTTGGGCCTCTCCAAAGTTCTCTAGTGTTGTCCTTTGTCATCAAACTCTCTAATGTTTAACCTCTGTCAACTGGTCCTCTCTTCTCAGCTCCTGTAGCTTACCTTTACTAATGTGCCATATAAATAGACCCACAGATTTGGTAACCTTTTGAGATTGGTTTAGCTCACTGAACATGATACATTTGAGATTCATCTATGATTTTATATGTATCAGTGCATTCAAACTTACTCATGGGCAGTGGTGGTGCACACCTTTAATCCCAGCACTTGGGAGGCAGAGGCAGGTGGATTTCTGAGTTCGAGGCCAGCCTGGTATACAGAGTGAGTTCCAGGACAGCCAGGGCTATACAAAGAAACCCTGTCTTGAAAAACAAACAAACAAACAAACAAACAAAAACTTACTGATGGTGATTAGCTAGATGTATGAAGGTTTGTTTTTCACTCACCCCTTGAAAAAGACTTAAGTTGTTTCCTGCATTAAACAATTAGAAGGTAAAGCTGTTATTATATGCATGAGGTTTTGTGTAAATGTAGGTTTCCTTTCTCTAGCTTCATCAGGAGGGTGAAGCTAAGTGGGGAGGCTAATTTATGTGTAACTTCAGAATAAGCTGCCATTGGTTCTCCATATTCTCATTGCTTCTTGGGGTTTGCAGGAGGGTCTCACTATGATTTTCAACAGCGTTTTCCAAAGGGGTAACGTTAAATTATTTCCTGATATGCACATTTGTCACCAGTCAACTTTCTGCTATGAAGTATCTGTTGAAATCTTCTCTTCACTTTTATTGGCTTGTGCACATATTTGTTTGAGACCTTCTAAACTTGTAGGAATGTGAAGTTTTTAAAGCCTGCACAGACATACCAATCCTCAATTTGTCCTTCTGTTTTGGCTAGCCTCTTATCAATTCTACCATCTTTTTTCTCTCATACATTACATCCCTACATTAGTTTCCCCTTCCTCCATTCATCCCAGTTCCTCCTCTTTCCCCCAGATCAAACCCCTCCTCTATTTTCCTCTAGAGAAGGGGGAGCAGGCCTCCCAGGGATATACATGGAACATGGTCTAACAAGATACAATAAGACTTGGCACAAACCCTCATATCACAGCTGGATGTGGCATCCCAGTAGGAGGAAAAGGGTCCCAAGTACAGGCAAAAGATTCAGAGACACCCCTTACTCCCATTTTTGGAAGTAGTACCAAACTACACAACCATAAGGTATATACAGAAACCAAGCTCAGACCCATACAATTAAATGTTTTCTTTTATAAGAGTTGCTGTGGTCATGGTATCTCTTCACAGCAGAACCCTAACTAAGACAACACCCCTCTGATGACAATTGGACTAAGCACTGATCTATGAGTATACCAGAATACTATTTAGAATCATTTAATTGACTTTTTGCCAGTCGTGTTTGGTTCTACCCTGGGTCTCTGGTCTGACCTGCCTCTGGTTCCTGGCTCTCAGGCAGTGTCAGTCATAGGCTCCTTCTCAAGGTGTAAGTGAAAGGTTGGACTAGTCTTGGGTTGGCCACTATCATAACTTCTGTGCCACCTCATCTTGCAGGAAGAATAGAATGTAGGTTAAAGATTTTGTGGCTGTAATATAGCTGTCTCCTGAGAGGCTCTGACAGTACCCAACTAAAACAGAAATAGAGGCTCATAGCCATCCATTGGACTGAGTACAGGGTCTCCAGTGAAGGAGCTAGAGAAAGGACCCAAGGAGCTGAAGGGTTTGCAGCCCCTTAGGATGAACAACAATATGAACTAACTAGTACCCTCAGAGCTCCCAGGGACTAAACCACCAACCAAAGAGTACACATGGTGGGACTAATGGCTCCAGCAGTATATGTATAGCAGAGGATGGCCAAGTTGGTCATCAATGGGAGGAGAGGACCTTGGCCCTGTGAAGGCTCTATGCCCCAATGTAGAGGAATGCCAGGGCCAGTAAGCAGGAGAGGGTGGGTGGTGAGCAGGGATGGGGGGAGTGAACAGGGGTTTATTTTTGTTTTTTTATTTTATTTTTATTTTTGGAGGAGAACCTGGGAAAAGAGATATTGTATAACATGTAAATGAAGAAAACATCTAATAAAAAAAGATAAACCAAATATCAAAAACAGAAAAAAATAAAGATTTTTGTGGCTGGATTGATGTCCCACTCCCACTGCTAGGTGCCTTGTCTAATTATAGAAAATTCCAATTCAGATTCTGCCTCCATATCCCCCATTATTATACGACTTCACTAGAGTTACTCTCATAGATTCTAGGGGGGTCATTGAACTGGGTCTCTACATTACCCCCTTCCAAATACCCTCACAATTCCAGTCATTCCCCCCCCCAGTACTCTCCCTATATCTCTCCTTCACCCCATCTAATCCCTCCTGGTTCCTCTCCATCTACCTCAACTCTACCAGAAAAACCTATTCTATTTCCCCTTCTTAGGGAGATATATATGTCCCCCTTGAGAATCCTCTGGGTCTGTGAATTATAGCATGATTGTCATTTACTTAACATCTAATGCCCTCTTAGAAGTGAGTACATACCATGTTTGTCTTTCTGGGTCTGGGTTATCCCACTCAGGATGCTTTTTTTTCTAGTTTTATCTATTTGCCTGCAAGTTTTATGATGTCATTGTTTTTAACAGCTGAATAAAACTCCATTGTGTAAATGTACCACATTTTCTTTAACCATCTTTGATTGAAGAACATCTAGGTTGTTTCAAAATTCTGGCCATTATGGATAAAGTCACAATGAACATAGTTGAATAAGTGTCCTTGTGGTAGGATGGAGCATCCTGAAGTATATGCCCAAGCTGGGTCTTGATGTAGAATGATTCTCAGTTTTCTCTGGAACCACCATATTGATTTCCATATTGACTGTACTAGTTTGCACTCCCAGAAGCAAAGGAGGAATATGACCCTTGCTCCTCATCCATGAGCTGTCATTTGTGTTTTTAGTCTTAGCCATTCTGACAGGTACAGGATGGAACCTCAAAGTGGTTTTCATTTACATTTCCTTCAAAGCTAAGGATGCTGAACACTTCTTTAAGTGTTTCTCAGCCATTTGAAATTCCTCAGTTGAAAATTCTGTGGAGAACTATGTCTCATTTTTTAATTGGATATTTGATTTGTTGATGTCTAGGTTCTTGAGTTCTTTACATATTTTGAATATTAGCTTTCTGTCAGATGTGAGGTTGGCGAAAATCTTTTCCCATTCTATAAGTGGTCTTTTTGTCCTACTGACAGTGTCCTTTCGGTTTCATAAGGTTATAATTATTCATTGTTCAGAAAGTTGTCTCCTGTGCCAATGAATTCAAGGCTGTTCTCACTGCTTCCTATTAGGTTCAGTGTATCTGGTTTTATATTGAAGTGCTTTATCTACTTGGATTTGAGTTTTGTACAGGGTGATAGATATGGATCAATTTGCATTTTCTACACGATGACATTCAGTTAGATCAACACTATTTGTTGAAGATGTTTTCCATTTTCTATTGTGTATTTCTGGCTTCTTTATCAAAAATCAAGTGTTCAGAGATGTGTGGATTTACATCTGGGTCTTCATATTGTTCCATTGATCAGCCTATCCGTTTATAGGCTAATTCCGTGTGTTATTTTATTACTATAGCTCTATACAGCTATTACTATACAGCTTGAAATCAGGGGTGGGGCTACGTCCAGATGTTCTTTTACTGTACAGGATTATTTTAGCTATCCTGGAATTTTTTTTCATATTAAGTTAAATAGTGTCCCTTCAAGGTCTGTAAGAATTGAGTTTGTAGGTTGCCTTGTCTGGGCTCAGTGGGAGAGGATGTGCCTAACCCTGCAAATACTTGAAGTGCCAAGGTTGAGAGATAACCGGGGAGGGCACTCTCTCAGAGGAGAAGGGGAGATGGGGAGGAACTGTGTGAAGGGGGACTGGGATAGGAGCAGCAATCAGATGTAAAATGAATAAATTAATGGGAAAAAAGAATTGTGTTGGAATTTTGATGAGAATTGCATTGAACTGTAGATTGCTTTTAATATGATGGCCATTTTTACTATATTAACCCTACCAGTCCATGAGCATTGAAGATCTTTCCATATTCTGATATCTTCTTCAATTTCTTTCTTCAAAGATTTGAAGTTTTTGTCATACAGATCTTTCACTTGCTTGATTAGAGTTAGCCAAAGATAATTTGTATTATTTGTGGCTATTATAAAGAGTGGTATTTCTCTAATTTCTTTCTTGGTTCGTATTTCTCTAATTTTTTTCTCAGCCCTTTTATCCTTTGAGTCAAGGAAGACTATTTATTTGTTTGAATTAACTTTATATCCAACCACTTTGCTGAAGTTGTTTATCAGCACTACTAGCTCTTAGGTGAAATTTTTTCAGTCACTTAAGTATATTATCATACCATTTTCAAATAGTGATATCTTTACTTCTTCCTTTCCAATTCGCATCCCTTTGACCTCCTTTTGTTTTCTAAATCCTCTGGCTAAAACTTCCAGTACTATATTGAATTGATAGGGAGAGAGTGGGCAGCCTTGTCTAAGTCCCTGATTTTAGTGAGATTGCTTCAAGTTTTTCTCCATTTAGTCTGATGTTGGCTATTGGTTTACTGTATATTGCTTTTATTATGTTTAGGTGTGAGCCTTGAATTCTTGATCATTCCAAGACATTTAACATAAAGGGGTGTTGTATTGTGTCAAATGCTTTTTCATCATCTAATGAGATGATCATGTGTGGGTTGTTTTTTGTTTTAGTTTGTTTATATAGTGGATTACATTGATGGACTTCCATATATTGAAGAACCACTGCATCCCTAGGACGAAGCTTACTTGATCATGGTGAATGATCATTTTGATGTGTTCTTGGATTCATTCAGTTTGTGAGAGTTTTATTATTATTCATTTTGTTTCTATTTTGTGGAATAGTTTGAAGAATATTTGGTGTTGGGTCTTCTTTGAAGGTCTGATAGAATTCTGCACTAAAACCATCTGGTCCTAGGCTTTTTTTAGTTGAAAGATTTTTAATGACTACTTCTATTTCTTTAGGGGTTGTGGGATTGTTTAGATGGTTTATCTGATCCTTATTTAACTTTGGTACCTGGGATCTGTCTATAAAATTAACCATTTCATCCAGATTTTCCCATTTTGTTGAATATAGCCTTTTGTAGTGGGATCTGATAATTTTTTAAATTTTTGTCACTTTCTGTTGTTATGTCTCCGTTTTTGTTTCTGATTTTGTTAATTTGGATACTGTTTCTGTGCCCTCTGGTTAGTTTGGCTAAGGGTTTACTGATCTTGTTGATTTTTTCAAAGATCCACCTCCTGGTTTTCTTGATTCTTTTTATTTCAGCCCTGAGTTTGATTATTTCCTGTTGTCTACTCCTCTTGGGTATCTTTGCTTCTTTTTGTTCTAGAGCTTTGAGATGTGCTGTTAAGTTGCTAGTGTATGCTCTCTCCAACTTCTTTATGGAGGCACTCTGAGGTGCGAATTTTCCTCTTAGCACTGCTTTCAGTGTGCTAAGTTTCCTTCATAACTTTGGGTATGCTGTATCTTCATTTTTGTTAAGTTCTAAAAAGTTTAAATTTCTTTATTTCTTCCCTGACCACATTATCATTGAGTAGAGAGTTGTTCAGCCTCCATGTGTCTGTGGGTTTTCTGTTGTTTTATTGTTGTTATTGAAGACTAGCCTTAGTCTGTGGTAATCTGATATCATGCATGGGATAGTTTCAACCTTCTTGTATCCGTTGAGGCTTGTTTTGTGAGCGATTATATGCTCAGTTTTGGAGAAGGAACCATGAGGTGCTGAGAAGGTGGTATATTCTTTTGTTTTAGGATGAAATGTTCTATATATATGTTAAATCCATTTAGTTCATGGCTTCTGTCAGTTTCAGTGTATCTCTGTTTAGTTTGTGTTTCCATGATCTGTCCATTGGTGAGAGTGGAGTGTTGAAATCTTTATTATTGTGTGATGTTCAATGTATGCTTTGAGCTTTAATGATGTTTCTGTTTCAAATGTGGGTGCCCTTTCATTTGGGGCATAGATGCTCAAAATTGAGAGTTAATCTTGGTAGATTTTGAGGAGTATGAAGTGTCCTTCCTCATCTTTTTTGATAACTTTTGGCTGAAAGCCAATTTTACTCAATATTAGAATGGCTACTCGACCTTGTTTCCTGTGACCATTTACTTGTATAATTTTTTCCCAACCTTTTACTCTGAGGTAATGTCTGTCTTTGTTACTGAGGTATGTTTCCTGTATGCAGCAAAATGCTGGATCCTGTTTATGTATCCAGTCTATTAATCTATATCTTTTTATTGGGGAATTGAGTCCATTGATGTTAAGAGATATTAAGGACCAGTGATTGTTGCTTCCTGTTATTTTTATTGTTAGAGGAGGAATTATGTTTGTTTGACTATCTTCTTTTGGGTTTGTTGAAAAAAAAAGATTACTTTCTTGCTTTTTCTTGGGTGTAGCTTCCTTCCTTGTGTTGGAGTTTTCCATCTATTATTTTTGGAGCTGGATTTGTAGAAAGATTTTGTGTAAATTTGGTTTTGTCGTGGAATATCTTGGCTTTATCATCTATGGTAATTGAGAGAGTAGCCTGGGCTGGCATTTGTGTTCTCTTAGGGTTTATACGACATCTGCCCAGGATCTTCTGGCTTTCATAGTCTCTGATGAGAATTCTGGTGTAATTCTGATAGATCTGCCTTTATGTGTTACTTGACCTTTTTCCCTTACTGCTTTTAATATTCTTTCTTTGTTTTGTGCATTTGGTGTTTTGATTATTATGTGATGGGAGGAATTCCTTTTCTGGTTCAATTTTTTTGGTGTTCTGTAAGCTTCTTGTATGTTTATAGGCATCTCTTTCTATAGGCTATGGAAGTTTTCTTCTATAATTTTGTTGAAGATATTTACTGGCCCTTTTAGTTGAAAATCTCTGCCCTCTTCTATACCTATTATCCTTAGGTTTGGTCTTCTCATTGTGTCCTGGATTTCCTGGATGCTTTAGGTTAGGAGCTTTTTGCTTTTTGCATTTTCTTTGACTGTTGTGTCAAGGTTTTCTATGGTATCTTCTGCACCTGAGATTCTCTCTTCTATCTCTTGTATTCTGTTAGTGATGCTTGCATCTGTGACTCCTGATTTCTTTCCTAGGTTTTCTAACTACAGGGTGGTCTCACTTTGTGATTTCTTTATTGTTTCTATTTCCATTTTTAGATCCTGGAATGTTTTTGTTCAATTCCTTTCCCTATTTGATTGTGTTTTCCTGTATTTCTTTAAGGGATTTATGTGTTTCCTCTTTAAGGGCTTCTACCTATTTACCTGTGTTCTCCTGTATTTCTTTAAGGGAGTTATTTATGTCCTTCTTAAAATCCTCTAACATCATCATGAGATGTGATTTTAGATCATAATCTTGCTTTTCAGGTGTGCTGGGCTATCCAGGGCTAGCTGTGGTGGGAGAACTGGGTTCTGATGATGCCAAGTAGCCTTGATTTTGTTGCTGATGTTCTTGCACTTGCCTCTCACCATCTGGTTATCTCTGGTATTAACTGGTCTTGCTGTCTCTGGCTGGAGCTTGTCCCTCTTTTGAGCTTGTAAGTCCGTGAGCCTAGATGTATCTAGGTGTATCGGCACTCCTGAGAAACAAGGATAACTCCTGCTGTTATCTCCAAGCAGTATTGGTGTGTGGAGAGCTGTGTACAGGGTTAGCTCCTGGCCTCAGATGGAAACTGGAAGGACTGTATGCTTGACTGCTCCTTGGATCCTGGTTCTTTTGGGACCTGAGCAGGGTGCCACTTGGGCCAGGTATTGGGGTAGTAGTGGTGGTCTCACCTGTGAGTTTAGATGTGTCAGCATTTGTGACCCTCCTACAGCTGAGGGCTGATTGTGTCAGACCCTGCCTTGTCACATATAGCCACACCTCTCTCCAACCTCCTGCTATTAGCCACGCCTCTCTACAAGTTCCTGTTATGCTGGAAGTCCCACCTCCAGAGACTGAAGATGAAGCTACTGATTAGACCAAGTTGCTGACGGACTTGGGGGAGGGGTTTTGCTTTATCTACCTGTTTGCTTGTAACAAAGAGAATTCAATTAATGATGACAGACTGAAAGCACACCATTTGTCAGTCTAATTTTTTCAAACCCCTTCCCGCATTTCTGGTACCCTTAATTTTTCAGGCCCTAACTCCCATTCCAGAAAACCCATTCGTACGTGTGGCTGCAGGCAGCTACAGCATTCCTGGGGTACAAGTCATCACTGGGTGGCATTAGAGTACAGAGTGCTGTGTGTGTCACAGGACAGCTCCTGGAAATTTTAATTTTTATATTCTCTGTCTTTTAGTTAGTTTGAATAAGAGTTTGTCTATCTAGTTGATTTTCTCAACCAACTCTGCTTCATTGATTCTCTGTATTGTTCTTTGTTTCTATTTTATTGATCTCAGATCTCAAATTATTTTGTGCCATCTATTCCTCTTGAGTAAGTTTACTTCTTTTTCTGTGGAGTGTTTAGGTATGCTGTTAAGTTTCTGGTGTGACATCTCTCAAACATCCTTATGAAGGCACTTGGTGCTATAAACTTTTTGCTTAGCACAACTTTCATTGTGTCAAATAAGTTTGGGTAAGTTCTGCAGTCATTTCCATTGAATTCTAGGAAGTCTTTAGCCTCTTTCTTTCTTCCTTGGCCCAGAAGTCATTCAGGACAGTAGTTCAGTTTCCATGTTTGTATGCTTTCTGTTGTTTCTGTTATTGTTGAAATCCAGCTTTATTTATTAAGAATTTAAAGACCATCTTTCTGGATCTTTCCTTTGATAAGCACAGAGAGTCCTTCTATCTCTTTTCATTAATTTTGGTTAGAAGTCTATTTTGTTACATATTAGAATGGCTAGATTAACTTGGTTCTTAGGTCCACTTGCTTGGAAAATCTTTTCCCAATTCTTTACTCTGAGGGAATGTCTAACTTTAATGTTGAAGTATGCATCTTCAAAGGTAAGGCATATGACCAATTGTTGCTAATTACTGTTATTTTGGTGGTGGTGGTGGTAGTGATGGTGGTGGTGGGAGTGATGTTAGAAGTGGTGTGTGTGTGTGTGTGTGTGTGTGTGTGTGTGTGTGTGT
>NW_022196905.1:210780516-210789187 GCF_008632895.1 Mastomys coucha
GTGTGTGTGTGTGTGTGTGTGTGTGTGTGTGTGTGTGTTTGTGTGTGTGTTTCCCTTCTGTTGGTTTTTCTAGTGTAAGATTATTCATCCCTTGTGCTTTCATAGGTGTGACTAAACTTTTTTGGATTAAAACTTTCCTTTTAGTATCTTCTGTGGGGCTGGATTTGTGGGTAGATACTGTTTAAATTTGATTTCATCATGAAATATCTTTTCTCCATCTATAGTGATTGAAAGTTTTGCTGGGCATAGTAGTTTGGACTGACATATGTGGTCCCTTAGAGTCTGCAGGACATCTTTTCAGGTCCTTCTGGTTTTTAGTCTCTGTTAAGAAGTCAGGTGTAATTCTAATAGGTTTTCATTTGTATGTTACTTGGTCTTTTTCCCTTTCAGCTTTTAATATTCTTTCTTTGTTCTGTATACTTAGCATTTTGATTATTATGCAGAAAGGGATTTTCTTTTCTGCTCTATTCTATTTGGTGTACTGTAGTCTTCTTAAACTTTTATAGGCATCTCTTTCTTTAGGTTAGAGAAGTTTTCTTCTATGATTTTGCTGATGGTATTTCCTTGGTCTTTGAGCTGAGAATCTTCTCCATTTTCTATTCCTATTATTCTTGGGTGTGATTTTTTCATAGCTTTCCAAATTTCCTGGATGGTGTGTCAGGAATTTTTTAGATTTAACATTTTCTTTGACTGATGTATCAATTTCTTCTATCATATCTTCTACATCTGAGATTCTCTCTTCCATCTGTTCTTTTGATGATACTTGAATCTGTACTTCCTGTTCACTTACCTAAATTTTCCATCTCCAGAATTCTCTCAGTTTGTGTTTTCTTTATTGCTTCTATTTTCATTTTCAGGTTTTGAACAGGTTTATTCTTTTCTTTCACCTATTTGTTGTTCTTAGCTTTCTTTAGGGAATGTATTCATTTAGTCCATTTTTTTGTTGTTGTGTTTTTCTGGCTTTTTGATGGATTTATTCACTTACTCTTTTTAAGGACAGCTATCATCTTCCTAAGGTTGATTTTAAGGTTGTTTTCTTATGCTTCAGCCATGTTTGGATATTCAGGGCTTGCTGCAGTAGGATAACAGGGCTCTGGTGGTAACATATTGCCCTGGATGTTGTTGATTGTGTTCTTACACTGGCCTCTAGGCATCTGGGTTAGTAGTAATTAGAGTTTAAGGTGCCAGTCTGTGAGGTTGTCTTTGTTGTATGGACATTGTTTTCCCTTGGTTTCTGTTTCTTCTCTAGTCTTCTTGCCTGAGTGGCCTGAGGTTCTGGTGACCAGTTCTTTGGTCTAGTAGTTGCCTCTTCTGGAGTTATGGTGGCCTGAATGACCTTTATGATTGTGGGTACCTGTATGGCTTCTGGGGTTCTAGGATTCTTGGAACTTGTGTGGCCTCTAGTAAAACAAGGAGCTTCTGCCAGAGCCCTGGTCAAGAATTGGGTGACATAGGAAGGGGGATTGTTGGGGGAATGCTGGAGAGCTCTGATACAGTGTTGGTGGTCTGTGGGCAGGGTCTTACCTGGTGTTCTTGGTACTAGTATGGCTTGTAGAGCAGGGGAGTTCCACTGGAGTTGTAGGCTGGGATGTGGTCAGAAATAAGTCCTTTTACAGGAGTTGCTGGACTGATCAGATTGACAAACTCTCTAAAGAGAGTATAAGCAGGAATGACAAACTTATTGTTTCTCCAGTGGCTTATAGGATGTTATTTTTCATGTGGTCTGCTTGTTTCAAGGCTAGAGTATGATCTGTGCTATCAACAACAAAAAGAAAGTGTGTCTTTGAGTTTAAAACAAACTAAAATGGCATGATGAGTGATCAAACGCAGTAAGTGTTCCTGCACTATTTGTAAAAGGCATGCTAGACATAGTAAGGAGTTATAACAGAAAGGGACTTTAATTTAAACTCCTCAACAGTTATGATGACATAATATATGCTACAGAGTTTTTGAAGTATTTACAATTTTCAAATATTAAAAAAGATAACATGGCAACTCTCCATTCTTGAATCATGTAAAACCATTATAGTTCAATTATAGTTCATGGTTGATGATTCATAACCATTGACTTTTAACTTAATACAAAGCTAGAAAAGAAAATTCCAACGAGCGGTTGAAGTGGAGACCAGTAGCAGGACACGTACTTAGCTTGTACTAGGCCTTCAGATCATTCCTAGCACTACACACACAGACACACATACACACACACATACACACATACACACACAACTATGGTTTGTCTAGTATATCAAATAATGGCCTCTAAATTCAGCTCTTTTGTATAAGACAGGGTCTCAGCACAAAGTCATGTGTATCTGTGTAAACTAATCTAGCCTTGAACACGGAGATCTTCCTCCATCTGCTTCCAAGTGCTGGGATAAATGACAAGCAAACCATCACACTCAGCTTTAACATGGCTTTTAAGATGTTTGACAAATACAAGTTCTATATTTCTTTAGAGTACAGCATAGTGTTTTAAAATATGTATGCATTGTGAAACAACTTAATTAAACTCATTAACACATTCATTACTTCACATAGTCAACAACTGTGGTGAGAACATTAAGAGGCCCTAACCTTTGGAAACTCTGAATATCTTACAATATATGAAAGCAAAATATTAAAGATACATATGAAATTAAGGCTGCATTAGAATACCCTTCAAATAAAGTGATTTTTTCAAGGGTACCTAGGTTGGCCACATATAATAACAAGGTTGTAAGTGTAGTAAGGAGACAGAGAGGGAGTATCAAAGTGATTTACTATGAAAGATTCAGCCAGTCATTCTCATTCTTGAAGGAGGAAGAAATTGTCAACCAAAGAAGACAGAAGTTTCTAGAGGCTAAAAAAGAAACATGAACATGGATTTTCTGCTAAAGCTTCAGAAAGTCCAACCAACAACTTGATTTCAGTATTTGGAAGTGAACGCTGATAGGTTTTATCTTGTTCATTTGCATAGTTGTCCACAAGGTTTAATATCTCATAGTCTAGTAGACTGAGGACTTAGTTGTTTACTCACTCTTGACCAGACATCTCTCTGCTGTGTGTCCCATGTTTCAGGACAACTCAGAGCATTATAACTGTCTTTAGCAAGAAAGAGAGAAAAAAGAAGCCAGTATGTTCATAGCCTAATCTTGCAGTATTTTTTGTCTCATCCAGATTTTGAAATGTATAATTGACAAATAAATGTGACATATTTTGTAGGGTACAACATACTTGATATAGATGTGCACTGTTAAATAAGTGAATTGATCTTATTAATACACTTCTCACTTCATATATTCAAGGGAGAGCACTGAAAATATACCCTCAGTGACCTCCAATATCCGATATGGTATTATTACAAGTAGTCACCACACTGTACATCTCAAAAGTGGTTCCCAAGTCCAACCCCATGTGCAAAAAAAGAAAACTAAATAAGGGGGTGCATCACAGACACAACCCACCACAGGATCATTTCCAAAAAGTAAGAAACCAAATGACTGCAATACTGAATAAATAATCCTTCTGACTTGGTTGTGGTTAGCTTTACAGGTTCAGAGGTTCAGTCTATTATTATCAAGGCAGGAAGCATGACAGCATTCAGGCAGACATGAAGCTGGACGTGCTGAAAGTTCTA
The DNA here is from genome assembly GCF_008632895.1 of Mastomys coucha. Classification (NCBI taxonomy): domain Eukaryota; kingdom Metazoa; phylum Chordata; class Mammalia; order Rodentia; family Muridae; genus Mastomys; species Mastomys coucha. Next base: position 210,784,136 of record NW_022196905.1, read on the forward strand.
TATCTTGTTCCAAAGACAAATAGGAGAAGACTGGCATCTTCATGGCTAGAAGGAGGGCCTCAAAACCCACTCCCACAATGACACTTCCTCCAACAAGACCACATATACTCCAACAAGGCAATACCTCCTAATAGTGCCATTCCCTGCACCAAGCAAATTCAAACCACCACATTCTACTCTCTGGTAGCCATAGGCTTGTTCAAGCACATGAGACTATGGGGGCCACACATAGTCATAGCATAACACAAAATACATTTAGTCCAACTTCAAAAGTCCCATAGTCTATAACAATCTCAACAATGTTAAAAGTCCAAAGTTCAAAGTCTCTTCAGAGTTTCATCCAATCACTTAACCATAATTCCTTATGAAATCCAAATCAAAAAAAATTTTAAAAAAAGCAGATCGCGTACCTCCAACATCATGCAGGATATACATTAGCATTCCAAAATGTCATAGCAAGGCAATCCTGGGCCAAAGCAAGACAGAAGACCAACTGGGCAAACTCCAAACTCCATGCCCAATGTCAAAGAGCTCTTTAGATCTCCAACTCCTTTCATCTTGTTGACTGCTCATTCTCTTGGGCTGGTTCCACTCCCTGTTAGAAGCTTTCCTCGGCATGAATGCCATAGCACCAGCATTGTTAACTTCTAGGGATCTTCAAGTCAACTTCAACTTCACAGCTTCTCGTTCCAGTGTCTGGGACCCACACATGACCTTAGCTCTTCTTTGAGCATTCTAGGCTCAAATTCACTCCACTCAATTGTTGCTGCTGTTCTTGGGGATCATCCCATGGTACTAGCATCTCCAATATGCTGGAGTCTTCCACTGCAACTAGGCTTCACAAATAGCCTCTCATGAGCTCTCTTCATAGTGCCAAGACTCAACTTCTTTGCATGACACTTTCAGTCCTGGGCCAACTGCAACTGAGGCTGCACCTTCCATGGCCTCTCTCAGCTGTCCTCCATGATCCCTTCATGCCTTCAAAACTAGTACCACCTAAGTAATTCTTACACATTACCAAGTCCAGCTGAAACCTGACGTACAACCTTGGCTTTTTCTGGAACACAGCTTCATTGTGCTCTCAGAAAACACTTTCCAGAAGATTTTACCTCAGTGGCATTGATCTTTTCTTAATCACCACTAATTTCTTAGCTCCAGCTAACCAGCATCAATTGTCCAAGTAATTCCTTTATTCTTGACTCTAAAGCCAGAACCAAGTGGTTGAAGCTGCCAAGACCAGCTGTTCTATTACATCCCTCATGACCTAAGCTTGGCTGTCCTGGAACTTGCTCTATAAACTGACCTTGAATTCAGTAATCTGTATGGCTGTCTCTTGAATGCTGGATTAAAGATATGAACCAGCATGTCTGGATATTCCATTCTCTGTAAAATTATTTTTTTAAGCTAAGGTTGTAACAATTTACCCCCTGAAAGAGAATTACAGTAGACTTATAATGGATTAATATGTGTTAGTTAAATAATCAAAACATAGCTGTAGAGGGGAGCTTGATAAACAGGTAAGACGGAAACTATTTCACAGTAGTGGGTGACTCAGCAAGGCTATCAATCTGGAAGCTCTTTTGAAGGGAACCCTCAGGTTATCAGAGTTTATAAGCCCTGCTAAGGAAGCAAAGTATAAGAAGGAATAATCTTCCTTAAATTGTGCAGATCATGAAATAGCTATGAAATTCACATGGAAATAAGAACATGGTCAGAAAACTGACAACTTGGGAAGAATTACTGTTAAGATAATCTCATTTAATACATTTGTATTATAGTATACTAGAGATCAAAATCTTGTGAAGAAAAATGCTCCAGCTATACCACTCCTTGGCATATGCCCAGAAGAGACTACATCCTGCTCCAGAGATATTTGCTCAGTCATGGTCATTGCTGCTCTGTTCATAATAGAAGCAAATGTCTATCAGCTTATGAGTAGATAATGTGGTATATTGAAGAGATGCAGGAAACCTGCCTCTGCACCTTCCCACTGCTTGTGCATTGCTCTCCTCCCGTTCCCCCTTTTCCCAGCATAGATGCCCCTGGCCTTTTGGAGAGGGCAAACAGAGGGCCCAACCTGGCACAGAAATACTGCAATTCCCTTTTTCATGGTGGCACTCCCTTGCCCCTAAGGAGCCCCCACCCCACCCTCACCCACTGGGAGCAGCAGATGCCAGCTTTGGGAACAGACAAACAGCAGCAAATCCCAGTCTGTGTCACCGAGGCTGGCACTCTCCTTGATAGACAACTAACACTTCTTCAGTGCAGATGGCTCCTGTCCTTGAGGGAAACAAGAACCAAACAGCCTGGAAATGACAAAGTGGCCCACTCTTGGGCCATGAGAGAAGGGCAGCTAAGTGTTCCCAGACAGCTGTGACAGGTTTGTAAAGACACAGTAGTTCCTGATAGCACCATAAAGTTACTTCCCGGGTCAGAAGAGTCCCCTCCCAGCTGCGTGATTCCGCCCCACTGTCTGAACAAACGATATCAGGTTTGAAGGATGCTTCTCTCCCTTGTCACCTCCCCTGTCCCGGAACCCCAAAGTCTGAGGATCCCTGCTTATGTATGTGTGAGTATAAAAACAGGAGCATCACATTCCTAACCTGCGAAGTGAGTGAGGACAGCTTGTGGCCCAGGTCTTCCTCGTAAATAAAGCCTCTCTTTGTTATATTACATTCGACTGGCAAATCTTAGAGTTCTTCTGGGGTTCCTGAAACCTGGTTCTAACAATATACACACAATGGAAATTCTGTTCAGCTGTAAAGAAAAGGAAATCATAAAATTTGCAGGTAAATGAATGGAAGTATAAAATAGACTGAGAACCCAGGGGGTAAGGGAAACTACAATCCAGAAACAGAGGGCACACCTATGATCCAGATCTTGAGGCTGAAGACTCAAGCTTCTGACCCAGGTCTTGACATGGAGATCTTGAGCCATAGTGGCCGTGAAAAGCTTAGGCCCAGGCAAGGTAATATATACCTTTAGTCCCAGAAAACTGAGGCAAGCAGATCTCCAAGTTCAAGGCTATCCTGAGACAAAGCAAATTCCAAATCCAGGCATGGCAGTACATGTTTAATCTGGGCCACACCTTCCACTGGAGTCCTACAAAAGGACATTGAAAGAAGGAAAACTCATTCTCCTTCACCTGCTTACACTTACTGATGCCAGCACATCTGTGGGAACCTACTTCTACAGAAGACCAGCTGAAACAACTAGCCTCATGGGACTGAGCAACTACTAGATTCTTGGACTTCCCATTCACAGCTGACCATTGTTGCCCATTGTTAGTTGGACTACAGACTGTAAGTCATTACAATAAATTCCCTTAATATATAGAAACATTCCATAAGTTCTGTGAGTCTAGATAGCCCTTATCTAGGAAGCCACATTTTTTATATTATACTTACGAGTGTTTTGCCTGCATGTATATCTGTGTACCACATACCTGCCTGCTCTTGCAGAGACCAGAAGCTAGGTGTTAAGAGCCCCTGGAACTGGACTTGATACATTCTGTGTGAGCTGAGAAATGAACCCAGGTCCTCTGGAAGATCAGCCAGTGCTCTTAATCACTGAGCCATCTCTCCAGGCCCATTTCACCTTTTGTAATGCTACTGTTTAATCTATATTACAAATCTTTTTAAACTTAAGTCTTGCTTCGTACTGATTCAGCCTAAAATTTTTCTGTAGCAGTGTGTGTGTGTGTGTGTGTGTGTGAATGGAGGTCTCTGAAAGAATCCCTTGAGCAGGTGGTAAACACTTTCTGTTTCTCCGGAAAATACATCTGTTCTTTGAGGTAAAAGGGCTGTCTCTGTGAGACACTAAGTCATCTTCCAGAAATCGGCAATCAGAAAGGTCTAACAGAGTACAGGTAGAAAAAGATTCTCTCTCAGGAAAGCCAGGAAATTTCTGCTTTAATGGTATTTATCTACCAAACCGGCTGGTCTTCAACAAGTAAAGAAACCTAGCTAGAAAGGGTTGTGGTTGGAATATATCGTATGGGTTCTCCTCAGTCGGGTAGGAAGAGAATCACTTATTCTGTTCCTCAGTATCTGAACACTCATCAACCGGCAGAAAGCTGTAAGAGCTGCCCAATGAGGCCAGTCGGAGAGCAGAGCGAAAGTTCCTCATCCACCATCCTTTTTCCGCGAGCCAGGATTGTCGCAGGATTTGCATTGTTGAGGCAGCTGAGGTAGTAAGGGTCGCTCAGCCTCCGGAGCTGTGGGCTCGCCAACCCCAGGAGCCTCGGTGAAAGCCTTGGGTGGACCGAGAGCAGTCGGAGCCTGGGTACCGGCGGGCGGGGCGGAAGTCCCTCCCCTGCCATCTTTTTTCCTGGTGCCGTCACACACCGCAGATCTGTACTGGCACAAGAGGACCTCCCCAGCCGTGTGACACTTTAGCAGGAACAGTTCTGAGGGCCGCAAGGATGCGCGGGCGCAGACGTAGTGTCCGCCGCGCCGCTTGCGTGCGCGGTCCCTTCAGGAGCTCCTGCGGGCAAAGCGGAAGTGCCTCTGCCTCCCGCTCCCTTCCGGCGCGGTGCTGTCAGGTCAGCTGAGCGACCCCGGGGTGACTGATCCTCGGTGGCCGGGAGACGGGCGAGCCCAGCAGCCTCGGTGAGGGCCGCCGGAGGCCTCGGGCGCAGACATGGTGAGCCCCGGCTGAGCGTGGCGGGTGGGCAGGCCTGGGGGAGCCCTCGGCCCCTCTGCTCCCAGGGTGGAGAGACCCCCGGCGTCATCCTCACCTTCGCCTCTGCAGCAGAGAGCCGAGGGTCCCCCAAGCTCTGGGGCCAGGGATCCACCAGTACTCAGGTTCCTGAGACCCTCTGATGGTCTTTAGAAACAACGTCAAAAATCGATGAATTTGCTTTCCTCAACCCAATCCCAGTGCACATGTAGCTGGGTCGGGAGAAGTAACACGTTTTGTCCTAGAAATTATGTGGGCATTGATTTGAAGTAGAATGGAGGGCAAGGTAGGATGTGACTTCTATTTCAAAAGAGAATTGCAATAGAGGGGAAGCCCCAAGTATAAGATGTGCTAGCATCTGCGGGGGGGGGG
>NW_022196905.1:210789262-210795195 GCF_008632895.1 Mastomys coucha
TGGAGTGGGAATGAGACTGGAAAAAGGGAGAGAAACCTAAGGAAACATTGCTTGGTAAGGATTTTGTTTTTACTGATGAAGTCATTGTTTTGAGGCAAAAGTGGGCCTTTAGCCAGTCTGTACCCTGCTGAGTAATCTGTTTTAAAAAAAATGGATAGATATTTTAAGAACAAGGAGAAAAGATTCCTCAAGAAGAGAAAAAGCATTGTGAGGTGGCCTGTAGTCAGTGCTATTTATCAAAGGGGATATGGAAAGAAGGAAAATCAGGTATGTGGGATCCCCAAATGAAATTTCTTGTCTGCTGAGAGCTCCTCTACTTAGTTTCTGGAGTGATATATCTTATGAGCTTTGCCTGTGTGGTAAGATGGTCTCTGAGCTTAGGGACAGTTTAACCTGTCTTTGGTTTCCTTTGTGAACTGTGAGAGAAACAGGCTTCTTGGTTTCCGGATGTATGCACTTAAAGCTGTAGACTCCCTTCATATTGGACTCTGTTTTTATGTGTTCCAAAGGCTTTGCTGTCTTTTCATTTTGATATAGTTCCAGGAATTTTGATTTCTTTCTTTATTTCCTCTTTAGCCCATTCATCACTCAGTACTGAGTTATTTAATTTCTGTGAGTTTGTGTACTTAGTAGAGATTTGTTTGCAGTTATTTTTATGTTTCATTGCACAGCGGACAGGTAGGGCCCATGACGTTATTTCAGCCTTTCAGAATTTGTTAAGCTTTGTTTTATGTCCCAAGATGTGATCTGTTTTTGAGAAGCTTCCATGGGCTGCTGAGTAGAATGTATGTTCTTTCATATTTGATGGAATGTTGATGTTTCTGTTTCTTATCCAGATGACCTGTCTATTGGAGACAGTCAGGTATTCAAATTACCTAATACTGGCCTAGTGTTAATCTGTGTCTTTAATTCCACTAGTATGCATTTTTTTGTTTTTTTGTTTTTTTGTTTTGTTTTTTTGTTTTTTGCTTTTTCTAGACAAGGTTTCTCTGTGTAGCCCTGGCTGTCCTGGAACTCACTCTGTAGACCAAGCTGTCCTTGAACTCAGAAATCCGCCTGCCTCTGCCTCCCTAGTACTGGGATTAAAGGTGTGCACCACCACCACCCAGCTGGCTTTTTTAAGATACACACATATGAGTGAATAGTCATATATGTATATATAACACATGTGTCTGTTGCCTGTGAAGGTCAGAAGAGGGCATTCCCTGGAACTGTAGGTACCCTGGAACTGGTGTTATGGGTGGTTGTGAGCCACCATATAAGTTCTGGGAACCAGCCTCTGGTGTACGTTTTATAAAATTGGGAGCACCAGAGTCTGTTGCATATATTTAGAATTGTAATATCATTTTGGTTAATTGTTCACTGTGAGTCACCTATTTGCGTTGTTTACCTGCAGCCTGCATCTTTCTTCACTGGGTTATAGTTTTCTCTTTATCTAACCACCACAGAGAGGAGAGTCTCCTTCCACAAGTCATGGTGCTTCAGGGTGGGGAATTCTGCTTCTCCTGCTTTGGTTTTTCTCCCTAGTCTCTTAAGTCTGTCAACTTTGATTTTTCTGAGCTATCAACTACAGCCACTCTCTTTCATTGGTTGCCTTGTTTTCATCCTGTACAGAATAAAACTAGGGCTAAGTATCCCTGCCCTACTGTGAAGCATAAGACCATAATCATAGATTTAAATGGCTTCATCCATTTCTTATGGTCTTAAAATTCATAAGTTAACTGTGTTCTCAAAATATTGAAGTTGTTGGATTTTTTCCCCTATTTTAATGGATAACTTGGCATCTGCTAGTGGAAAGGGGAAATAAAAGGCATGTTTCCAAATGTCAGGGTTTTTTTTTTCTATATTAAAGAGATTTATGGTTTATGACATCATTGTACAATGCCATCTATGTGATAAACCGTTTGTTTACATTTGAGCCAGTTAAATACAGTTAACTTTTTTTGTGATCCATTTCTCTGTGTCTGTGTGTATACACGTGAACACACACACTGCATGCTCACACATACAATTGTTTTTGGAAGTTGTACTGGCTGATTTTTGTGTCAGCTTGACACAAGGTGGAGTTAATCACAAAGAAAGGAGCCTCCCTTGAAAATGCCTCCATGAGATCCAGCTGTAAGGCATCTTCTCAATTAGTGATCAAGGGGGAAGGGCCTAGCCCATTGTGAGTGCTGCCATCCCTGATCTGGTAGTCCTAGATTCTATAAGAAAGCAAGCTAAACAAGCCAGGGGAAGCAATCCAGTAAGCGGCATCCCTCCATGGCCTCTGCATCAGCTCCTGCCTCCAAGTTCCTGCCCTGTATGAGTTCCTGTCCTGACTTCCTTTGGTGATGAACAGAAATGTGGAAGTTTAAGCTGAATAAACCCTTTCCTCCCCAACTTGCTTCTTGGTCATGGTGTTTTGTGCAGGAATAGAAACCCTGACTAAGATAGAAGTCAAAGGACAGTCTTTGTTGTTCACTACTGCATATTCCAGGCTAACTGGCCCATCAGCTTCCAGGGATTCTCCTGGCTCTACATGCCATCTTGTCATAGAAGTTCCTAGACCTTGGACACTGAACCACAAGATTTGTTTTACTCTACTGGACTTTGATTTTTTTGCTTTGATTTTATTGTAATTATGCCTTAATTCTACCCGTTTCAAATAAGAAAGCATTTAAACTTTATTTTTGATTTTACAAGATCCCACAGTTAAAATTATAAATATGCCTTACCATCTCTGGCTCTCCTTGAATTCTGGCAGTTCAAACTCAGGCTTGCACAATGGATGAGCCCTCCTAGACCCTTCCATGAACTTTTTTTCTTTCCTTATATATCCCTCTACTCTTCCCTGGTCCCTTTCCACTCCTCCCCACTCCTCCTCCAGAAAATAGCTGGCTTCCCAGGGACATCAACCAAACACAGCATACAAAACAAGATACAATAAGACGAGGCACAAATTCTCATCATGTCACGGCTGAGTGAGGTAACCCAGTAGGAGGAAATGGGTCCCAAGAGCTGGCAAGAGTGGAGACACACCTGCTCCCACTGTTCGGGGTCTCACAAACCACCAAGCTAACAACCATAACATATATGCAGAGGAGTTAGTGCAAACCCATGCAGGCTCCGTGGTTGCTGTTTCAATCTCTGTAAGCCCCTATAAGCCCTGCTTAGTTGATTCTGTGGGCTGTGTTCTCCTGTTATCCTCAACCTCTCTGGCTTCTACAATTCTTCCCCTCTTCCATGGGGTTCCCTTAACTGGAAAATGAAGATCTCCAATTTGGGCTGTCTGCCTGATGTTTGGCTTCAAGTCTCTGTATCTGTTCCCATCAGCTGCCAGAGGAAGTCTCTTTGATTATAATTAACCAGGCACCAACTATGATCTATTCTTAACCAATCAGTTAATGTTATTTTAGGTAGTGGAGCATGTTAATTAGCTTTGCATTCCTATTACAATATACCTGAGAAGAGCAACTGAAGGTTTTTGTGGTAGTTAGTCTCCTAGTTAGGTTGACATACTTTGAAATCATCTAGGAGTGTCTCTGAGAGTGTTTGCAGAAAGGTAACTAAGGAAGGAATACCCACTCTGAATCCATGTGGTGCCAGTCTCAGTTTCTTTTCAGGTTGTTATCATGAAATACCCTGATGACGTAATATAAGAACAGAAGGGTTTAACTCACAACTCAAGATACAATTCTTCCTGATGGAGAAGTAAAGGGAGCAGGAACTTGAAGAAGCTGGTCATGTTACATCTGAAGTCAGAAGAAGAATGTAGTGAATACATGCTATGTCCTACTCATGTTCTCCATTTCATACAGTCCAGAATCCCCTACACAGGGATAGTCTCACCGACAATTAAAATGAATCATCTCACATCAGTTAACATCATCAAGATAAATCGCTACAGGTGTGCCAAGATGCCCATCCACCAGGTTATTCAACACTAACCATTACATATGAACCTGATCTGAGATCCCAGGCTGAATAAAAAAGAAAAAGGAAGAATTCAACTGGAAACTGGCATTGCCTGCTCTGTTTTCTGATCTACACTGATTTGGATGCTGCATGATCCTAGAATTCTGCCATGACCTTGCCCCAGTGATAGGCTCTACCCTTTCAATACATGATCCAAAGTAAATCTTACTTCTCATGAATTGCTATTTAGTCACAGTAATGAGGAAAGTCATTTATACAAAGTTGAAAGGTTTATTTTATGTCATGGTTCAGATAATTCATTCTGTTGTCTCTTGGCTCCATTGCTTTGGGTCTGTGATGAGGCAGAATATTATGGCCTTGTGAACTAGTATTGGATGACAACACCACTCTCATAATCTATTCTAAAAATATGCAATTTTAAGGCAGCTGGTGTTAACACTTGTCTGCTCTGGTAGTAGTAGTTTGTGGGGAAAATGGTGAAGACTTAATACACTAGTAGAAATTTTAAGTTCCAGCAGCATAGTTGGTATGTGTTCTTGTTGTTCTGTTGCTTTAAAGATAATGTAGGGATTTTGTGTTAGAGAGTACAATTATGAATGTAAAAATAGGAGTGCGATGACTAAGCTATATATTGAACATTTAGAGAACACTCACAGATTTTCAGTGTTGTGTGTCTCATCTTTTCTTCTGAAAATATCTTGGCTATTTTAGGGCTCTGTGACCTTTGAAGATGTGGCTGTAAATTTCACTGTGGAGGAATGGGCTTTACTAGATCCTTCCCAAAAGAAGCTGCACAAAGATGTAATGGAGGAAACCTTCAGGAACCTGGCTGCTATAGGTATGGTTGAGATCATACTTTTTCTTGGTCAATCAAGTTGTAAGTCTGTCTTGCTCAAAAATGTCGCTTCATGATTTGTAATATGGGAAGGTAAATTTGGTGGCTTTATCAGGCATGGTCATGTTATACCATGAGTCTATGTAGAATCTGATAATTTTTTTTTCTGTTATGACTAAATCAGATTTCTCTGGGTCTATATTCTAGAAAAAACACAAGAAGACCAGAACATAGATGATGACCATAGATATTCTAGAAGAAATCAAAGGTAACTTTACCAACTCAACAATAATAATAATGTAGCTCAACAATCTGGAAATGGCCAGAGTGGTTTTTGTTTTGTTTTGTTTTGTTTTGGGCCAGTAGTTTTTAAAATCAAGACAACTATCCAAATAAGCCCAACTTCAAGGCAATGTAATTTAAAGCATTTCTCTCCAAAAAAGTATATATAGAATTGGAAATATTTACAGTATTGACATGATGATGCAAGTGATGCTTTTTAATGGTTTTATGTACACAAACTTGTATCCAAGCACAAAGTTAACAAAAAATAATGTGTGTACCTTCCTTCAAGCTTTGATTATGGAATATAGAGAAAATATGAAGGAATTTCATGTTTACTCTAAGAACAGTCTTCAAGATATTTTATGTATACGAAAAAATTTAAAATAGAAAATAGTTCTTGCTTTAGTATTTTGCATGAGGAATACTCAAGTACTTGGATATAGAGGCAAATATGAACCCAGCTATTAGGAGTTGAATTTGAAGATAGCCCATGCATCATGGCAAGAGATTGACCTCAAAAATATGTAAGACTTAGATATTCATTGTTTCCAAAATAGTTAACCTGTTAGAAGTATTAAGAAGTCTCATATGGTTAGACTTTCTCATATGAAAGGCATTCACTGTCAAATTTGACCTTTGTTCAATCCTTGGACCTATGGTAGAAGAAGAGAACCAACTCCTAAAAGCTGTCCTCCTACTTCCATATGCCCACCATAGCATGCGTACACACAAATAGTAAATAAACAGATGTTAACACAAAAAGAAATCCTATATGAATATAGTGTCTTAATATTATCTGTCTTCACATCCTGTAGAACCTTCAATCATATTCAAAATTTCTCAGGAATTCTGCTGGTAGGGAATTTATTGGTATGTTTTCCTTTTTTTTTTTTTT
>NW_022196905.1:210795205-210800848 GCF_008632895.1 Mastomys coucha
TTTTTATTTTAAACAGAAATGAAGTTGTGGAAAGACTGTTGGAACATAACAAAAGTAGTGAACGTAAAGAAATCTTCAGAGAGATTCCAAACACCATTGTAAACAAGAAAATTTCTCATAGAACAATGCTTTGTGAAAACCATGTGTACAAGGACAACATGCTCATTAGTCATTCATCTCTTAATGTATCTGTGCCTCTTCAGACTACACACAAACCTCATGAATATGAGCTACATGGGGAGAACCTCTATAAGTTTGGAGAATGTGAGAAAAGCTTCATTTATCCAGAATGCTTTCTGAAGCATGAAGACAATGGCACTAGACAGAGATCCTATGAGTTTAACCAGTGTGAGAAAATCTTCAAAAGTAGTGATTACATTCAAATACGTGTGAGTGACGAAACTAGAGAAGAACTATGTATAGATAAGCAGCATTATAATGCCTTTACTTATCCTGATTTTCTTCAGTATGTTGAAAAGATCCACACTGGAAAGAAACCCTATGCATGTAAACAATGTGGGAAAACCTTTTCTTTTTTGAGTAACATTCGAAGACATGAACGAACTCACTCTGGAGAGAAACCATACAGATGTAATATCTGTGGTAAAGCCTTCACTTGTTCTACTAACTTTCAAGAACATGAAAGAACTCACACTGGAGAGAAACCCTATTTATGTACACAATGTGGGAAATCCTTTTCTTTTCTGAGTAACATTCGAAGACATGAACGTACTCATACTGGAGAGAAACCGTACAGATGTAATATCTGTGGTAAGGCTTTCAGTTATTTGACAAACTTTCAAGACCATGAAAGAACTCATACTGGAGAAAAACCTTATGTGTGTACACAGTGTGGGAAAGCTTTTACTTACTACTATTCCTTTCAGACACATAAACGATGTCACACTGGTGAAAAGCCCTATGTATGTAAGCAATGTGGAAAAGCCTTCAGTTATTACAATTCCATTCAAACACATAAACGTTGTCACACCGGCGAAAAGCCCTATGTATGTAAGCTGTGTGATAAAGCCTTTACTACTCTCAGTTCTCTTCGCTATCATGAGAGGATTCACAGTGGTGAGAAGCCCCATGTATGTTTGCAATGCGGGAAAGGTTTCAATTCTTCCAGTACTCTTCGAATACATGAAAGGACTCACACTGGAGAGAAACCCTATAAATGTAAGAAGTGTGGAAAAGTCTTTAGTGTCGACAGTTCCCTCCGATGCCATGAAAGGATTCACAGTGGGGAGAAGCCCTATGTATGTAAGCAGTGTGGGAAAGCCTTTACTCGTCATACCTCCCTTCGATGTCATGAAAGGATTCACTGTGGGGAGAAACCCTATGTATGTAAGCAATGTGGGAAAGGTTTTATTTCTTCCAGTAACTTTCGAAAGCATGAATGGACTCATTCTGGAGAGAAACTCTGTGTGTGTAAACTATGTGGTAAAGCCTTCACTGGACATAGTTCACTTCGACGTCATGAAAGAATTCACAGTGGAGAAAAACCCTATGTATGTAAGCATTGTGGGAAAGGTTTCTCTTCTTTGAGTGGCTGTCAAAGACATGAACAAATTCACACTGGTGAGAAACCCTATGTATGTAAGAATTGTGGGAAAGCCTTTACTAATCCCAGTGCCCTTCGAAATCATGAAAGGATTCACAGTGGTGAAAAGCCCTATGTATGTGAGCAGTGTGGGAAGGGTTTCATTTCTTTTAGTAAGTTTAGAATACATGAACGGATTCATACTGGAGAAAAACCATATAAGTGTAAGCAATGTGGGAAAGCCTTCACTGGTCACAGTTCCCTTCGACGTCATGAAAGGATTCACAGTGGAGAGAAACCTTTTGTATGTAAACAATGTGGGAAACCCTTTTATACTTTAAGTGATTGTCAAAGACATGAACAAATCCACACTGGTGAGAAACCTTTCATTTGCGAGCAGTGTGGGAAAGCTTTTACTCGGTCCAGTTCCCTTAAAATACATGAGAAGACTCACAGTAGAAGAAATCCCTAAGTGTAGAACATGGAAAGGTATTCTTAGCATGACACTGCATAGGGCAGAGAACCAGGGCCATGTTGTCTGTAGGAATCCCTCTAGTCATCTTGATGGCATTCACCAACATAATAGTTCATACCATAGTGAGAAGCTCCCACATGATGTCAATAGAGACACACACCTTAAATGGATGTATATACAAGTCTTCAGTTGGCTAACCTGAGAAAGTACCCAGTATCAAGTTGTATAACAAAGTTATCAAAACAGTTTACAAAGCTCTATGAAAATCCCTTAAGTAACAGAATTCATTAATTCTTTTTAAGATCCCTGTGAATAAACACTAACTGGTCAGTAATTCAGAAGATAAATCTCTAAAATGTTTACTTCTAACTTTGACTCTTGTAAATAAATTTTCAGGTGACTTATTCTCTTAAGTGTCTTTAAGCAGTAAGGCATGAATTTAATGGGTTGTGTCTTTACAAGTCATGTACATTTCTTCTTTTTGTGTTGGATTCAAATGAGATGTGTTCCTAATATGTTTTTAGAGTAACGTTAATGAGCTGTTGTAAAATGAAGTTTTATTTTTAGGCTTTCTCTATTGACATCATATGGTCATTTGGGAGCTTCTTTGATATTTTTGTTTTCTTCTTGTTGTTGTTTTGAGACAGGATTTCTCTGTATAGCCCTGGCTGTCCTGGAACTCACTGTGTAGACCAGGCTGGCCTCCAACTCAGAAATCTGCCTGCCTCTGCCTCCCAAGTGCTGGGATCAAAGGCGTGCGCCACCACTGCCCAGTGATATTTTTGGTTTTGTCTTGTTTTTGTTTTGTTGGATTTTCTTTTGAGACAAGGTTTCTTTGTATAGCCCTGACTACTCTGGAACTGGTTCCTTAGACCACACTGGCATCAAACTTGAAGATCTATCTGTCTCTGCTTCCCAAGTGCTGGGAATAAAGGCGTGTGCCCCCATGCTGGACTTTATCTTTGATTTTTATACTGTATCTTTTCTATTCTTCTCATTCTTAATGCCAAATACTTGAAACAACTTAAGGGAGGAAGAATTTCTTCCCTTTGGCTCACAGTTCATTATGACAAGAAAATCATCAAGTACACTAGTTTATATCATTTTATGGATACTAGAAACTAGTATGTATTATAAGAAGGAACCAGTAGACCATTTCACAAGGACAGTGTTTCCAAATGACCTACTTCCTCCAATTATGTCATACCTCCAGCATTTCACTTCTCCCAACTGTACCTCATAAACATGCAGAGGGAGTCCTTTGGCTAGTCTAGAGCCCTGTTGAGCTAATCATTTCTGGAAATGACAAGGCATAGTTGTGCTGCTTTAACCCTAGCATCTCACACTGAAGTCCAGTTGATTTCACAGATCAGATGGCATTTTATATTTGATGTTTTATACTTTGATATATGTTTTCTTGAAGACTTTGTACATTAGAGTTCTGAAAGTTCTGAACTATTTTGGCCAATTTACAGATTATTGAATGAAAAGATACCTGCAAATATCCTACCATAACCATAAGTTAAATAGCATATATGACTGCTAAAATTTACCTTTAATGTCAAGTCATTATCGTGTGCTTACAAATCGTGCTTACACCTCTATCCATGTGTTAATTTCAGCTCAGGCTTGTGTTGTAGCCTTTGTTTGTTACGTGTGCTTTACTCCTACACATAATTTAAGTGCCTTTTTACCAGAGACTGCAGGGACCTTACTTGTTGTGGACTAATATCTAATGAATTATGCTTCCAAATCTGTATGTAGCCATAAGTGACCATGTGTTTTGTCATTAAAATCACTTTTTCCCTTTTTATCTGTTTTGGTTTTTGAGACAAGCTCTTACTCTGAACCCAGGTTAGCCTGTAATTCACTCTTATTTCAAGGATAACAGGCCCAAGCTGTTACATCACGCTTTAAAGTCATTCTTGTTTAAATTTCTGAAAGATTTGTTTTAGTACTAAACATGAAATGTCCCTTGTCTTAGTCAGGGTTTCTATTCCTGCACAAACATCGTGACCAAGAAGCAAGTTGGGGAGGAAAGGGTTTATTCAGCTTACTTCCACATTGTTATTCATCACCAAAGGAAGTCAGGACTGGAACTCAAGCAGGTCAGTAAGCAGGAGTTGATGCAGAGGTCATGGAGAGATGTTCCTTACTGGCTTGCTTCCCCTGGCTTGCTCAGCCTGCTCTCTTATAGAACCCAAGACTTCCAGCCCACAAGCGCCCTACCCCCTTGATCACTAATTGAGAAAATGCCCCACAGCTGGATCTCATGAAGGCACTTCCCCAACTGAAGCTCCTTTCTCTGTGATAACTCCAGCCTGTGTTAAGTTGACACACAAAACCAGCCAGTACAATTGATCCCTTGTCAACTTGACATACAAACACATCACTATTAAGCTTTAACCCTTACTTTCTTATTCATCCCCAAGATCTAAATAACTTTAAAAGTCCCACAGTCTTTACATATTAAAAGCTCAATCCATTTAAAATGTCCATACTTGCCAGAGGCCTTGGACTAGCCCGTGTATGCTCTTTGGTTGGTGACTTAGTCTCTGGGAACTCCCAGAGGTCCAGGTTAGTTGACACACTTGGTCTCCCTATAGGGTTGCCATCCCTTTCAGTTCCTTCAATTCTTCCCCTAACTCTTCCATAAGAGTCCAGACCTCAGTCCAATGCCTGGCTGGGAGTATCTGCATCTGTCTCAGTCAGCTGATAAGTAGAGCCTCTCAGAAGACAGCCATGCTAGGCTTCTCTCTGCAAGAAAACATGACATCAGTGATAGTGTCAGAGTTTGGTGCCCAACCATGGTATGGATCCCAAGTTGAGCCAATCACTGAGTGGCTATTCATTCAGTCGCTATTCCATTTTTGTCCCTGGATATCTTTTAGACAGGAACAATTTGGGGGCAAAATTTTTGAAGGTGGGTTGTTGTCCCCGTCTGTCCACTGGGGCCCTGTCCATCTTCAGGTTCCATCTTCCCCCACTGTTGGGTATTTCAACTAAGGTCACCACCCACATTGAGTCCTGGGAGCTTCCCCCATCCCAAATCTCTTGGGCTTTCTATGTATAAATATTCTGACAGTAGACAGGTGGAGGCAGGAGGGTCAGAATTCAGGACAGCCTGAGCTGCACAGCCACATGCTGTTTCAAAAAACAAGCAAACAAAAACAAAGCCCAAAAGGAACCATAGAAGATGGTTCAGTGAGTAAAGGAGTAGTCATGCAAGTGTGAGGACCTGAGTTTGAATCCCCAGTACCTACATGAAGGTGGGAGACTGGTCTGCTGCTTGTACTCAAATGATAATTGCCAGCCCCCAAGATCTGTTCACTCCAAGACAAGCAGATCCTCACATATATAAGCTTTTGTTGTATAAACCCTACCCCCCAAGTTATCCATGATTGGTCAATAAAGACTCCTACACCCTGTAGCTGGGCAGAAGGAAGGGCTTTGGTTCCTGGGCTTGGGATCTGAGGAGAGGCCACAAGGGAGGGAGAGAAGGAATAAGGTACCACAGGGTAGGTGAGTTGTGAGCACATAGCCATGAGGGTTGGCCAGTTGGAGTAGGAGTGGCCCAGGGAGAGCTCACCAAGTGATATCTCTAGGCTATTGACAGGGAAGTCAA
>NW_022196905.1:210802557-210807885 GCF_008632895.1 Mastomys coucha
GGGGGTGGGTGGGGTATTCCTGAGATAGAGCTGGTGACATGGGGGAGGAGGTTGGGGGTGGGTGGGTTATTCCTGAGATAGAGCTGAAAGGAGAAGACTTGCCTAGCACGAAGGAAGCTGTGGTTTGAATTCCCAGTGCTGAAAAATATCTCAAATTTTTAATAGGATAATACTTTAAATGACAATGCGTGTATATGCACGGTATCATCCTGCCAGTGAATACATAGGCTGTGCTCACTCCTGGTATTTCCTATACTTGACCACAGGTAGGGTTCTTTTTCTTTAACTTTTTTAAATCTCTGTGTATGTATGAATGTAGGCATGCACACATCAATCGGAGGACAAGCTCTGGCGTTGGTCCTCGCCTCCCACCTTATTCAAGGCAAAGACTCTTGTTCTCTACTGCTTTGTGTGATAATGTGGCCCATACAGTTCTGGTTTTACAGTAATGAGTAAAGAAAGGTGTTTGGACCTTCCTATGAGGTTAAGGAGAACCACAAAGGCAAGGTATATGGCAAGGGAGTCCCTGTGTGGAGGCCCTGGGAAGCCATGGTGTGGAGCTGTGAAAGTGAAACCTGGGTAGAAGTTAGAGGTGTCAGAGCCATGGGATATCTGCCAAGAGTGGAACCAGCCCAAGAGAGAGAAGTGTGTTGCAGAGAGCAAAGCCGAAGGAGCTGGTCATCTAAGTCTCTGACATTGGCCACGGGGCTACAGGATTTGGAGATTTCCCTGCTGAGGTTCAGGCTTGCTTTGATCCAGTATTTCCTCATGATGCCCTCATTCTGCCCTTTGGGAATGGTAATGTATATTCTGTACCATTGTATGTTGGAATTTGTTTTTTTATTTTACAAGGACTACAGTTGAGTAATAGATAGCCTTGAGAATGTAAAAGACTAGCTGGGCGGTGGTGGCGCACACCTTTAATCCCAGCACTTGGGAGGCAGAGGCAGGTGGATCTTTGAGTTCGAGGCCAGCCAGCCTGGTCTACAGAGTGAGTTCCAGAACAGCCAGGGATACACAGAGAAACCCTGTCTCGAAAAAAAAACCAAAAGAGAGAGAGAGAGAGAGAGAGAGAGAGAGAGAGAGAGAGAGAGAGAGAGAGAATGTAAAAGACTATGGAAACTTTAATTTAGGCTGAATGTATTTTACATTATGAGATGACCACAAGCCTATTGAGGCCAGGAAGTGGGATGTGGTGGTTTGAATGAGAATATCCCCGTTATGTCCATATCTTTCAATGACTGGTCTCCAGTTCATTGGACAGCCTGGGAAGGATTGGAATATTGGAGGTGTGGCTTGATCCACCTCCTACTTGCAGATAGTGTTGTGGGCTTTCTGCCAGCAGTGGTGGTGCACACCTTTAATCCCAGCATTTAGGAG
Organism: Mastomys coucha; assembly: GCF_008632895.1. Classification (NCBI taxonomy): domain Eukaryota; kingdom Metazoa; phylum Chordata; class Mammalia; order Rodentia; family Muridae; genus Mastomys; species Mastomys coucha. Next base: position 210,803,938 of record NW_022196905.1, read on the forward strand.
GCAGAGGTAGGTGGATGGATATCTATGAGTTTGAGGCCATCCTAGTCTACAGAGTGAGTTCCAGAACACCCAGGGCTACACAGAGAAACCCTGTCTCTAGAGAAAGAAAAAGAGAAAGAGAGGGGGTGGGGTGAGCTCTCAGCTGTTCCTACCACTATGCTTCACCACCATGGACTCTAACCCTCTGAAACCACAAGCCCAATTAATTGCCTTCTTTTATAATGTGCCTCTGTGGTGTTTTTTAACACAGCAATAGGAAAAGATAAATAAAATTAAGACAGGTTTCTCAAAAATGCCAATAACTGGTTCTGGGTGATATAGTGTCCTCTTCTGGCCTTGTGGGCACCTGCATACATTCCCAAGTACAAGAGCATAAAGCAGCCACATCCTTTGTCAAAATATCACAAGAAATGTCACTAGCCCCATTGCTAATATTATTCCATATGAAACATGCTGAGCTCTGTCCCCATAGTCCATCTTGCTCTAGCAAGTCCCTACTAGGGTGGCCCATTGTCCTCTAATTGCAGCATCAAATACCTTTTTAATCCAAAGTCTTCCACATTTCTCAAAAAACTAGCATGGTCAGGATTGTCGCAGCAATAGCCCATTCCCTGGAACCAACTTTGTCTTTTCTTTTCCCAGCAAATTTGTGTCACATGCACTACTCCATTCCACATGTCTGCCACCAACCTAGCTAATGAGGCAGTTTGTTCATGGGGACTCTGACATGTGCTTGTGATAGGGTTCTGATTTCTGGAGCAGTTTATTCCCTAATAATAAAACCTCTTTACTAGGTATACACACTTGTAATCTCAGCATTTAGAAGGGAGAGGCAGATGAATCTCTTAGAATTTAAGGTCAGCCTGATCTACACAGCAAGTTTCAGGCCTGTCAAGGCTACAGAGGAAGACACAAAAAAACAAAAACACAAAACTTATAGGACCTTCTCAAGATGGTTCCTGGCTGTAACATTTGGGGTTTGCTGAGAGATGTGGTGTGTGTTTTCTACCTTCTGTGTTGTGGTAGTTGGATGAGAATGGCCCATAGTCTTAGATCTTTGAATACTTGATCAAATTTGATGGAACTGTTTTGGGAGTTATGGTGTTTTTAGAGGGGGTATATCACTGAGAGTGGGCTTTGAGGTTTAAAAGGCCCACACCATTCCCAGTTATCTCTCTTCTCTCCTACCTCCACCCCCTGGCTCCTACTTACTGATAAAGATGCAAGCTCTCAGCTACTGCTCTAGCACCATGCCTACCTGCCTGCTGCCATCCTCCCCACCATGATAGTTATGGACTCACCTTCTAAAGCCATAAGCTCCAATAAACTCTACTATAAACTGTCTTTGCCATGGCATCCTAGTACAGCAGTAGCAAAGTAACTGAAACACATAGACTCATCAATACAGCTTTCTATACTGTTCTGTGCCTCTTTTAGCTTTATCCTTGGAAGGAAGAATCCTCTTCCACTGGCATCCCAACTGGATGTTGGGAGCCATGATATGCCATTCCTTATGCTTTGCTAGTCTACCTATTCTCATACATCAAAAGACATGTGACTACAATTTGTCAAAAAGTTTCATCATACCTTTTCATACTTCAACCTATAATTTGATTATTGTCCATGGATAGTGGAAATTCATGTATATTTCCACTTAAATATTATTTGTCCCTGAGTCGTGCAGTTTCTGCCATTGTTGTTCCATGCTTGTCATTAATTGACTTTTCTTTATGTGTAGGTTCATTAAGCACTATTTCCCTTTCTCGTGTTCTTTTTGATAGCCTCTTTCATAATAGAATAGTGTCTTGAATAGTAGAGGATTTTTCTTTGTTTTGTTTTGATTTGATTTTGAGACAAAGTCTCAAATACCCATACATAGCTTCCTACATAGCTGATGCGGGCTTTGAATTCCTGATCCTTCTGCCTCTACTTCCCAAGTGCTGGGATTATAGTTTGCATGCCTGATATCTCCAGTCATTGTTTATATTAAGCAAGCTATTGTCTTCTTGATCCAAAGATCTTAAACATTGTTAGACATCCTTATAAATACTCAGCTTAGTGAAGTGGGTTTCTTTGTATTCATTTATTAGTACACACACACACACACACACACACACACACACACCTTTGAGGTGGTGGGAACTGAGGCTTATTTCTTACTTTGGCTAGCACAAATCTAACTGCAATAAATATTGGTGGGCAGTCATGTCTACTGAATGCTGATTTCGATTTTTGGGGGTTATAACTGGATCCCTTTAATAGACTTCTGTTTTGTTTTTTTTTTTTAAATTCTCCATGCTAGTTCAGGTTGAGATTGGATTAGATTATACAATCCATTGGAAAGTAATTTTTTTTTCTTTTTGGGGGGCAGAAGGACATCCAGACATGGTTTCTCTATCTAGCCTCACTGCCCTAGCATTCACCTAGCTGGGTCATCAAGCCTTCACAGGACCAAGGGCCTCCTCTCCCATCGATGCCAGATAAGGCCATCCTCTGCTATAGGCAGCTGGAGCCATGGGTCACTCTTTGGTGGTTTAGTCCCTGGGAGCTCGAGGGGATCTGGTTGGTTGATATTGTTGTTCTGTCTATGGGGTTGCAAACCCCTTCCGCTCCTTCAGTCCTTCCCCTGACTCCTCCATTGAGGTCCCTGTGCTCGGTCCAATGATTGGCTGCAAACATCTAAATCTGTGTAGACAAGCCTCTGGCAGAGCCTCTCAGGGAACATCCATATAAGGCTCCTGTCAGCAAGCACGTCTTGGCATTAACAATCATGACTGGGTTTGGTGGCTGCATTTGGGATGGATCCCCAGGAGGGGCACCCTCTGGATCGCTTTCCTTCAGTCTCTGCTCCACTTTTTGTCCCTGTATTTCCTTTAGACAATACTGAGTTAAAATTTTTGAGAAGGGTGGGCGGCCCCACCCCTCAACTGGGGGCCGTTCCTAACCTCTGAATATGGTCTCTACAGGTTCTCTCTCCCCTTTGTTGGGTATATCAGCTAATGTCATCCTTGTTGGTCCTGGGAGCCTCTTGCTTTCCTGACGTCTGGAACTTTCTATTGGCTACCACTAGTTCCTCAATTCCCACTGCTACACACTTATGTTCAATTTCCTGACCGTATGTACATCTCCCCCATCTCCTTTCACACTGGATCCTGCCCCCACCCTTTTTTCCTCTCCCACTCCTCTCTTCCCAAGTCCTTTCCACCATCTACCTCCCAGGATTATTTGGTTCTCCCTTCTAAGTAGGACTGAAGCATTCACATTTTGGTCTTCCTTTTTGGGCTTCATATGGTCTGTAAGCTGTACCATGAGTATTCTGAGCTTTTTTCCTAAAATCGACTTATCAGTGAGTACATACCACATGTGTTCTTTTGTGACTGTGTCACTCAGGATGATATTTTCTACTTCCATCCATTTGCCTAAGAATTTCATGAAGTCATTGTTTCTAATAACTAAATAGTACTCTACTGTGTAGGTGTACCACATTTTCTATACCCATTCCTCTGTTGAGGGACATTTGAGTTCTTTCCAGCTTCTGGCTATTATAAATAAGGCTGCTATGAAAATAGTAGAGCATGTATCCTTGTTATATGTTGGAGCATGTCCTGGGTATATCACCAGGAGTGGTATAGCTGGGTCCTCACATACTAATATGTCCAATTTTCTGAGGAACCACAAGACTGATTTCCGGAGTGGTTATACCAGCTTACAATCTCACCAACAATGGAGGAGTGTTCCTTTTTCTCTATATCCTTGCCAGCATCTGCTGTCACCTGAGTTTTTGATCTTAGCCATTCTGACTAGTGTGAGGTAGAATTTCAGGGTCATTTTGATTTGTATTTCCCTGATGAATAAGGATGTTAAACGTTCCTTTAGCTGCTTCTTGGCCATTCAAGATTCCTCAGGTGAGAATTCTTTGTTTAGCTCTGTACACCTATTTTTTTTTTT